>NC_136270.1:123599361-123876861 GCF_964187855.1 Myxine glutinosa | reverse complement strand
TAAGAAGCTTGGGGGTCGAGATGGACCCGGGTGTTCGTGAGAGGCCGTGGGTGAAGTGTGCGACAGGTCTGGTGTGCGAAAAAGGAGGTGTGCAAGAAAGTCCGACTCTGGGGTGTGTGAGGAAAAAGTGCGTGCCAAGGAGTGAGGGTGCTGGCGAGAGTGAGTCGGTCGTAGCGCGTGTGCGAGGAAGCACGTGGAAGCGCGGTGTGGTGAGTGTTACAGAGGGTGTGACGGGAGAGTGTGCGCAAGAGTATGCGCGAGAAAGGTGTGTGACGGACAGGTGCATGAGGAAAGAGTGCGCTGTCAAGAGTAAGGGTGAGTGCGCTGTCAAGAATGGAGGTGAGAGTAGTGAGAGTGACAAGGAGAGTGAGTTTGTTGTGACAGGTGAGCGAGGATGTACACCTGGGATGGAAGGATGCACACCTGGAATGGTAGAGCGTGAGTGGGAATGCACGCTGGAGTTGGTGGTGAGGCACGTGGTTGGGTGTGCGAATGAGGGCACACCTGTGATTGTCACAGAGGAGGTGACCGAGGAGGGGGCGCGAAGCGGTGTATTGGTGAGGTGTGCGAGCAACGAATGTGTGCCACAGTGTTCGGTGGTCAGGTGTGTGACCAAGGCTGTGAGTGGAATGAGGGTACCTGGGTGTGTAAGGAAAGGTACGAGGAGCATGGGCACGGCTGGATGTGTGAGCAAGGAACGGGCTGCGGGATGTAAGCATGCAGGTGAAGCATCGACGTTAGACGGGGTAGAGTTTAGAACGACTTATAGCCGAATCGGGCCCTCGGTGCGTGCTGGGCCTCGCTTTGAACGGCCGCGTCCGTGCTCCACCAGGCGGAGCGGGCGGCAGGATAGGAAGGGTCGTCATGGCGACCACTTTTTGTTGAGGCAGTCCGGCAGGTCGAGATCGGGACATGGGATGGCTCCACGCCGAGGTGGTGCGTGGGATCTCGGCCCGGGTAAGCCCCCGTCCCTGCACCGAGTGCCGGACGCATCCAGCCGCTGGCACAGAACAACCCGCATTCATGGCTTGGCTTTACGAAGCCGGGCTTTGGACAGGGATTGGCGCACCGAGAGGTATTAGTGAGTAGACTGGGTGATGAGGTTAGTGTTTTGGACCCAAAATTAGAGAAAAACAAAATTTGATGATTGGCAAGGGATTGGCAGTAGTGATTGGCAGATGATGGGTAGTGATTGGCAAATTTTTGATTTGTTGCAATTTGATGTGCAAAATTGGTAGTGAGAGACCCTCGATGTGGTGGGATGGCATCCCTGCCACCCTGCCCAAGAGGGGGCAAAGGAGCAATAGCTTATGGGGTGTATGGCAGTGAAAACTAGCCCGGGTGGGTTAGGTTATATTGATAGGGCCCTAGAAGATGACATTAGGTAACGTTAAGTTTAGTTAGTGACTGATACCTGTAGTGGGGACGCAGGTAGATTAGTATGGATGATAATGACGTGGGAGCGCAATAGTTTAAAGGGACGACTGGGAAGCGCAAGTTTCAGAAGGGAGTAGTTAGCTGAGATGATGCTGTGTGTGTGAGAATTGAACAGGTGTGATTGCACAGGTGTGCAACTGGACAGGTGTGTGGAGCAGTGTATGAGTAGTGAGTGTTGTGGATCAGCGCGAATGCGCTTGGGGAGAGAAGGGTGCAGGTGGCACCAGGTGTGAGAGCACAGGTGTGCAAGTACAGGTGTGTGGAGAGAGTTGGAGTGAGTGGTACGGAGTGGTGTACATGGTGCGAAGGTGTGGATGGGGGAAGAGTGGACCCCTTTCACGAGTACCCGGGGCGGGTAGTGTAAGTGTTAGGTGGAGGGTGCAGGTAAATTGTGGTTGGATATTGGCATTTGTGGTGCGGTTGCAGAATGGTACATGGATGGGTGCATTAGTGTTGTGGAAATGGCTGGGCGTGTAGCCTGTTAGTGTGTGTAGTTGGTTGGGCACTCCACCACTGTGAGGATGTCGGCTAGGTGAGGCCGCAGGTGGGCTCTGGGAGCCGGTAGTTGTGAGTGGGTGCCTGAGGATCCCGGGTGTGGATCGGGCAGCCCAGTGCCAGAGAGGGCACCGAGTGGGGAGAGCGCCAGAGGGCCTTCCCCAGGTAGTTAGGTTAGGGTAAGGAGCAGGTAAGCTCGGAGGCAACTGCAGTGGTGGAGGTGTGCAGGTGGGTAGACCCACTGGGAGAGGTACACGCCACAGCCCAGAAATTGTGCGAGGGCACCGGGAGATGAATCGGGGGAGTGAGACCCCAAATTGAAGAGCACCACAGTTTGGCCAATGGGAATTGGTTTTTAGAACCCATAGTGTAAGAGGGCCAATGGTTTGGCCGGAGAAAGACCCCGGGTAGTGTAAAGTTGTTAAAGTCATTTAGGAAATAGTTAGGATTGAAGAACCTGTCGCACCATACGCAGCCACTTACCTGTGATGATGATGACTCCACACCTGTGTTTTCTTTGTTTTGTTGCAGGAGATGAATTGCTGTGTGGATTTGTGAGACGCATCACGACGTGGATGAGACATTGGGGTGATTCCATCTCTCCCTCCCTAGGAGGGACTGATGATGAATTGGTAATGGCAAATTTTGATGTTCAGTTGGAGATGGCAAATTTTGATGAGAGTTGAAAATGGCAAATTTGATTGGTTAGGAGGGAGAGAAGACGAATTTGGTTTATGGGAGGAACGGGGAAGACAGTAGGGATGTTTGTCGATTTGTAAAGTAGATGTTTATGGGTAGTGTTGTGTTGTGTGGATACAGTAAGGGGTAAGGGAGGGGCCATGTAGGTTACCTGGTGGGGGGGGGGGGCGTACGATAGGAACGTACCTGTCTCACCTGGTTCCCATGTGCCCCCAGTGTGCATCACCTTACATTGTGTGCACTTTTGCGCCCTTACCACCTTACTCACTTGTCTGCTTCTTTTGTCTCCCACCTCCGAGGATCTGGCTTTGGGGTAGAGAGAGAGGAGAGAGAGGTGCTGGCTGCGCAGTTGTGGGCCTGCACTTTCGCTGTTTGCTGCCGGGATCGATACACCATATGGACCGCAATGTTTGTGGCCACCCACAATGGACCGCAGTTCGTTTGCGGCCAAGCACCACCCGGGGATGGACCTATGGGTCAACGTGGCACCTATGCCATACAGGTGAACCACTTTTAGTTAACACCAAGTGCACCACAAGAAGAGCAAGAGACACCTGCAGGGTTAGGGGTTGTCGAATTTATTTTTATTCCAATGAACAATGGTGACTGCACCGATTGGTGGTGGGGTGGTGCTTTTGATGCTCGGGAAGGGTGCTCTGCACGTTATTAAAGGCCGTCGGCCACAGAGCACTCGTGGGTTGGTGTATCGATGTTGGCAAGCGCGCTCTCTCTATGCATAACATCTGCATGTGTTCCTCCAAAAACAGGTCCTGGATCGTAGTGTAAATAGCAGCGTAGTCTTGTAAATAATGCTCCCTACCGGCTGTATGTTTAGTTTGCGAATTCTTTCCGGATTCGGTTATCCTGTGGGTGTGTTTCTGTGAGGAGAAGGGTGCAACGTCGCAGGGGGACATATTTACTCATTTGTGAATATCTGTAAAACTGTCACACTCAGGGTAGAGTTAATAGTAGAGGGAACTACATTGCGTGCCACACTAAAGTAGGTAAAAATTTATCGGGTCGGGACGCCCCGAGGGTAGAGAAGGGTGCAATGTTGCGAATATGGAATTTGGCCTCCATATCCGCTTGTAAATATTCCCCTATTTTCCCCAATACTCCCCAACTATCCCCAATCCCCCATTCCCTAGTCCCATTGTCTGTAAACAACAATCAGTAGAGCCGACCTTCCCCTTTTTCCCCCATTAAATGTCGTGCCCAGGTCCACCGCACCACACGTAGACAACTATAGGACGTCTTCCTAGTTATTCTTAATCTATGTCAGTTAAGGACTCGTTTCCATTAATTCTGACTCTTCGTTGCACCAGAATGTGATTATATGGCATCAGTAGTGAGTTTAGGACCTTTCCCATACCTCCTTCCATCTTCCATACCTCCTTCCATCTTCTTCCACAACTATAACTACAACAACAGAGGAGATGGGGGCGGCGCGGCGGCGCGGGGGAGGATGCGTCCTCACACCGGCTCGGCGCTCCACGGGGTTACCAGAGGGGCTGGCTGTCAGCTCCTCGTCAAGGGCGGAGCCTGGTAACCCCCCCGCACCCAATCAGAAGGGCGGACCGATTCCATCTGGGGCGGAGCTAACGAGCCGAGGGCGTGTCACTCCCCGCCGGATATACGTGGCGACTTAGCGGACGTGACGAGAGATGCGCCCCCAGCTGGAGAAAGAGGTACCTGCGAGCGCTGAGTCAGATGCGCCCCGCCTGAGAAAGAACGTTGCCTGCGATCGCTGAGAGAGAAAGACCCGCCTGAGAAAGAACGTCCCCTCCGAGCGCTGTGACCTCCCCGCATCTTTGGACCGGACTGTACCCTGCCTTGAGCCAAGAGTGCACCTTGAGCCATCGCTACTTGCCTTTCCTTGCCATCAATCCCCGTGTGAGTCAGCCGTTGTCCCGTTTACCTGTCGTCTGTCCGGGGTTAAGATAAGCCTGTGTCTAAGTGCCCATCTTTTCTGTGCTTTACCTCTAGCCCCTGTAATCTAACCTTTCCTTACGAATATAATTGAGAATCGAAACATTGGTGTCTGTCATTATAACCCAGCCGGGTGTCTTCTTTTTCCTTATTGAGCCAGCGTGGCGCGGCTTCGTCAACGTTCGGGTACAATCGGGTAATTTGTGCGGACACGACGGCCATTCCGCTCGGCCCACCTTAACATCAAAGTCGTGTCTGTAACAATATATATATATATATATATATATATATATATATATATATATATATATATATATATATATATATATATATATATATATATACACACACACACACACACACACACACACACACACACACACACACACACACGACCCTCCTATAGTATAGATTTCACTTGTCTGATGGACTCGCCTGACCCAGACCGTCGGATGACCAAACTCCTTCCCAGCAACCAGGCTTCCTTCTGACTATACGTTGGAGGGAAGGTCAATGAAGCAACCGAAGACAGTTGAGCCAAAGATTGTATTGTTACGGATTTGCCTCTGGGTGGATTACAAGGGGAGCTCTTGGCTCTTCTTCCCCGATGACAATCCTGAAACTGCTGGCTCCACAGATAACTCCGTGGTGTGACGGCTTGTTGACCAACCACAAAATATCTTCTTGGTGCTGCTGTCCTTGGAATATCCACCTGAATCGCTTAATTTAGATAGGGTTGAGCGTCCAAATCCCGCTTTACCTTTCTGGTAAATTAAACCCCCCAGATTGCTTCCCAACGCGCAACCGATTCCAGGATATGGCCGAGCGTTACCGTAGGATACACGTTGGTTTCTGACTACTTTTAACGAATCGGCTCGGGTGAACTCCATCATACAGCACGCTATGTCGAATCAATGTAAACAGACAACCTTACACATATTTATAAGTCAGAGTCACACATTAAGAAGTCTTATCTCTGCACAGAAGCCCGTTTTGACAATTACTTACTTACCACATATAACTTAGGTGTCACATTCATTTCGGGAAAAGAAGAAGAGTAAGGTTGATAGGCAGATGAGTGCTACAGGTAGGACATGGGCTTGAGCCCACCCTTACCTGAACGTGAGCCAGATGGCTCACGTGGTACCTCACTAGGTTAGCAATATGGTTATGGGAAGAAGTGTGGTGTAGGAGGGTCAGCATGTGAGGTGTGTGTGAAATGTAATGTTGGTTTTGAAAATAACCGTTGGTGACTGACGATTTTCTCGTGCTCCTAGTGAGTCAGTGAGATGGGTTAGTGTAAAGGTGCAAGAGTGTGATGTGCGAAAGTATGATGGGGGTCCTAAAAAGGCCTGTTGGTGAACTCCGTTGATGCTCTGTAGTTTAGATGGAGTGAGCGAGATATACCTTGGCAGACTCAGTCGGTGTGTGGAGACCACACCCAGGAGTCTGTTCCTCGACGATCTCCCCGCCTCTCTGTCGGACCACCCTGCTCCAAGCTCCGTCCTTTACTCCAACCCCCTCCGTGTGGCCCCCAGGCATGGCACACTGTTGTGCCTGCTTGGCATGGCACTTTATAGACATGCTGCCAGTTGCCTAACACATCCTCTTTTCTGTGATCCAGCAGCACTCATTGGCTGTTTTCTGTGATCCGCTGGTGCCTATTGGCTGGTACAGAACTCGACGGCATTGCTGCATCAATGGTGATGCTCACTGGCTGTAAGGAGGGATGTATAAACCATCTCACTTTCTCCATGTGTCCACCTGCTGTGGGAGGCGCTGCATATGGTGTTTGTGCCTATGACGAATGCCGGTTATTTTGTGTGAGGTTGGTTCCAAGATCCGTCACATTATTGTTTATTCAGCAACTCTTGCAACACCCAGAGGGCACAGCAAGCTTGACCTGCCAAACTGGTCTAGTGGATACCTGTTCTCTTAACCTCAAAGCTTATTTGCTTTAGAGTCTAATTTCACCATGGAAGTGAACAAGCCGTGGGTGGAGAACCCATAGCCATGCCTTCCTTTTGTTGGTAGAACGAGTCTTGCCATTTTAAAGATGTAGAATTGAGACACATGAGGAGGTCATACATTTGATCTGGTGATAGACTGGTACGTTGCTCTCGGGTGGAGTCTTCTTATAAACGGGTTTTGATGATAGAGCAGGTCTCTGGAACAGGGATGCTGGTAAAAAGTGATTCTACGTCGAATCTACATTATCACATTCTTCAAAAAGAAGGAAGTCGATCGAGGTGGCCTGGACATGTATCATGTGTGCCAGATTCTGATTGTTGCATGGAATGGCTTATGGAGCTATTGAAGAAGCCAAAAATACTTGGATATGCACCTGGCAGAAAGGAAAGTCCCTGCAAAATGGAAGAATTGGAGAACTTCCTGATCAACTCGACCAAAAAGTTGATATCCTGCAGTTCGTATTGCAAAAACTCCCGATGACGTGGGCCGGTCAACAAACCTTTGGGCCGTGAAAGGCCCAAAGGTTTGTCAACAGCACGTTCTAACCAAATCTTCGTGCTTGTTATCACCAATGGGAAGGTCATACCTGGGGCTTGTCGATGCACAGTAGAACTTTTGTGTGTGTGTGTGTGTGTGTGTGTGTGTGTGTGTGCGCGCGCGCGCGCGCACGTTATAACCATGGCCATCGTGCTAGCTGATTGTGTTAACACTAATTGTCCCCCGTCGCACAGCGTAGCGAAAGGGGGACTATGGCTTTCCCCTCCGTCCGTGTGTCCGTGCGTGTTTGCGTGCGGGCATGCATGCGTAAGCGAAGGACCGCATTCGAATTTGGTGTGTGGGTGCAACCCACGTCAAAATCCAAGATGGCCGCCGCCATGTATGTCTGATGCCATGTATGTCTGAACATTGTGAGATGAATATCTTGAAAAATAAGCGAAGTACCAACTTCTAATCTGGTGTGTGGGTGTATTTCGGCATAAGGAAGAACGCTATTGAAAATTGGGTCGCCACGTCAAAATCCAAGATGGCCGCCACCATATATATGTCTGAAACTTGTGAGCGAAATATCTCGAAAAATAAGCGACGTACCAACTGCTAATCTGGTGTGTGGGTGTATCTAGGCACAAGGAAGAACGCTATTGTAAATTGGGTCGCCACGTCAAAATCCAAGATGGCCGCCGCCATGTATGTCTGAACCTTGTGAGCGGAATATCTTGAAAAATACGTGAGGTACCAACTTCTAATCTGGTGTGTGGGTGTATCTAGACATACGGAAGAACGCTATTGAAAATTGGGTGGCCACGTCAAAATCTAAGATGGCCACCTCCATGTATGTCTGAACCTTGTGAGCGAAATATCATATCATAGCATGTTTTCTGCATCTTCCACTTTGTCAACTCAACTCGCATCACTTAACCGACGGGGGACCTAGCGTAACGCTTGTTGTATTAATGAAATTGATATATGTGGGAAAATTACATTCCCAGACCAGGAATCTAACCCAGTTCCTCTGGTGAACCGAACCGTACCAGTGCTCTCCCATCTGAGCTATCTGGGTGACCCTGACTGAGCATGCAATTTTCCCACATGTATATGATTGCCACTTTGGGCATGTAATTTTCCCACATGTATCAATTTAATTATCTAATCCTGTTCATTAATCGAATTGCTTCATTACGCCCCCAGTGGTGTTTGTAATAGCGGACATGGATTTGTCCTCCCCCCCATTGGAGGACCCTCTCGTGTTCAGGCCGTTGGTGATCCTATGGTTGGCAGCAAGTGCCCCAGACGCAGTGATGGAAAGAGATTGGCAATCATATGTGTGGGAAAATTGCATGCTCAGTCAGGGTCGCCCAGATAGCTCAGATGGCAGAGCACTGGAACGGTTCACCAGAGGACCTGGGTTAGAATCCTGGTCTGGCATGTAATTTTCCCACATATATCAATTTCATTTATAATCCTGTTTATCTATCTATAATTCCAGTAATCTCTGTCTGTCTGTCTGTACGTTTGTCTGTGACCGCTGTTTCTCGACAACCACGGGTCCGATATACTTTTAACTTGCCAGGTATATTGCTGGGGACCCGAGGATGTGCCTTTTCAAGGTTTCATATTAATCGGACAATTACTTACCGAGCTATGTCCAAAAAACGATTCAACCAATCAGAGAGCAGCGAACGATCGCGTGTGCCGAACGTGGCGGGCACACTCTGCCTCGGATGGCACATTTGAGAGCGTATTCATTTATTTCACGTTTGCAAACTATGTTGGCGTTAAACTATGTTTTACAACTAATAAAAACGAATTTGCGATTCATTCGCTTTCCTGCGCGTTTGTGCACGCGATGGCGATTTCTTTACCAAACTCCGGAAGCCGTTCGCTTTGGACCAAACCATTGCATGTAAATAGAGGGGGGGGGATTGTCACCACTCGCAAGCCGTTCGCTTTGGACCAAACCATTTCATGTAAATAGAGGGGGGGGATATAATTTTAGATATAGATATAGTACGGGCATGCCCTAGTCTATCTATAATTCCACTAATCTCTGTGTGTTTGTATGTGTGTATGTGTGTGTGTATGTTTGTCTGTGACCGCTGTTTCTCGACAACTACCGGTCCGATATACTTGAAACTTGCCAGGTATATTGCTGGGGACCCGAGGATGTGCCTTTTCAAGGTTTGAAATTAATCGGACAAGTAGTTACCGAGCTATGGCGATTTCTTTACCAAACACCGCAAGCCGTTCGCTTTGGACCAAACCATTTCATGTAAATAGAGGGGGGCGGTTCTGTCTTCTGTGGTCGTTGCGAATGGACCAAACCATTCATGTAAATAGAGGGGGGGGGTTCTGTGGTCGTTACTGCCACGTGGTTTCAAAGTTTTTTTTTGTTGTTGTTGTTTGCACGCATGTTTTTTTGCACCCACGTACGGGCACGCCCTCGGATGTTTACACACACACACCCCTACACAAATTTTTTTTTTTTTTTTTTTTTGGCAAGGAACGGGCACCCACGTACGGGCACGTCCTAGCTTATATATAGTATGGGCATGCCCTAGTTAATCTAATTGCTAGCTTATATATAGTACGGGCATGCCCTAGTTAATCTAATTGTATCAATAGTATTAACTAGCTAATAGGAAACTGACTCCTCTCATCCATGGATATTTCTTGTATTTCCTCTATTTCCGTGAATCTGATTTGCATTCAGGAACAGAACAATTATGGTTGAGTGTTTTAAAATTTCCTCTCTTTTGTCTAAATCTTGAAATGTATTTAAGCGGTGAAGCCACTTCATTGTTTGGCTATGTCCTTCCTGCCATTCATCCGTCAAAAATGAAGAAGAGCCTTTCTAACCCACCGTGCATATGTAACCCATCATTCAATATGTGTGGCAAATTTGAACAAGATCGGTGAATCCATGTCAGAGAAATGGTTGAGGACGTGTTCAATATCGGCTTTTTCCAACTGAAGTGGCCGCCAGTCTACCAGTCGGCCATCTTTCATCAGATCGCAAAATAAAGTGAGGTGCACGTGTTTGCCATCATGTGCTGTGCTGGTGCTATAAAAAAAACAAAAAAACAAAACCACCTTTGGAGGCCATTTTTCCCTGCAAAGCGGGGGTTGGCCTCTTTCGGGGACCGTGGTTGTTGTTGTTTTTTGGTCCCCTTTTTGAAGCAATGTTTTACGGCCGGATGCCCTTCCTGCCGCCAACCCTTTTTGTCGCCTTTTACGACAAGCAGGGAATTACCAGTGAACTGGTACTCAATTAGCCGACCTCGGAAGGATGACAGGCTGAGTCAACCCCCCTGGCGTTAATTCAGCGATCGACCGGGATTCGAACCCAGGATCCTACGATCCTAAGCTGGCACCCTAGCCGCTAGCCCAACACCAGGGTCATCATGTGCTGTGCTGGTGCTAAGTTTGAACAAAATCGGACCATGCATGTCCGATAAATTGTTGGAGACATGCTTAAGTAACAAAATGCCCGCCAGTCAGCCATCGTGGATTTGACTTCGAAAAAATTGACGTGCATATGTAAGCCATAATTCATTATATATGTGCTAAGTTTGATAAGGGTAATATAAGGGTAATAAAGGGTAATGATAAGGGTAATAAAGGAGGGTTCAAAACGGTGCACTGATCTGATCGTGGGTTCACGTTATGTGCTGGCATTTTAGAAATGGGCATTGTTAGGAAGCTGCTAGGATGCTATTGCTACCAACGGGCTGTCTCTGTCAACAGGATTGAAAGCTACTCTTGCAAGATGGCTGGAGATGACAAGCAGATGTTCAAGCAATTTTGTCTGGAAGGAGAACCTCACCTCATGCAGGCCTTGTCTCCACCACAGACTCTGGCCGTGAGCCCAGGAAGGTGTTATACCTAATTATTGTGCACAATCGGAGCTAAAATGTTCCCATGATGCAATGTACTGCTTCCTTTTATGCGTATTCAAGATTTTGTTGGCTCGACACAAAAATGTTCCCCACTTTGCTCGCGTGTCAGGTTGAGTAAGAGTGCAGAGGAAGGTGGAGACGGCCCCTTGTGTGACACTTGCAGTCGAAAGACGTTGTACTACCTGATCTCGACTCTGAATGCCGCTTTTCGACCAGATTACGACTTCAGCCATGCCCGCTCGCACGAGTTCAGCCGTGAACCGTCGCTGTCCTGGGTTTGTGTGCAGTTTGATTTTTGGGCATCACGTCGAGTAAGATGGGACAAAGTAGTGAAAGGTAATGTGTCGGCGCTTGTGGGCCGTGTCTGCAGGTGGAGAGTGCAGTGAACAGTAGCCTTGGCTCTGCTGCTGGCGCCCGCTTCACCGAGCTCGGACCAGCGCTTTGGAAGGCTATCGACGATGAGATTGTGCTGTCTGAGTGTGACATCTACAGGTGAGAGCACTGTTTTTTTTTTTAACCCTCTGCCTACAAGTTTAGAGGTTCATGGAGGATGTTCTTTTTGGAACTGATGACATCTTCCCCTGTGCTTTGGACTGATTGTCGGTCGTGCTTTGGCTTGCATCACCTGTGCTCCCACCCCATCCAGCTACAATCCTGACTTGGCTTCTGACCCCTATGGTGAAGAGGGTAGCCTCTGGTCCTTCAACTACTTTTTTTACAACAAAAAGTTGAAGAGGATCGTTTTTCTGACCTGCCGCTCCGTCAGGTAGGCACGCCATTTTGAAATGCGTTGTGACATTGCAAGTGTAGTCCGTCTTTTCATGAGACGTGCGGATGTTCCATCACACCTGGATGCGCGAATGATCGTGTACAGCAGTTTCTCATTGCTGTGTGACTCTCGTCTACCCTGGAGTCTCGACATGGTATTGGACGAGGAAGACTACTTACAATGTGAAGGGTAGTTTAATGGTAAGTAGCGTCCTGTATTTAACTGATGTTGTGGAGGCGAATGCTTGCACCTCATTTCGTCTGTCGAAGAATGTCTGTTTGTATATCCATATTTATTTATTTATTGGGTGAATGCGGTTGCTAAATGAAAGTGAAGTTGACAGGCCTTGCCATGTAAGATGCCCATTGACTTGTGCTTTAACCGCAGGATGTGCTTCCCCTCGTACTCCACCCAACTGCTCCCCATTCTGGCATGGTCTCACCGTTCACCTTCACCGGACTATGTTCTGCTTCCTGGTTTTACATTTGGAGAGCATTATACCGTTTGTTTTGAATATCAGAAGTCAAATGACTACGTGACCTTTTGACTCGAAACTGGCCTCGTTTTGAGTATTTAGCTCTTGCACCTCTCGGTCCACTCTGCCACAGGAAGTCAACAATGTAGACATTACCTATATTTCACCTGTGCAGGTTGACCGTTCGATTTATTCAAGCATGATTTGCAAAACAAAACAATGATTTTTGGGGGGTGTGGGGGATCATTAGTTGTCATAGTACAGGAAATGGAAGCAGACTATTATCCACCAGGGAAAATCCACATGAACCTTTTTGGATTTTCCTCCATGAGGTGAACTTTTTAATCGTCGCCCTGTGCATGTGACTCCGCTATTCATCGGTTTGGTTTGTGCAGCAGCTTACAGACTGTTTTTCCCCAGCAGCCCAGTAGTAGAGCCGGGCCGATGTTCCAACACAATCCTAAAGTGGTGCTGTCTGGGTATCTCCAACACTTACCTTCAGCAAATTGTTTGAATACCGTTTGGGTTTGGAATGTTGTTGTTTTCCTTTTATAAGCAGCTTGTTACAGCCACGTGATAGTGAGGATGCGCCTCTGTTGTCGCCTCGACATGTGCAGCCCTGGTTATGGCACTGGATTTACAAATGTTGTTTTGGCAATATTCTTTCAAGGAACAAATGGAGGACGTCTGGTAAAGGAGGCAAAGTGATCGTCCGTGCTAATTTCAGATCAGAACCGGTCCTCCGCACCGTAATTTTAGACACTTGCTCCAGACTAGTCCAGCTTCCAGGAAACAGTTACTCGCGAATGAGAACAGGTAATTCTTTGGTGATGCAGCTAATGCAGGCATAGTGGTGTCAGACCGTAAGCTGTTGGGTTGTTTTTTTTTTTTTTGGCATTTTCTTTGATTTGATATTAACTGCTTTAAAGTGTCACCAGCTCGGCGAGGATCCTCTGATCCTGCTGCCATTGAAGCCACTACCACTGACAAATTGTGAAGCCCAGCGTCGCACGGTGTGCTTTTTTGAGAGCATTTGCTAGCTTTAAAACATCATCAGATATTCTTGTTTGGAATTTCCACAGTGACTCGTTAGCTGGTTCCAGGACATTTTAAAAAAAAAAAAGGAAAAAATTGTTTGCTTCGGATTAGTCGACCGTTCCGGCAAGGGAAGCAGATTCAAACAAATAATCGATCGTTTATTTTGTCGCTTCAGATTGAATACTACAATCTGCACCCTCCTCTATTGATGGGCCGAGCAGGTATGCGTAACGATGTACGAATTTAAACATGTCACAGTGCACTTTTTTACATTAGGGGGTAACGGTCTTGATTTTGAAACTCATTCTCGATGCAGTAACAACGTCCCACGCAACTCGAGAAAACTAGCCAATGGCAGTCGTATTCAAGTGGGGCGTAGTGGACGCGGTACAAATAGCGTGTGTACGTGTTTTGATGGCCTAGTTGGTACCCCAAAAATACTGGAGTCCCCAACGCTGCTGCCTTGGCAATCTTTCCTCCCTTAAACCTATTTCTCCCGACCCGACCCAAGACCTCCAATCTTTGTTATTCTCAAAAATGGCTTCCTTTTGTTCCCGAGTGACTTGTGTTAAACAGTTGCATTCTTTTGAAGAGCACTGACATTTGTCTGACAATTATATAAATGTGTGCACATTTATTATTTTCATATGATTAAAAAACAAAACATTTATCAACTTTGTGCACATGCCATCAAATTCTTATGCAGAGTTAAGCGGAGGGTGTCACGTACAAGTCTTTTACAAATGGCGGAAGATGACCCGGTAATGGTGCTATGAGGTCGTGGCCACACGGCTTTGCCACGCTCAACGGACCGACAATGCTCAAATGTTATTAAAGTTGCAAAGTATACAAGTCCTAGTTCCACGTCGAGTACAAATCTAGCGGTGGTCAGTGAAACACCAGGTTCTCTCATTGGAACATTCATCCTCGAGCTGTTATAAGAGTGAGTTGGCTCCATTGTGTACACATTTAACAACCCACAATATAATCTTAAAGCCCTTATTCGTGCTTGACTCGACTCAGGGCCACGAAAAATTTGTGTGGTACGATGGAGGGGGAATGCCAGCCAATGGGCCCGGCCCCACAATCTGCACAAGCCAAGTAGCGGAGCATGGTTTCCGAACCAACTGCAGCTCCATTTGCGGCTTTTGTGAAACCCACATTTTCAAATGTATACATGTCCTCTACGATCCAGTGATGCTCAAGTGTCTCTGTCTGTGGCTCCTCAGCTTCATCCACTGCCTTCTTCTGGTACACGCAAGGCAAGGACATCTAAATGTGTCAAAAAAGGACAAAATTTAATATTTGTTAGCATGTCATCCTGGTAGAGTGAGAACATGAATCAAGCAGAACGTCACATCTGTAAATATATACCAGCAGGAGTACCCGGTTTTGAAGGGGGGGGGGGAGGGGAGGCGGGGGGGGGGAGGGGAGGCAGGAGTGGGAGGGGTGAAGAAGGGAATGGGGGGAGTGGAAGGTGAGGGGAGAGGGCTGGGGAAGATATACTACATATACATATTTTGGGGGGAGGTGGCTTTGACAGGCCCCTCCATTTTGGGGGAAGGAGGAAAGGGGAAAAAAAACCAAACACCTTTTAGAGGCCATTTTTCCCCGCAAGCGGGGGTTGGCCTTTTTCGGGGACCGTGGTTGTTGTTTTTCGGTCCCCTTTTTGAAGCAATGTTTTACGGCCGGATGCCCTTCCTGCCGCCAACCCTTTTTGTCACCTTTTTACGACAAACAGGGAATTACCAGTGAACTGGTACTCAAATTTGCCGACCTCGGAAGGATGACAGGCTGAGTCAACCCCCCTGGCGTTAATTCAGCGATCGACCGGGATTCGAACCCAGGATCCTAGGATCCTAAGCTGGCACCCTAGCCGCTAGCCCAACACCAGGCTAGGCATCACACCAACACCAGGAAGGAGGAAAGGGGAGGAGGAAAAAATTCACCCATGCAAAGAATGCTTTAACCTCTGTGTTGCCCAGGTAAAAAAGGAAATTGTAATACCCTCTGCCACCATCACCAGGCTACGCAGTACACGATCAAAAAAGTTTTTTTTTTTTTTTTGCCGAAAACACTCCCAAGCAGTTACTGAGTCACTGAGGTGAACCTCTGAAAGTTTGAAGATCCATTCAGCCATCTGAGAAAAAATTATATGTATGTATATATATATATATATATATATATAATAATAATAATAATAATGCATTTATTTTATATAGCGCTTTTCAGGAAGCCCAAAGACGCTTTGACAGAGTGCAAAACATAATGCATAGCAAAACATAAAGACAATTGCAAAAAAGAAGAATCAATAGGGAAATATTCAAAGCACAAAGGAGAGAGAAGGAGAGGAGATAGTCAGGGGTTAGATGCTGTGGGTTAAATGTTGAATGCAGTGTTGAAAAGGTGGGTCTTGAGTGATGTTTTGAATGTGGTGAGTGAGGAGGAGTCTCTGATGGTGTGAGGTAGCGAGTTCCAGAGGGTGGGAGCAGCGATGGAGAAGGCCCTGTCCCCCCAGGATCTAAATTTGGTCCGGATGGGGGGGGGGGGTCAGGAGGTTGGTACCAGCAGAGCGGAGGTTGCGGGTGGGAGTGTGTCTGGAGAGGAGGTCAGCCAGGTAGGATGGGGCCAGGTTATGGAGGGCTTTGTAGGTCAAGAGGAGGATTTTGTACTGGATTCTCTGGGAGATGGGGAGCCAGTGAAGCTTGTAAAGGACGGGGGTGATGTGGTCACGGGTCCGGGAATGGGTGAGTAGACGGGCAGCAGAGTTCTGAATGTATTGGAGTTTATTGGTGATTGTTGAGGGTGAACCATAAAGGAGGCTATTGCAGTAGTCCAGACGGGAAGTGATGAAGGCGTGGATGAGGGTTTCTGCAGCCAAGGAGGAGAGGGATGGACGGAGACGGGCGATGTTTTTCAGGTGAAAGAAGGCTGTCTTTGTGATCTGTTTAGTGTATTTGTCGAAGGAGAGGGTTTGGTCAAAGATGATGCCAAGATTCCGGATGTGAGGGGAGGTGGATACTGGGAAACCGTCAATGTATGTATGTATGTATGTATGTGTATATATATATATATATATATATATATATATATATATATATATATACATATACTGTATATATATATATATATATATATATATATATATATATATATTACATGGCCAAAAGTATGTGGACACCCGAACAACACACCCACATGTGCTCGTCAAACATCTCATTCCAAAATCATGGGTATTAATATGGAGTTAGTCCCCCCCCCCCCCCCCCCCTTTGCTGCTATAACAGCCTCCACTCTTCTGGGAAGGCTTTCCACGAGGTGTTGGAACATTGCTGCAGGGATTTGCTTCCATTCAGCCACAACAGCATTAGTGAGGTCAGGCACTGATGTTGGGCGATTAGGCCTGGCTCGCAGTCGGAGTTCCAATTCATCCCAAAGGTGTTTGATGGGGTTGAGGTTAGAGCTCTGTGCAGGCCAGTCAAGTTCTTCCACACCGATCTCGACAAACCATTTCTGTATGGACCTCGCTTTGTGCATGGGACATTGTCATGCTGGGCCTTCCCAAAACTGTTGCCGCAAAGTTGGAAGCACACAATTGTCTAGAATGTCATTGTATGCTGTAGTGTTATGATTTCCCTTCAGTGGAACCAAGGGGCCCATGAACCATGAAAAACAGCCCCAGACCATTATTCTTCCTCCACCAAACTTTATAGTTGGCACTATGCATTCGGGTAGGTAGCGTTCTCCTGGCATTTACCAAACCCCGATTCGTCCATCGGACTGACAGATGGTGAAGCGTGATTCATCACTCCAGAGAACGCGTTCCCACTGCTCCAGAGTCCAATGGCGGCGAGATTTATACCACTCCAGCCAACGCTTGGCATTGCGTATGGTGATCTTAGGCTTATGTGCGGCTGCTCGGCCATGGAAACCCCTTTAATGAAGCTTTTGATGAACAGTTGTTGTTCGGACGTTGCTTCAGAGGCAGTTTGAACTCGGTAGTGAGTGTTGCAACCAAGGACGGATGATTTTTACGCGCTACATGCTTCAGCAGTCGGCGGTCCTGTTCTGTGACCTTGTGTGGCCTACCATTTCGTGGCTGAGCTGTTGTTGCTCCAAGACGTTTCCACTTCACAATAACAGCACTTACAGTTGACCGGGGCAGCTCGGGCAGGGCAGAAATTTGACAAACTGACTTGTTGGAAAGGTGGCATGCCATGACGGTGCCACGTTGAAAGTCACTGAGCTCTTCAGTACGGCCCATTTACTACCAATGTTTGTTTGTCTATTTACTACCAAAGTGATTGCATGGCCGTGTGCTCGATTAAATATACAGTCACGTGAAAAAGTAAGTACACCCCATGTAAAGTTTTGACCTTTTCAACATATTTCAACATGCAGCTATTTGATCTTCATTTCAACAATATTGATAGATAAAGTTGATATAATATAACAAATATCATGAAACATTTACATTTTGTAGTCCATTGAATAATTTAAATAAACATAAATGCAAATTTCACATGTGGGAAAAGTAAGTACACCCTTGGCTCTAATAGGTGGTATTGCCCCCTTTGGCAGAAACAACCTCAAGTAGGCGTTTCTTATAACTGTCTAGTCTCTGACATCAACTGGGAGAAATTTTTGCCCACTCCTCCATGCAGAATTCTTTCAGCTTGCGATGTTTGAGGGGTTTCTTGCATGCACAACAACAACAACAACAACATGCATTTTAAGGTCATTTTCCCTACTAGAGCGGGGGTTAGCCTTGCGGTCCCCATGACAATCTTCTCCATTTTGCCCTATTTTCTGCATCTCTCCTTGTTAACCCCCTTGCCCGCATTTCTTCTTCCACCATCTTTAGCCAAGTCTTTCTCGGTCTTCCCCGTCCTCTACTTCCTTCCACATTAATTTCCATCGCTCTTCTCAACCAGTTGAGACTTCCATCTTCCATCCATCATCTCATCTTCCATCTTCCATCTTCCATCATCTCAACTTCCATCACTCTTCTCAACTCACTAACCCTGGTGTTGGGCTAGCGGCTAGGGTGCCAGCTTAGGATCTCCAGGATCCTGGGTTCGAATCCCGGTCGATCGCTGAATTAACGCCAGGGGGGTTGACTCAGCCTGTCATCCTTCCGAGGTCGGCAAATTGAGTACCAGTTCACTGGTAATTCCCTGCTTGTCGTAAAAGGCGACAAAAAGGGTTGGCGGCAGGAAGGGCATCCGGCCGTAAAACATTGCTTCAAAAGGGGACCGAAAAACAACAACAACCACGGTCCTCGAAAAAGGCCAACCCCCGCTTTGCGGGGAAAATGGCCTCTAAATTTGGTTTTTTACTCTTCTCAACCAGTCACTTTCATCCTTCCTCAACACATGACCAAACCAGCTCAACCTGTTCCTCTTCACAGCATCAATCACAGGCAATATTCCCATCATCTTTCGCAATTCATCATTTGTCTTCCTCTCTCTCAACGATACTCCACACATCCATCGAACCATTCGCATTTCCACCCTTTCCAGCCTTCGTTGCTGCTCTACGTTCATTACCCATGTCTCGCTCCCATAAATCATAACACTTCTCGCACATGCAGCATACACCTTTCCCTTCAGCTTCAGCGACACTCTCCTCCTCATCAGCACGCCACTCAGTTCCCGAAACTTCTTCCATGCACATCTCACTCGAGCAACCGTTGCCGAGTCTGATCCACCTTCTCCATTCAGCATGTCTCCGAGGTAGCAAAATGTTTTCACACCTTCCAGCTTCACGCCGTCTCCAAGATCCAACTCAACATTTCCTCCATGTGCAGCTCCCTCTGTGCACAACTTACATTTGAATGTAGCTGCCACACTGGTAAATGACCCTCTCAGACCACTACATTTTTGATGAACCCACTCAGCGCACATTGTACATTGAATGGAGTTCACTCCGACACCCTTCCTGCACACAGCACACGGCTACTTCCCAGTTCTTTCCACCTCACCACATGCTTTACCACTTGCCATCACCTTCGTCTTTCCGATATTCACCTTCAGACCTTTTGTCTCCATACATTCCTTCCACTTGATCATCTTTTCCTTCAGTCCATCCATACTTTCTGCAATCAACACCAGATCATCTGCATACAACAACTCCCACGGTAAACCCTCCTTTACGTTCTGAGCCAGCACCTCCATCACAGCTACAAATAGTAGTGGACTTAGTACCGACCTCTGATGCACTCCCACCTTCACCTCAAACTCACCACTGTTCCCGTCCTTCGTCCTTACAGCTGTGCACGCTCTTTTCTACATTGACATCACTACTCTGATCAACCATTCCTCCACTCCTAACTTCCTCAATGCCCATGTCAATACTTTGCGTGGAACCCTATCGAATGCTTTCTCCAGATCAACAAACCCAAAAAACAACTTCTTCCTCTTCTCCATGTACTTCTCCTACAACTGCCTCACAATGAAAAGCGCGTCTGTCATTCTTCTTCCTGGCATAAATCCAAACTGCATTTCGTCGATCTTCACTTTCTTCCTTATCCTCCTCTCCAACACCCTTTCCAATACCTTCATTCCATGCTCCAATAACTTTATCGCTCGGTACGAGCCACACTCCAGAGGGTCACCTTTCCCCTTGTATAGAGGGACGAGGGTACTCAGTTCCCAATCCACTGGAATGCGGCCTTCTTTCACCACCAGATTACAGATCTCTGTCATTCTCTTCACACCCCAACTTCCTGCTGCCTTCAACATATCTCCCACAACTCCCGTCGGCCGTCCCGCTTTTCCACTCTTCATTGCTTTTGTCGCTTCCTCAACTTCCTTCTCAGTTATCTTCTCTGCCGGTCCTAAAACTGGGTTACTCTCTATGTTGCCATCCCATTCATTCTCTGTATTCAACAGCATTTCCATATATCTTTTCCATCTTCCTTTAATTCCATCTGGGTCGACAACGATTTGTCCCACTTCATCCTTCAAGCAACTCACCCCCATCACATCACACCTCTCTTTCGCTATGTGCTTTGCAATCCTGAATACTGCTTTCTGACCCTCTTCCGAATCCAAGCGTTCTCCGAACATTTTCCTGCATGCCTCCTGCGCCTTTGCTACCTCTTTCTTTGCAGCCTTCCTGGCTGCCTTATAACTTTCATGCTCTGCTGTTTCTGCTCCCGTACCCTTCGCCTTCTGCCACTCCTTGAACTTCTTCCTCTTCTCGTCAATCCTCTTTCCAACTTCATCATCCCACCACCATGTTTCCGAGTGCATCGGTGGTCCTTTTGTCCATCCACATACCTCACCAACGGCTCCCAACAGACTAGCTTTCATTGACATCCAACCACTTTCAAGCTCAACCACATCATCCTCTACCCTACTCAGCCTCTCTTTTAATGCCTCCCTTACTGTCACCTCTTTCAACCTCCACACCTTCATTCTCGGTTGGTACTTCACCCGCCGAGCTCTCCTCGCACCTTTCACCCTTATGTCGCAGACAACCAAGTGGTGCTGTGAAACAGCCTCCTCCCCCGGGATCACCTTTGTGTCCCGGAGGTGCCCCCTATCTCGCCTACGCACCATCAGGTAGTCAACGGTTGTCGTCGACCCATCTGACGTGTATGTAACAAGCTTATTATCCTCTTTCTGGAACTGAGTATTACAAATCAGCAAACTCCAAAATCCTTTCACCTTCTCCATTTCTCACACCATATCCGTAACCCCCATGAACTCCCTCAAAACCATCCATACTCCTTCCCACATGTCCATTCAGGTCTCCTCCCACCACAACAACTTCCTCATCTTTCACGTTTTCCATCAGCTTCTCTATCGCACACCAGAACTTGTCCTCTTCATCGCTTCGACCAACCTGCGGAGCATATCCCGAGATGACGTTCACCAAGAGCTTTCCAATCATCATTTTCACCATCATCAACCTATCACTCACTCTAGTCACACTCACCACACTGTCTACAAACTCCTCAGAAAACAGGACACCAACACGATTCATGCCCTCCGGGCACCCTTGCCACACAAACTTGTATTTCTGTCCCTGCCTACCCTTCACCATTCTCACACCACTTCCCTTCCATCTCGTCTCTTGCACACAACATATGTCCACTCTTCTTCTGACCAATACTTCCACCACTTCTCATGATCTCCCTGTCATTGTCCCTACATTCCATGTCCCAAACCTCAGAAACCGATCTCCACTTCGGGCTGCACCCTGCCCATATGTAGTTGTAATTGTCATGGTTCTCTTTTTGAGGCAATGTTTTTATGGCCAGATGCCCTTCCTGACGCCAACCCTCTTAGTCGTCTCTTACGACACGCAGGGATACGGTGTACCTATTCTGACCAGCGTACACAATGGGAAACATTTAAAACATGGAAATTCTGGGGGGGGGGGGGGGGGGGGCGGCGTCAGCATCACGGCTGCGGTTTAAACATATTCCAACAATATCCAAACAGAACCATGAAAAACAATCTGGGAAAAGTCTCCAAGCGAGACCGTGGATTTGAGAAAGAAGGAGCAGAGGTGGAAGAAAAACGAGATACAGGGGGCGGGGCACTAGTCGAGACGAGGAGGAGAGCGGGAGGAGGAGAGCAAAATGCACAGGTTCTTGCATGCACAGCTCGTTTCAAATCCCCCCACAACATCTCGATGGGATTTAGATCTGGTCTTTGACTTGGCGATTCCAGAACCCTCCATTTCTTTCTTTTCAGCCATTCCTTGGTGGATTTACTGGTGTGTTTAGGGTCATTGTCATTTTGCAAGGTCCACCTTCGGTTGTGCTTCAACTTTCCGACAGATGGCCTCACATTATCCTCAAGCACCCTCTGGTACAATGAAGAATTCATAGTGGATTCTATGATGGTGAGCTGCCCAGGCCCTGATACAGCAAAGCTGCCCCAAACCATAATATTTCCACCACCATGCTTTACAGTTGGTATCAGGTTCTTGTGGTCAAATGCTGTCTTTGGTTTTCGCCAAACATGTCTTCTGGTACTGTGGCCAAATAGCTCTACCTTTGACTCATCTGTCCAGAGCACATTGTTCCAGAAGTGCTGGTCTTTGCCTAGGTGTTCATTGGCAAACTTTAGTCTTGCCCTGATGTTCTTTCTGGACAGCAAAGGTTTCCTCCTGGCACACCTCCCATGTAGATCAAATTTGTGCAGCGTCTTTCTAATGGTAGACACGTGCACTTTGATATTAACAGTGGCAAGAGCTACCTGTAGGTCCCGTGATGACATTCTGGGGTTCTTCGAGATTTCTTTCAGCATCTTGCGGTCTGCTCTCTGGCTGAACTTGCTGGGGCGGCCTGGCCTGAACAAGTTGGCAGTTGTTTGGAAGCTTCTCCACTTGTAGATGATCTTCCGGACAGTCGAATGATTGATTTCAAATTGTTTGGAGATCTTTTAAAATCCCTTCCCAGACTCGTAGGCATCTATAACCTTCTTTCTGAAGGCGTCGGAGAGCTCTTTTGATCCAGGCATGGTGATGCCACACACTTCAACAACAAAGGGCAAACCAAACTAAATGTCTGAGGTTTAAATAAGACAGGTTCCTCCAAGATCCTCTCTAACGATGTTCTAATCATTTGCACCTGAGCTGGTGCACCTGATTCTAATTTTAGGTATTTGAAGTAGTGATAAATGTAGGGGTGTACTTACTTTTTCCACATGCGAAATTTGCATTTGTTTATTTAAATTATACAATGGACGACAAAATGTAAATGTTTCATGATATTTGTTGTGTTATATCACCTTTATCTATCAATATTGTTGAAATGAAGATCAAATAGCTGTATGTTGAAATATGTTGAAAAAGTCAAAACTTTACATGGGGTGTACTTACTTTTTCACGTGACTGTACCTGTCAGCAATGGGTGTGGCTGAAACAGCCAAATCCATTAATTTGAAGCAGGTGTCCTTATACTTTTGGCCATGTAGTGTATTATCACAACATGCAAGAGGCAGAGCCGGGATAATTTTTTTTAGTTGAGTAACCACTCCGTTTCCGGTCTTGCTGGCGAGGGTTCGTTTATTCTCAGCTCTCCATGCTATCCATCGAAATCGAAGTTAAGTAATTGTTCCCATTTGTATTTTCGTTATAACTATTTATTTTATGGTGTATATATTGTCTCCCGACGAAGATTTTCGGTGCAAATCTTTCATACCTGTATTGAAAATCGTGTTAATTCGGTTCGTGTTTTGAGGCCTTGTAGTTGTACAGTGAACACTGTACAACCTTGAGGCTTTGTTTTTCTCTCAGCGGTCCGTGTTTTTGTGATCCAATAACTTTCGTTCTCTGTTTTCCCAATCTTTTCACCCCATAGCCCTCTTCCTTGTGTAAATCACAACTCAAAAAAATCCAAAAAAAAAACATTTCCTTCTCTGTTCTCATTCGTTTATTCATTCTTATTCGTTCGTTCGTTCGTTCTTCGACCACGTGTTTCTCCCCCATTTCCCCAGATAGATTGTCAAATTTCAACTCGTTATTTTATCGTCCATGCGTTATTGTTTTGATTATAGTTACTTTTGGTTTGAATTTCCTGTAACTTGTAATTATTTAATCGTGTTCTGCTCCTCGTGTGCGGCCTTGTAGTTGTACCCCCGTCGGTGTTTGTTATCTTAATCGTGTTTTGCTTGGCTCTTAGTTTTTTTCCCTTCTACCCCGAACATAATACTCTAACGTTCTAAATCCCCACCTCCCCCCCCCCCCCACCCCCAAAAACCAAACAAACAAAAAAAAAAAACCAAAAACATTTATTTTCCTTTCTCCACGTGTACTGTTGACTCATCCTGTATTTTCTGTCCAGGTGTGCTGTTCGCCCCGCCCCCATTAACTCCTTGCCATCCACCGTTTGCCCTTCACGTGACTCGTGGTGGTCCCTCTCGGCTCTCCCCCCGTTGGTATTTTTGTGCACATAAGATTGTTCACGGTTCTGTTTAAATATTATTTAAATATGTATAACCTTTCCCCTTCAGTGTTTTACTCAGTGGTATTTTACAACACGCTGTTTTTCTTCCTATTTAAAAGGCTTTTCTCAATTTCCTCTCCAACTCATTCCACCTCAAAAAAAAGAAATTCAATATCTTATACGTCTCCCTCACTACATGGTCTAAATTCACATTCATTCCATCCCTCCTCCATCATTCTGAACCAGATTGCTAACTTGAAAATCACAACAAACCCAATTTGTTTTCAATGTTTGTCTTTCATTAATCATCCACTTTCTAAACTCCCCTCTTGCCCCTCCCATCCAAATCCCTCCCCTTGCACCTACACTCCTAAACTCCCCCCTTGCCACGCCACTCTTAAACTCCCCCCCTACCCCTCCACTCCTGAACTCCCCCCTTGCCCTTCCACTCCTGAACTCCCCCCTTGCCCTTCCCCTCCTAAACTCCCCCCTCACTCCTCCCCTTCAAAACTCCCCCCCAACCCCTCCCATTCAAATCTCCCCCCATACCATTCCTCTCCAATTCTCCCTCCTCCCCCCTCCTCCTCAAAGCTGCCTCCTCCCCACTTCGTCTCCCTTCTATCTCATACCTCCACCCCCCCCCAACCTTCTTCTTTCCTCTGCCCCCCCTCAAACAACCCCTCACTGTGCCTCATCCCTTCACCTTCAAACCTTTCATCCTCCTCATCCTTCCCTTTCTTGGAACTCTTCTGCAATCGCTGACACACTAACAACTGCTCTCCCTACCTCCCCCTCTCATCCTTCATCTTACCCTACTCCTCCCCTCCCCTGTCCTGTACCCGATGCTCCCCCTCTCTCTTCATTAACGGTATGGACCTCAAACATCCGGGGCCTTCGCTCAAACCTGACTGATCTCTCCATACAGGTTGCTTCTGACAATCCAGACTTGATCTGCTTAACAGAGACTTTCCTCCTTCAAGATGTCTCTGATTCCTTAATATCTCTTCCTGGTTACTCCCTCCTCCGGTATGATAGACCTGAGCCTCGGCCTGGTGGTGGGGTGGCTATCTTTATCAAAAACTCTCTTCCTCACTCTCCTTGCACTGCCCTCTCTCCTCCTCACCCCCAGGAGTACCTCTGGCTACGGCTTCCTCTCCGCTCCCACCTTTTGTTCATATGTGTTCTGTACCGTCCCCCAAACAGTGATGACTCCATCTACATTTCACTGTCTGACAACATGGACCAACTTCTATCCACTCATCCCAACTCTCTCTTCCTCATATGTGGTGACTTCAATTGTCATCATGCCACCTGGTTGGGTGTGGGTTCCTCTCTCACCAGTCATGGCACCTCAGCAAAGGACTTCTGTGACTCACTGGGATTGACACAATCTGTCAATTTCCCGACCCGGATCTCAGCCAATGGAGTATCTTCTCTTCTAGACTTGGTTATGACTAACTTCCCTGCTAATGTCTGCTGCTCTTCTTCTGCTCCAATCGGTTCTTCTGATCATGTGCTTGTCAAAATGGACATCTCTCTGGCCATTCTCAGAGAGCCTCCTCAGCGTCGACGAGTCTGGCATTTCACTCAGGCCGACTGGGACGGTCTTCAAGCAGCCATCAATCGTCTGGATTGGTCTCCCATCTCCACTGCCTCTGACATCAATTCTTCCTGGGAATTCTTCCAAAGCAAACTGATCTCTCTCATGCACAGATTTATCCCATCTCGCCTTCAGTTGTCTTACCCTTCCTCCCGTCCATGGTACACTGAATCTTGTGGTGAGGCAGTTGCCCTGAAACAACTTGCCTTTGCCTCTTGGAAGGCTAATCCAACTGAAGGAAATCTCAGTTCCTTCCACCAAGCTCGGAACAAGTGTGTGTCTACCCTCAGGAGTGCCAGGAAGCACTATCTCTCCTCACTCAAGAATGAACTCTCAAACCTGTCTCCTTCCTCCAAATCCTGGTGGCGTCTGGTCAAATCCGTTTCTGGTGTTTGTTCCCCCTCCATCCCCTCCCTTACCTCAAATGGCCACACAGTTGACATCGCACGTGACAAAGCCGAATGCCTCAACTCTGTGTTTGCCTCAAAATCCTTAGTCCCAAACCCATCTCTCTCTGTTCCCACCTTTCCCAGTCGAACCAAACTGCTCCTGGACTCTGTGACCTTCTCTGCTGACAAGGTGGAGGAGTTTTTGTCAAACCTCGACTCTGATTCTGCAACTGGACCAGATGGCATCAGCCCACGGGTCCTAAAATCCTGCTCTGCCGCTCTATCTCACCCTCTCTCTGTTCTTTTCACCCTATCTTTTGCTCAAGGTCATCTGCCAGCATCCTGGAAATCAGCAAACATTACCGCTTTACACAAAAAAGGTGCAAAAACAGATCCTTGCAACTACAGACCAATCAGCCTGCTCCCAATTATCAGCAAAGTCATGGAATCCATCATTGCTTCGGATATTAAATCTTTCCTCTTCTCCAATAGCTTGATCTCTGATCATCAATTTGGTTTCAGACCAGGTCACTCTACTCTGGACATGCTGCTTCTGCTGTCTCAACAATGGATGGAGGTCCTCAATGCCAAACAGGAAATCAGAGCTGTCTCCCTTGACATATCACGTGCCTTCGATACGGTCTGGCACCCAGCTCTGCTCACCAAACTCTCCTCCTATGGTATCCATGGAAATCTCCATGCATGGCTTGCGGACTTCCTCTCTGGTCGTAGTCAACGTGTGGCCCTGAATGGATTTCTCTCATCTCCCCTTCCCATTCAGGCTGGAGTTCCCCAAGGCAGTGTGCTGGGCCCTGTGCTTTTTCTGGTCTTTATCAATGATCTCTCCGACTCTCTGGAAAATCCTCTGTATCTCTTTGCTGATGACTCCACTCTCTGCCGCTCCATTCCTCTTCCCTCAGATCGGCAGTCTGCAGCCTCCTCACTCTCTGAAGACCTGGACAAAATCACAGACTGGTCAAACATGTGGAACATGTCTTTCAATCCTGACAAATCTCACACTCTTACTATGTCTCTCCGAAAAGATCGACTGGACAACCCTCCCATCTACTTTCTCAACAATCCTCTCCAAGAAGTTCTGTCGCTCAAGCTTTTGGGTCTCACCATCTGCCATGATCTTTCTTGGGAAAACCACATTTCCAAGCTGGCCTCCAAAGCCAGTCGCCGACTGGGCATCCTCCGTCGTGCGAAGTCCTTCCTAGGCACACCTGAGCTCCTCACCACATACAAGGCTTTCATCCGCAGCTCAATGGAATACTGTTCTCCCCTATGGGCCGGTGCTCCTGCCTCACACCTGGCTCGGCTTCACGCTGTTGAATCCAAAGCTTTCAGAATCATTGGAATCTCCCGCGATGAAGCTATCTCTGAGGGCCTTTCACTCACTCACCGCAGGCAGGTAGGTGGTCTTTCTGTCTTCTACCGACTCCTCTCCGGCCTTGCTCCCCCAGCTCTCTCTGTGCTCTGTCCCCCAAATATTCCTACAGGTCGCACAAGATCTGCCAGCCACCCTCTGATGGTTAAACTGCCGAAATCTCGGCTCTCTGCTCACCTTCACTCTTTCATTCCTCTTTTCTCCCGCCTCTGGAACAAACTCCCACACTCACTTCAATCACACTCCTCCCTCCAGGTCTTCAAAACAGCTGTTCACCACCATCTCTTATCTTCCCCCATCCAAAACCTTGATCTTTTCTACCCCCACTAATTCACCCCAGATCCACCTTGTTTGAAATTCCAACTTCTTTCCTGGAAGTCTTGGCAGGGTCCATATGTTTTATACCTCTCCCACCCCGCCCCCCCCCCTTCCCATGCCTTCCCCCCAAAGCCCTCTCCCTCCCACAGTTCTCTCGATGTCTCCATGTCTCTCGGTCCCTGCTCTCAAATGTTGTGTTTGTGTCCTTCCCCCTCTCTCCCCATCTTGTCTACCGCTCCCGATGTTATTTGTTTTGTGTGTCTGTCTTTCTGTGTGATTATTTTGATTAATGTTCGCTCTTTCACGAGCCTCGATCTTGTATTAAAAAAAAAATAAAAATAAAAATGCACCACCCATATTATTCGACTACCCTTTTTGGTAGGTGCCGTGTTAGTCGACTCCCTTAAATCTATGGCCTATTGAAAAGCGATCAACATATTTATAACTAGCAAAGGTACTTGACGTTGCCGGGCAATGCAGTGTCGATTCACTGATGGGAATATTAAGAGGAGGGAGAGGAGGTGTGGGAGTCGAGGAGAGAGAGTAAGGGAGGGAAGGGAGGAGTAGCCAGAGGGAGGAGGGGGGGGGGGGGGAGGTAGTGAGGAGGATGGGATAGTGAAGGGGGGAGGGCGACCTGGACTGTACAGTTTACCGAATCTAACCTAATATGAAATCTAACCGCTGAAAAGCATCCCCATAGCATCATGCTGCCACCATCGTGCTTCATGGCAGGGATGGTGTTGGATGGGTGATGAATGAGCTGTGCTCGGTTGCCGAAACAAAGCCCACCGTGCACCACAGGTTGACTTCCAGCCTAATGATGTAGCGCACTGATGATAATACACCGCCAAAAACGGCACCGAGGATCACATAAGTTAAACCACCTCCCTCCCTCACATCGTCATTGTGGAGACATTGGGCTCTGATAATCATAAAGGTAAGCCATATTAATGTTTTATTAACTCATTTAATCTTTGTGTTTCAGAAAAATTAACTTATCTTGGAGTGGGAGATGTCTCGTAACATTCATTCATTCACTCTCATTCATTTATAGAATACAAGGCAATGTCTTCATCAACGAATCGGTTTTAAAAGCCCACGAAGTGAAGTTCACAAACTTATGAAACAAGCGAAGTTCGTGCGGTTGGTAATGGCTAATGCCAATGCAATGGGAGCATGATGAGCCGTTAAGGTCGAAGGTATCCGGACTACCTGGCGGGTCGTGATCCGAGCGAGGCCTGGGCGTAACACCACCAGGCCGCAGTTCAGGCACAGCACAGACTTGGAGTTAGTGCCTTCATCTGTGAGTAAATCGCACGGAACCGCATCTTCGCCTGCCACACTTTGCACGTCCATCGCGTCAACACCGACGGGCGACGGTTCGGTTTCATCGGCGGTTTTATTTTTCAGCTCAACGCTTCCCTTTAAATAAATGCTTTTCATCACATCGGTTTATGTGCATCAAGCATTAATGACGAGCAAGTGAATGTTAAATGCACTGCACACAACCGATATAATTAAACTGTACAAGTAACGTCACAGACAGACGACTAAAACCAAGTACTGTTCTCAACTACACTATCATGTACAGCACATACTGCGTGGTTTGTAATCACCAAAGAGGGGATAGAAAACACTCAATGAGACAAAGAAAACAATTCCACATTTTCCTGATTACATTAAAAAATAGTTAAATACCCTGATATTATACATTACTAGAGATATTATCATTTACATGTATCGTACCAGTATAGATAGGCCTGCCTACACTATATTAGATAGATATACTGTATTAGATTATACATATCGTATTTATACATGACTGTATTGTATTTTTAGATACAATGTAAAATATATACCGGATATTGAAACGTATAAAACACAAGTATATTATCATTATGGTGCAGCTTACACTGCTCCAGGTTGTTCCGCCTATGCTGATAAACTCTGGATGAAAGCTTGTCAATCAGATGCACCACCGACATGTTTATGATATGTTATTGATGAGAAATTCAACGGCAAAGAGGGCACAATGTCCAATGTGTGTCCGCTGTACGTGTCAACGTCACTTCTCGGTAACCTAGTATCTGACGTCACCACGTTATCCGATCCGCCCTGATGTCATCTCGGGAGTGAACATAATAGAACTAGAAGGGTGATGGCCGGCGAGGAGGAAGATGAGTCGTGAGTGGATTTTCCATTTTTGGTTCTCATTAAATCGGCAATAATTACTGTCAATACCAATACCATAAGAACCATAAACAGAGAGATATTACCGTGTGGTTAGATTTAGAGGGCACCGTGTGTGTCTGTGTTTGCGCACGGCGTGTTATGTAACGTGTGGCGACTGTACCGTGGTGTGCGCGTGTACCGTGTTGTGTGTACCGTGGTGTGTGTGTGTACCGTGGTGTGTGTACCGTGGTGTGTGTACCGTGGTGTGTGTGTGTACCGTGGTGTGTGTGTGTACCGTGGTGTGTGTGTGTACCGTGGTGTGTGTGTGTACCGTGGTGTGTGTACCGTGGTGTGTGTGTGTATACCGTGGTGTGTGTGTGTGTATACCGTGGTGTGTGTGTATACCGTGGTGTGTGTGTGTATACCGTGGTGTGTGTGTGTATACCGTGGTGTGTGTGTATACCGTGGTGTGTGTGTGTACCGTGGTGTGTGTGTACCGTGGTGTGTGTGTACCGTGGTGTGTGTGTACCGTGGGTGGTGTGTCTGTACCGTGGGTGGTGTGTGTGTACCGTGGGTGGTGTGTGTGTACCGTGGTGTGTGTGTATACCGTGTTGTGTGTACCGTGTGTGTGTGTGTACCGTGCTGTGTGTGTACCGTGCTGTGTGTGTACCGTGCTGTGTGTGTACCGTGTTGTGTGTGTGTTTACCGTGTTGTGTGTGTGCTTACCGTGTTGTGTGTGTGCTTACCGTGTTGTGTGTGTGCTTACCGTGTTGTGTGTGTGTGTACCGTGTTGTGTGTGTACCGTGTTGTGTGTGTACCGTGTTTGTGTGTGTACCGTGTTGTGTGTGTGTGTGTACCGTGTTGTGTGTGTGTGTACCGTGTTGTGTGTGTGTGCACCGTGTTGTGTGTGTGTGCACCGTGTTGTGTACCGTGTTGTGTACCGTGTTGTGTGTGTGTGTGTGCACGTGTGTGTGTGTGTGTACCGTGGTGTGTGTGTGTGTGTACCGTGGTGTGTGTGTATACCGTGGTGTGTGTGTGTGTGTGTACCGTGTGTGTGTGTACCGTGTGTGTGTACCGTGTTGTGTGTGTGCTTACCGTGTTGTGTGTGTGCTTACCGTGTTGTGTGTGTGTGTGTACCGTGTTGTGTGTGTACCGTGTTGTGTGTGTACCGTGTTGTGTGTGTGTACCGTGTTGTGTGTGTGTGTGTACCGTGTTGTGTGTGTGTGTACCGTGTTGTGTGTGTGTGTGTACCGTGTTGTGTGTGTGTGTGTACCGTGTTGTGTGTGTGTGTGTGTGCACGTGTGTGTGCACTGTGTGTGTGTGTGTGTACCGTGGTGTGTGTGTGTGTGTACCGTGGTGTGTGTGTATACCGTGTTGTGTGTGTGTGTGTGTGTGTGTACCGTGTGTGTGTGTACCGTGTGTGTGTACCGTGTTGTGTGTGTGTTTACCGTGTTGTGTGTGTGCTTACCGTGTTGTGTGTGTGCTTACCGTGTTGTGTGTGTGTGTGTGTACCGTGTTGTGTGTGTACCGTGTTGTGTGTGTGTGTACCGTGTTGTGTGTGTGTGTACCGTGTTGTGTGTGTGTGTACCGTGTTGTGTGTGTGTGTACCGTGTTGTGTGTGTGTGTGTACCGTGTTGTGTGTGTGTGTGTACCGTGTTGTGTGTGTGTGTGTACCGTGTTGTGTGTGTGTGTGTACCGTGTTGTGTGTGTGTGTGTGTGTGTGTGTGTGTGCACCGTGTGTGTGTGTGCACCGTGTGTGTGTGTGCACCGTGTGTGTGTGTGGTTTTTTTTGTTTTGTTTGTTTGTTCTCTCCCCCTATCGATGCTGTTTGTTGTTACCCTATGGTGATAATAACATCGCTGGCTCTTGTTTTCTCGGACCCATTTGGTTCCCATGTAGATGATACCCTCACTGGCCTGTTCAGATCCCATAATGACGGTACCCTCCTTGGCTTGTTTGGTTTCCATGGTGATTGTGCCTTCCTTAGCCAGATGGTCACACTGTTGTGTCGTCACACTCATCCTGTTAGATGTCACAGTCTTGCCTCCTTGGCCTCTCCCACTTCCAACCCCAACCTTTAACATTTCTTTCTGGTCACCATTGGTGTTGTAGTCTTGTGATGATGCCCTGCCATGCTCGGTTAAACATTAAGGATTATAACATTGTGATCAGCACAGCTGACCATACAAACACAGTGGTAATCCTTGATTTTGTGGTTTGACATGTGAATAGGGTCCCGGGTTGTGGTTTGACATGTGAATAGGGTCCCAGGTTGTGGTTTGACATGTAAATAGGGTCCCGGCGTGTGGTTTGACATGTGAATAGGGTCCCGGTGTGTGGTTTGACATGTGAATAGGGTCCCGGGTTGTGGTTTGACATGGCAATATTATCCCGGCGTGTGGTTTGACATGTGAATAAGGTCCCGGCGTGTGGTTTGACATGTGAATAGGGTCCCGGGTTGTGGTTTGACATGTAAATAGGGTCCCGGGTTGTGGTTTGACATGTAAATAGGGTCCCGGCATGTGGTTTGACATGTGAATAGGGTCCCGGCGTGTGGTTTGACATGTGAATAGGGTCCCGGCGTGTGGTTTGACATGTAAATAGGGTCCCGGCGTGTGGTTTGACATGTAAATAGGGTCCCGGGTTGTGGTTTGACATGTGAATAGGGTCCCGGCGTGTGGTTTGACATGTGAATAGGGTCCCGGCATGTGGTTTGACATGTGAATAGGGTCCCGGCGTGTGGTTTGACATGTAAATAGGGTCCCGGCGTGTGGTTTGACATGTGAATAGGGTCCCGGCATGTGGTTTGACATGTGAATAGGGTCCCGGCGTGTGGTTTGACATGTGAATAGGGTCCCGGCGTGTGGTTTGACATGTAAATAGGGTCCCGGCATGTGGTTTGACATGTGAATAGGGTCCTGGCGTGTGGTTTGACATGTGAATAGGGTCCCGGCGTGTGGTTTGACATGTGAATAGGGTCCCGGCATGTGGTTTGACATGTAAATAGGGTCCCGGCGTGTGGTTTGACATGTGAATAGGGTCCCGGCGTGTGGTTTGACATGTAAATAGGGTCCCGGCATGTGGTTTGACATGTGAATAGGGTCCCGGCGTGTGGTTTGACATGTAAATAGGGTCCCGGCGTGTGGTTTGACATGTAAATAGGGTCCCGGCGTGTGGTTTGACATGTGAATAGGGTCCCGGCATGTGGTTTGACATGTAAATAGGGTCCCGGGTTGTGGTTTTCCTGGTTCACATTTTCCGTCTCCATTATGAGAGCATAAAGATTATGGGGCCTTGTTCATTGTGTTGTTTTCTGTTTATACAATGACTTGCACGTTTGGAAAGACCTTTACTCCACTTTTATGCCGAAGTCTCATGTTGTGAGTTTTTGAAGATTTGTGTTGTGTCCCACGATGTGTTTATCCTCATCCTTCCGGGACACGTGGGACACCCTGACACCCTGAGTGAGAGTTTGTTGTTTTAGGTCTTTCGCTGAACCTACAACTTCCTACGAAGACACAAAGCCCGACCTCGTTTTTGTCTTCATTCCGGGGTTCATCATGTTTACTTTAGTTCATCGCGAATCGGACCGTGTGGCACTACCTGGCGACAGGTTATTGACGTTGAACTCATGACCCGTTTATCAAGACCTTGATGGTGCTCTTCGTGCTGATATGAAGCTCGGATCCACCACTCGGCTCCATGACATCATGTGTCCCACAAAGATGTCCCACCCTGTCTGGCATGTCCTATAATTTAAGAGTTTTATAATTCATCCGCGCCACCGCCCTGGCTCAATGTGTGGATATCAGCTTCCAGGGTAAACTATATGAGCTTCCAGGGTAAACTATATCAGCTTCCAGGGTAAACTATATCGGCTTCCAGGGTAAACTATATGAGCTTCCAGGGTAAACTATATGAGCTTCCAGGGTAAACTATATGAGCTTCCAGGGTAAACGATATGAGCTTCCAGGGTAAACTATATCAGCTTCCAGGGTAAACTATATGAGCTTCCAGGGTAAACTATATGAGCTTCCAGGGTAAACTATATGAGCTTCCAGGGTAAACTATATCGGCTTCCAGGGTAAACTACATCAGCTTCCAGGGTAAACTATATCAGCTTCCAGGGTAAACTATATGAGCTTCCAGGGTAAACTATATCAGCTTCCAGGGTAAACTATATCGGCTTCCAGGGTAAACTACTTCAGCTTCCAGGGTAAACTACTTCAGCTTCCAGGGTAAACTATATCAGCTTCCAGGGTAAACTATATCAGCTTCCAGGGTAAACTACATCAGCTTCCAGGGTAAACTACATCAGCTTCCAGGGTAAACTATATCAGCTTCCAGGGTAAACTACATCAGCTTCCAGGGTAAACTACATCAGCTTCCAGGGTAAACTATATCCGCTTCCAGGGTAAACTATATCAGCTTCCAGGGTAAACTATATCAGCTTCCAGGGTAAACTATATCAGCTTCCAGGGTAAAGTACATCAGCTTCCAGGGTAAACTATATCAGCTTCCAGGGTAAACTATATCAGCTTCCAGGGTAAACTATATCAGCTTCCAGGGTAAACTATATCAGCTTCCAGGGTAAACTATATCAGCTTCCAGGGTAAACTACATCAGCTTCCAGGGTAAACTACATCAGCTTCCAGGGTAAACTACATCTGCTTCCAGGGTAAACTATATCAGCTTCCAGGGTAAACCATATCAGCTTCCAGGGTAAACCATATCAGCTTCCAGGGTAAACTACATCAGCTTCCAGGGTAAACTATATCAGCTTCCAGGGTAAACTATATCAGCTTCCAGGGTAAACTACATCAGCTTCCAGGGTAAACTATATCAGCTTCCAGGGTAAACTATATCGGCTTCCAGGGTAAACTATATCAGCTTCCAGGGTAAACTATATCAGCTTCCAGGGTAAACTACATCAGCTTCCAGGGTAAACTACATCAGCTTCCAGGTTAAACTACATCTGCTTCCAGGGTAAACTATATCAGCTTCCAGGGTAAACTATATCAGCTTCCAGGGTAAACTACATCAGCTTCCAGGGTAAACTACATCAGCTTCCAGGGTAAACTATATCAGCTTCCAGGGTAAACTACATCAGCTTCCAGGGTAAACTATATCAGCTTCCAGGGTAAACTACATCAGCTTCCAGGGTAAACTACATCAGCTTCCAGGGTAAACTATATCAGCTTCCAGGGTAAACTATATCAGCTTCCAGGGTAAACTATATCAGCTTCCGGGGTAAACTATAAACATCTTGTTCGTTTGTCATCGAGGAATCCTTGTTGTTGTGCGTCTGACGCCAACTTGTGCTTTCGACACCCTGGGTTGTCCATTTCTAACATCCGCTTTTACGCAAGGGCCTGGTCGAATAGTTCAGAGGTGGTGCCTTAAACCCGATTCCAAACCTGACCGTAAACTGCCACATTGTGCACGCAGGACATTGCGTCCATGAGTATGGGTGGACCTTGTAGATCCCATGGGATGGTGTCCTTCCCAAGAGTAGGCCTTGTGTTCCGGCACCCTGAAGAAACAGAAAAAACGAGTTCCATGACTGATAGCACCCAGGTACTGAATGGTGACCTGTTCATGCAAGGTTTGTTGTGAGCATCCCGACGCTCTGTTAAGACTCCAGGTGTATCTTGATCTTTCCTTATCCAGGTGCATACAACTACATGCAACGGTAACATCTAATAACGCCTGCAAAGTATACAATGCAGGGTGGACCAACAGTTCCTTCACTGTAAATCAGGTTAATTGAGTGTAATTATTTTGTATGCTTTCCAAGCAGTTGAGATCATTTGACTTATCCGTTGTAATTTTGCTGTAAATACGCAAGGCTTGCCAAAATGTAGCTCATTCTCGTGTGGTGGTGCTTCGTATGCAGCCTGTGGCAGTTGGTTGCCTCATTTTCTGATGGTGCGGCTGGGCCGCTTTTTTTTTGTATACAGAATCGAGGCTCGTGAAAGAGCTAACATTTATCACAAAAAAAAATAATCAAACAGACAAATAAAAAAATAATAAAAAAAGGATGGGAGAAGTATAAAACACAAGGACACCAAGGACTTCCAGGAAAGAAGTTGGTATTTCAAAAAAGTGGATTTGGGGTGAAATTAGCGGGGGTAGAAAAGATCAAGGTTTTGGATGGGGGAAGATAAGAGATGGTGGTGAACAGCTGTTTTAAAGACCTGGAGGGAGGAGTGGGATTGAAGAGAGTGAGGGAGTTTGTTCCAGAGGCGGGAGAAAAGAGGAATGAAGGAGTGAAGGTGAGCAGAGAGTCTTGATTTTGGAAGTTTAACCATAAGAGGGTTGCTCGCAGATCTTGTGCGACCTGGAGGAATATTTGCGGGACAGAGCCCAGAGAGAGCTGGGGGAGCAAGGCCGGAGAGGAGTCGGTAGAAGACGGAAAGACCACCAACCTGCCTGCGGTGAGTGAGTGAAAGGCCCTCGGAGTGAGCTTCATCGCAGGAGATTCCAATGATTCTGAACGCTTTGGTTTCAACAGCGTGAAGACGAGCTACGTGTGAGGCAGGAGCACCAGCCCAGAGTGGAGAGCAGTATTCCATTGCGCCGTGGATGAAAGCCTTGTATGTGGTGAGGAGCTCAGGTGTGCCAAGGAAGGACTTCGCACGACGGAGGATGCCCAGTCGGCGACTGGCTTTGGAGGCCAGATTTGAAATGTGGTTTTCCCAGGAAAGATCATGGCAGATAGTGAGACCCAAAAGCTTGAGTGACAGAACTTCTTGGAGAGGATTATTCAGAAAGTGGATGGGAGGGTTGTCCAGTCGGTCTTTTTGGAGAGACATCGTAAGAGTGTGAGATTTGTCAGGATTGAAAGACATGTTCCATTTGTTAGCCCAGTCTGTGATTTTGTCCAGGTCTGCAGAGAGTGAGGAGGCTGCAGACTGCCGATCTGAAGGATGAGGAATGGAGCGACAGAGAGTAGAGTCATCAGCAAAGAGGTAGAGAGGATTTTCAAGAGAGTCAGGGAGATCATTGATGAAGACCAGAAAAAGCACAGGGCCCAGAACACTGCCTTGGGGAACTCCAGCCTGAACAGGAAGAGGAGATGAGAGAAACCCATTCAGGGCCACACGTTGACGGCGAACAGAGAGGAAGTTCACAAGCCAGGCGTGGAGATTTCCATGGGTACCAAAGGAGGAGAGTTTGGTGAGCAGAGCGGGGTGCCAGACCGTATCGAAGGCACGTGATATGTCAAGGGAGACAGCTCTAATTTCCTGTTTGGCATTGAGGACCTCCATCCATTGTTGAGAGAGCAGAAGCAGCATGTCCAGAGGAGAAGGGAAGGCTGATTGGTCTGTAGTTGCAAGGACCTGTTTTTGCACATTTTTTGTGTAAAGCGGTGATGTTGGCTGATTTCCAAGCAGATGGCAGATGACCTTGAGTGCTGATGCAATTTCCCCCATTACCAGTCAGCTGGTACTCATTTTGCATTGTTACTTACCCACTCAGTCATGTTATGGAATTTCAACACACACGTACACACGCACACGTTGTAGATCCCATGGGATGGTGTCCTTCCCAAGAGTACGCCTTGTGTGCCGGCACCCTGAAGAAATAAGGTTAATTGTCAATTAACAATTTTAAATCAAGCTCATTGTAAAGCCGACATACATACATACATACATACATACACACATACATACACACATACATACATACATACATACAGACATACATACATATATACATACATACATACATACATACATACACACATAAATACACATACATACATACATACATACAGACACACATACAAACATACATACATACACACATAGATACATACATACATACATACACACATACATACATACAGACACACATACATACATACATACACACATAGATACATACATGCATACATACATACATACATACATACAGACACACATACATACATACATACATACATACATACATACATACAGACACACATACATACATACATACACACATAGATACATACATACATACATACATACACACATACATACACACATACATACACACATAGATAGTTACACACATAGATAGATAGATACATACATACATACATACATACATACACACATAAATACACACATAGATACATACATACATACATGCAGGAGCATGCATGTCACAAGGATGAATTTATTCCATATTAGATCCAAATTTTAGATCCATCTAAAGATCCAAATTTGGATCTGCATCCAATAATTTTTCAACTGATTCTTCACCATTGAGAGTGATCAGGCTAAAAAGGATACATAACATGATACACTACATGGCCAAAAATATATGGACACCCGAACATCACACCCGTATGTGCTCGTCGAACATCTCATTCCAAAATCATGGGCATTAATATGGAGTTGGTCCCCCCTTTGCTGTTATAACAGCCTTCACTCTTCTGGGAAGGCTTTCCACTTGTTGTTGGAACATTGCTGTGGAGATTTGCTTCCATTCAGCCACAAGAGCATTCGTGATGTCGGGCACTGATGTTGGGCGATTAGGCCTGGCTCGCAGTTGGCGTTCCAATTCTTCCCAAAGGTGTTCGATGGGGTTGAGGTCAGGGCTCTGTGTAGGCCAGTCAAGTTCTTCCACACCGATCTTGGAAAAAACATTTCTGTATGGACTTCGCTTTGTACACAGGGGCCATTGTCATGCTGAAACAGGACAGGGCCTTCCCCAAACTGTTGCCACAAAGTTGGAAAGCACACAATCGTCTAGAATGTCATTGTATGTTGTATCATTAATATTTCCCTTCACTGGAACTAAGAGGTGTAGCCCGAAGCATGAAAAACAGCCCCAGACCATTATTCCTCCTCCACCAAACTTTACAGTTGGCACAATGCATTTGGGCAGGTAGTGTTCTCCTGGCATCTGCCAACGCCAGATTCGTCCGTCGGACTGCCAGATGGTGAAGCGTGATTCATCGCTCCAGAGAACACGTTTCCACTGCTCCAGAGTCCAATGGCGGCGAGCTTTACACCACTCCAGCCTACGCTTGGCATTGCGCATGTTGATCTCAGGCTTGTGTGTGGCTGCTCGGCCATGGAAACCCTTTTCATGAAGCTCCCGACGAACAGTTGTTGTGCTGACAATGCTTCCAGATGCAGTTTGGAACTCGGAAGTGAGTGTTGCAACCGAGGACAGACGATTTTAACGCATGACGTGCTTCAGCACTCGGCGGTCCCGTTCTGTGAGCTTGTGTGGCCTACCACTTTACGGCTGAGCTGTTGTTGCTCCAAGACGTTTCCACTTCACAATAACAGCACTTACAGTTGGCCGGGGTAGCTCAAGCAGGGCAGAAATTTGATGAACTGACTTGTTGGAAAGGTGGCATCCTATGACGGTGCCACGTTGAAAGTCACTGAGCTCTTCAGTGCGGCCCATTCTACTGCCAATGTTTGTCTGTCGAGATTGCATGGGTGTGTGCTTGATTTATAAATACCTGTCAGCAATGGGTGTGGCTGAAACAGCAGAATGCACTAATCAGAAGGGGTGTCCGTATACTTTTGGCCATGTGGTGTGTCTCAAAAAAGCTGTGGACGAGTTGTTACCAAACTTGGTGGTCGAGTTGTTCGGTGACGAGAACAAGCCAATTAGATTTTGGTTCAAGTCCGAATCTATATCCGGCCTATCAATGGAATACAAAACAAACTTTTCAGCCGGGCGGAGGTGTGTGCTCTACTGTGCCCTTCTAGTTACCCTCGCAGGAGGAGAGGGTATTGCATTTGGGTCCGTTTGTTTGTTTGTTTGTCTGTCTTTGTCTGTCTGTTTGTTTGTCTGTTTGTCTGCACAGAATAAATATGATTTTCTCGGCAACCGTTGGTCCTATTGACAGGAAATTTCCACCATAGGTGCAACTCCACCTGCATAATTTTTTAAATGTTAATTATGACGTCATAGGTCACGTGGTATGGGCGCCATCTTGGAAAAACCGAAAAACTTTGCACCTCTATATCTCTGAAAGCGCTGAATCAAAAAAATTGAGACATGGCTCATTGTAAAGAACTCTCCATGGCGAATAAAATATGTTAATGATGTCATAGGTGCCTCCATTATGACGTCATAATTCGACAAGTACAAAACTTCATCCGATCAAGATGAAATTTCTTGAGCATCAAGGAATAAATTAGTGGAGAAAAAAAATGACGTCATTGGTCACGTGCTTTATTTGTGTTTAACACAAATCCTTAAAAACCACTGAAAACACATCCTGGTGAGGTTCTGCAATCTCTGATTGCTCTTTCTTGTTTCAAAATGTTTTTTTGGACGTTTTAAGAGCGATCTCTTTTTAAGCGGTGAGACCGCTTCAATATTTGGCTATGTCCGTCTGTCCGTCAAAAATGAAGTACCTTTCTAACCCTGTCTTTAATTCTAGAAGGTTTCAAAGGGTAATTCTAAAGGGTAATTCTAAAGGAGGGTAATTCTAAAGGATTATATAGGGTAATTCTAAAGGATACTAATTCTAAAGGGTAATTCTGAAGGATTCTCAAGGGTAATTCTAAAGGAGGATATTTCTAAAGGATACTAATTCCAAAATGGACAAATTCTAAAGAGTACTAATTCTAAAGGGTAATGGGTACTAATTCAAAAGAGTACTAATTCTAAAGGGTACTAATTCTAAAGAGTACTAATTCTAAAGAGTACTAATTCTAAAGGATACTAATTCTAAAGAGTACTAATTCTAAAGGGTACTAATTCTAAAGAGTACTAATTCTAAAGGATACTAATTCTAAAGAGTACTAATTTTAAAGGGTACTAATTCTAAAGGATACTAATTTGAAAAGGTACAAATTCTAAAGAGTACTAATTATAAAGGGTAATGGGTACTAATTCTTAAGGGTACTAATTCTTAAGAGTACTAATTATAAAGGGTAATGGGTACTAATTCTAAAGGGTAATGGGTACTAATTCTAAAGAGTAATGGGTACTAATTCTAAAGGGTAATGGGTACTAATTCTAAAGGGTGATTGGTACTAATTCTAAAGGGTAATGGGTACTAATTCTAAAGGGTAATGGGTACTAATTCTAAAGGGTAATGGGTACTAATTCTAAAGGGTAATGGGTACTAATTCTAAAGAGTACTAATTCTAAAGAGTACTAATTCTAAAGAGTACTAATTCTAAAGGATACTAATTCTAAAGGGTACTAATTCTAAAGAGTACTAATTATAAAGGGTACTAATTATAAAGGGTAATGGGTACTAATTCTAAAGGGTAATGGGTACTAATTCTGAAGGGTAATGGGTACTAATTCTAAAGGGTGATTGGTACTAATTCTAAAGGGTAATGGGTACTAATTCTAAAGGGTAATGGGTACTAATTCTAAAGGGTAATGGGTACTAATTCTAAAGAGTACTAATTCTAAAGAGTACTAATTCTAAAGAGTACTAATTCTAAAGGATACTAATTCTAAAGGGTACTAATTCTAAAGAGTACTAATTCTAAAGAGTACCAATTCTAAAGAGTACTAATTCTAAAGGGTAATGGGTACTAATTATAAAGGGTAATGGGTACTAATTCTAAAGGGTACTAATTCTAAAGAGTACTACTTCTAAAGGGTACTAATTCTAAAGGATACTAATTCTAAAGGATACTAATTCTAAAGAGTACTACTTCTAAAGGGTACTAATTCTAAAGGATACTAATTCTAAAGGGTACTAATTCTAAAGAGTACTAATTCTAAAGAGTACCAATTCTAAAGAGTACTAATTCTAAAGGGTAATGGGTACTAATTATAAAGGGTAATGGGTACTAATTCTAAAGGGTACTAATTCTAAAGAGTACTACTTCTAAAGGGTACTAATTCTAAAGAGTACTAATTCTAAAGGATACTAATTCTAAAAGGTACAAATTCTAAAGAGAACTAATTCTAAAGAGTAATGGGTACAAATTCTAAAGGGTAATGGGTACTAATTCTAAAGGGTAATGGGTACTAATTCTAAAGGGTAATTCTAAAGAGTTAATCAAAACGGTTTTAAATGGTTCTAAATGGTAATTCTACAGGGTAATTTGACATGGTTTCGTTTGTTTCTAGGCTTTGCTTATTGTCCCCCGTCGCACCGCGGAGCGAAAGGGCGACTATGGTTTTGGCGTGCGTGCGGGCGTGCGTGCGTGCGTGTGTAAGCGAAGGACCGCATTCGAATTTGGTGTGTGGGTACAACCCACGTCAAAATCCAAGATGGCCGCCGCCATGTATGTCTGATGCCATGTATGTCTGAACCTTGTGAGATGAATATCTTGAAAAATTAGCGAAGTACCAACTTCTAATCTGGGGTGTGGGTGTATCTCGGCACGAGGAAGAACGCTATTGAAAATTGGGTCGCCACGTCAAAATCCAAGATGGCCGCCGCCATATATGTCTGAACCTTGTGAGATGAATATCTTGAAAAATAAGGGAAGTACAAACTTATAATTTGGTGTGTGGGTGTATCTCGGTATAAGGAAGAACGCTATTGAAAATTGGGTCGCCACGTCAAAATCCAAGATGGCCGCCGCCATATATGTCTGAACCTTTTAAGATGAATATCTTGAAAAATAAGCGAAGTACCAACTTCTAATCTGGTGTGTGGGTGTATCTATGCATAAGGAAGAACGCTGTTGAAAATTGGGTCGCCACGTCAAAATCCAAGATGGCCGCCTTGCGTCTGCCACTTTGTCAACTCGCATCACTTCACCGACGGGGGACCTAGGCGTAACGCTTGTTTCATATTAAAATGCCAAACCAAACTGCTTCCTTTGGACACGGGTGCGATATATATACAGACTTGGCATTTAATATGGAATATTTTTTTTGTGGGGGTGAACTTACTTTTCAAGATGACTTAGAACCAAAAGTTCATTGGAATTATGTTGAAATTATTCTAGATTTTGTTAATGTGACCTTTAAAAGAAACAAAAACCACATTTGACATTTCGAAGCAAATACATTGATCCTTGAAAGTGATGTAAACTGATATCGAACTCAATTCACGGACAGTACTGTGTTAAACTTCTGTGCGCTTTCCAGAAGTATCTCTTTATTTTGCACATTAGCCAAAAATTTTTTTTAACAAAAACAAAAGTTAAATTACGACTGGGATTACGGACAGTAAAATTACAGTTCAGTACTTTGTGTAACCCCCACAAGCATTCAGGAGAGCACGTACACGTCGCGGCATGCTGTTCACGAGATTTGCCAAGGTTTGGACAGGAATCGCTTGCCATGCAGTGTCAATAGCCTGCTGCAATTCACGCACAGATGCAGGCTGCTGGTCCAAGTTGTCGATTTGACGCGTTAATTCTGCCCACAAGTTCTCGATCGGATTTATATCCGGGGACATGGCAGGCCACTCCATATGCTCTACACCACGGTCAGCAAGAAAGTGTTGGATCATGCGAGCACGATGAGGCCGTGCATTGTCATCTTGGAAGACAAAGTTTCCTCGAAAGGCTGCACGAACAAATGGAAGCAATGTTTCTTCCAGAATGGCCCTGTGCTTGAACTGGTTCAGATTTCCATTCAGAACAACCAGGTCAGTTTTGCCACCTGCATGAAAAGCAGCCCAAACGGTCACCCCACCACCTCCAGCTTGGATTCTTGGCACTATACAATCTTCGTTGTAGGCTTCATGCACTTGTCTGCGCACTCGGACGCGGCCATATTGACGATAGACCAGAAATCTAGACGTCACTGAAGATCACGTGATTCCAGTGTCCTGGCTGCCATTGACGGTGCTCTCTGGCCCACTGCAATCGGTGCTGGCGGTGTTGTCTGGTCAGGCGTGGCTTTCTCAGGGGACGCCTGGCACGATAGCCTGCTTGAACCAGTCGTTGGTTGACTAGCCTTCTAGATACAGGCACATTTGTCAGTTGCTGCCACTCAGCCCTAAGCCGATTAGCTGACTTGGTATGGCCATTGCGGACTAACCGGTGCAGCTGGCGATCATCCCTCCTTGTGGTTCTGTGGGGACGTCCTGACCTCGGTATTGGAGTAGGGACATCCCTCTGAGCATTTCGTTTCAGGATCTTTGACACCTGACCTTGAGTAATGCCATACTGCCGAGCAATAGCACGCTGTTTCATGCCGGAATTTCGTAAAGCCACCACTAAATGACAAACAGCATTGTCGAGTTGACGGACCATCTCCAGGGGAAGCGGCAATAACTTTTGTAGACGTGCAGGAGTTGTTTTCCACTAATACAGAACACAACAACCCTTATATACCCGATTGTGAAGCCAATCGTCAAATGTACCTGTCCGTACATTTTGTCACGCCACCTGTGATATAATCCTGTTATTGACTTCTTGCTGCGACAAACAATCAGTGACATGGTTCTTTTAACAAAGAAATCACCGAAGCGTAAAAGAAACTCACTAGATTGATATACCGAGTTCAGAAAGTAAACCCAAGTCAAGAAAAAAAAAATTCCTTATTAAATGCCAAGTCTGTATATATAAATACATATTTTTATTTATTTATTATTTATTATTATTATTATTATGTTTAGCTCACCTGTAACGAAGTTCAGGGGAGCTTATGCGATGGCACGTCGTCAGTCCATCCGTAAACACTTGAAACTTCTTCTCCAAAACCGCTGAAGGGATTGTGACCAAACTTGGCACAAATTATATTTGTTATGGTGTGACTAGAGTTTGTTCACGGCATGAAAACATCGGGTCTGAGGGGGTTTACGGGAGGGTCAAAGTGGATCCAGGTTCCCCCCCCCCACCCCCCCCTCCAAAAAAAAATAGGAATTTGCTTTTTCCCCTGAAACTACATACACTATTTTGATGAAACTTCACCACAACCTTCATCACCCGTGATGTACCAAAGTTTGTTCAAGGCATTAGAAAAATTGGGGTCTGAGGAGGTAACCAGGGTTGGAGGGAGAAAGGGGTTGCCCCCCCCCCCTAAAATAAGTATTTTTTTTGGTTTGTTTGAAGTCTTATGATTATGTTAGTATGATTCTACATGCTGCCCTGTCTTCTAGCAACCATTGACATTGTATTGGTTTAAAATACCTTTAGTCAGTGCAGTATACTGTTTATTCTTCCAGGTGATCACCAGGGGTATTGACCCTATGTTTATTTTAGAAATGGAACATTTTAAGATTGCGGTAATGTGAGCATGGTGGGTTATAATTCTGGTTCATACTGATTATTATAATGATTATAATATATTTTCTCATAATCTAGTCCGAAAGGACTAGTGTGGACAAAGCACATTTACCTTTGAGTTGTCTTGCCTGGGTTTGATTCCCAAACCAAGTATTAACTGCCGGATCGGTACGGAAGAGGCGAGACGATGTCACAAAGTGCTTCGTCCCTCGGGTGGACGTTAAATCGGGTGCCCCATCTGTGCTTGCGTTAGATGTTGTACGATAAAGATTGCAGGTGTCCTTCGTTTAGAGGAGGGAAGTATACTGGCACCCTGAACAAATTGCAAGGTGTACGAATCACCTTCAGTAGAACGTCAGGCCTAGTCAGCCGGTTCATGAAGGACTTGGGCCAAAAAATTTCACTGAATAACACACACACACACACACACACACACACACACACACACACACACACACACACACACACACACACACACACACACATATATATATATATATATATATATATATATATATATATATATATTGATCAGAACGTCGGCCTTCCCCTTACCAAGGGGGGATTAATCCCCTTGTCCTTTTACTATCCGACGCGATCCGGGGCTATCACGTTCCTTCCGGGCGGTGTTATATAGAGTTGTAAGCCGAATTAGTCTTATTACCTAAGTACTAACACCGGCCGTGAAGCAAGGAAATAACCCCACCCAAACCACGGTTTCAGTGGACACGCCGAGCGATTAGCGAGCCGCGATTCGGGCCATTAACAGGTATTAACCCGATTGGAACGGTTGTGATCGTGCCACGCTTACCCAATTGAGAAATCACTAAGACGGTCGAATTAAGAGGAAAACAGGAAGAACAAGGAATTTATTATACACTTTGTACAACGAAGAAGAAGAAGAGGAAGAGAAAGAGCAATGTACAGTGAAGAGGGCGAAGCAGATACACAGGGCAGCCTGATACAGTCTTATACTTATCCCTGGACACGGGCCCGTTCGCACTCAGTCACACTCTCAGACTCACTCACACGGGGTTTGTAGATGGTCGGGTTGAGGGTCCACCGATGGCGTCCACAGCTCGCTCCGGTCCCCGACTCGTACCACGAAGCAGCTGGTGATGGTAGACGGCAGAAGATCGCCCCGTGTCGGTGGCGCGGATCGGACAATTATACTGGGGGGGATCGGTAAGCTGGCGATTATACTGGCGTATGTAATAGTTGTACCGGCACCTTATACATGCTCCCGGTATAGCTCGGTACAATGCGCCACTCCCACAAGTCCGGCAGGCCCCTAAGCAAGGTGCCGCTCCGGCAGTGCTTTCCCAATGATGTCACCAAAGCCAAGCCAAGTCCCAGTTCTTTGCCACTGCCGTATGCACGCGAGTCCTTCTCATATATCGAGTGCCGTTCAGTCCTCTTGGTAAAACGCAATCGTGCAAGTCCTTGGACAGTCCTTCAATACCACGTAAGTCCTTCAGAGCAAAAGCGCGTCTCCCAAAAGTCCTCCAGAGGGCTTTGCGCTCACGGTTATATAGCGCCGCTTTAGCCAACCCTCCCGAACCTCTAGCCACACCCTTACCACGCCCTTTAGCCATGCCCACTCGAGCCCTGGTTGGTTGATGGGGTCTTACCGGCTCCTCCCTTGATGTCTGCTTGACGTGGCCACACCCCAGACCTCGCGCCCCGCCCCCTTTTCGGGCCTTACCTCGTGGCATTTGGGCTGGTTTGAGCATCCTAATGCGAGGGGCAATGGGGTGCAGACTGGATGGGCGCAATGGGGCATGGGGTGCAGACTGGATGGTGTGCAATGGAGTCGATTGGAGGGAGGGCTGCAAACTGAACGGGGCCTACTCTTATTTGTTTTACACAACGCAGGTATCACGAATGGAAATGGCCTTATCTCACATATACTAAGAAATAACTAACGTTCTAAGGTGACCTGCATGTTGCTTGTGGCCTAACTATGGGGTGCAACCTTTAACCTTTAAGATGTTACCTGTGTGGGTTCTCAAAACCGCAACACTGCACCCCTCCTTTGCCAGGCTCGTCCCCGAGCCGAACCACATACCAGTGAGGACGGCCGGCTTCAAGCAAGGGTCAGGACTACCTTTTAAATTAGTGTGACACTCAGGTGTGGTTTTCCCTCTACATTTACTCTAACACCCTGTGTGCGACAGTTTTAAACACTAGATATGTCCCACCTACTGCGTTGTGTACTAACTAACTGACTCACGCCCACAATTAACCGAATTACGGAATTATTTCCCAACTACACATAAAGCCGGTGGGGAGCATGTTATTTACAAGACTTCTAATTATTTACAATACTACAACCCAGGACCTGTCTTTTGTGGGAGAGAAAAGAATGTTTGAAAAGAGGAAACACAAATGCACTGCACTGCACCAATACACCATACACCAATATGCACACAAATTTAAAAAAATGCACAAAAAGCACCATCACCAAAACAAAATGCACAATCATCACATTTCAAAACTAAATCATTGATGCCTTGTGCTTGACTTGACTGCTGGGCTGCGATGTCTTCCTGCTTCATGTTCTTCGGTGTGCCTTCGTCGAACTTAGTCTTCTTGTCCTGACACACCAAAGATTAATAAAAAAGGCACAAACCGTGTCCGCTTTTTATTTTGGCCAGCAGGGCCATCTTAGGTGGTCCGACTGCATGGCGTTGGGGCCACTAAAACAACAGTGGTCCGCAGGGCAAGGTAATGTTTGCCGCGATTAACTGCCCAGCAAAGGTGCCAGGCCACAGAACGTGTGGTCCATATGGTGTATCAGTGCAGGCAGCAGGGTGCAGCGCAAGAGTGCAGCCGCATAGCTCAGGGCACCTGCACACTCCCCTCAACAAAAGGTAATGGGTCCATGGGTGGGGAGGAAAGACAAGCAGAGGTTAGCGGGGGCAAGGGCGCAAGGGTACACATCAATACAAGGTAATGCGACATGAGGGACGTGGGAGAGCCAGCAGAGAAAGCTCGTCCCTAGCCGTACGTGACCCCCCATGTCAACCTACTCTACCCTTACCCCTCCCCGTATTTACACAATTTACAAATTCCGTATACGTTTTGTCCCCTATCCCCTCTAATTCCAAATTCGTCAGCCAATCCCTCCCAAGAAGGAAGGGATGGAATTACACACAATGTCTCACCTACGTCATGATGCGTCTTTCCTTCCAAACATCTGCAAAATCTGGTGTGGAGTCCTGTCACCTCGGTGAGTGGATGCGGATGGTGCGAAGAGATTTCATCCTAACTATCCTCTAATTGACATTAACACAGTTACTCTACCCGGGGTCTTGCCCTGCCAATCCAATTGGCCACTTTACACTATGTGTTTCTAAAAACCAATCCCCATTGACCATACTGTGGTGCCTTACCAATTTGGGGTCTCACTCCCCCAATTTTTCTCACTGTGCCCTCGGACAATTTCGGGGCTGGGTCATGTGGCTCTACCAGCAGGTCTACCTACCTGCGCACCTCCGCCACTGAAGTCGCCACCCGAGCTTGCCTAGCTCCTCAACTACCCTAACCTGGGGAAGTTCCTCCTGGCTCTCTAACCCCATGACGCCCTCTCTGGCATTGGGCTACCCGGGTCCTTCTCGGATCCTCGGGCCCCACTGACCTCTACACTGACCCTACCTGGCTCCCAGAGCCTACCTGCGGCCTCACCTGGCCGACAGACTACCAGTGGCGGAGTGCCCCAATAACCATACTTACCAATTAAGCCCACACGCCCAGCCATTCCACTCACCTATGCACCGCATTGCACCCCTCAGAGCAACGACTTGCTACTACTCGCACCACAGATGTCAATATCCAAACAATTTACCTACTCCCTCTACCTAACTTTAAACTACCCTACCTGGGTATTCGTGAAGGGGTCCATCTTCCCCCATCCACTCCTTCACACCATGCACTCCACACCACTCATTCCACACACCATTTACTCCACGCAATTCATTCCACACCATTTATTCACTTGCACCCCCATGCAAGTCAATCACTCAATACACTTACACTTGTCCACAATACTCCAGCCATACACTTTCACACACACACACATCATTCTCGACCATTGCCTCATTTGCTCACTCTCACCACAAAGATTCCCATTCAATTCCTCATTTGTGCCTAAAACGCATCCTCAAGCTCATACACAATTTCTCCACTCTACTCCACACACACAACATCATCTACCTAGCTGCTTCACTCTAATACTGGTGCTTTCCCCATCTTCCCTTTACACTAAGCACATCCCTCGTCATTATCATCCACCTAATCTGACTACGTCCCCACTACTTGTACAAAAGTCGCTACTTAAATCTCAAGTCTCCTAAAGTCATCTTTCTAGATACCTAACACTTATCCTAGCCTGCCCTGGCTAGTTTATGCTGCCAAACCCCATAATTCTACTGCTCCTTTGCCCCAAGAGTAATGTGAATGGTAAAACTACCATTCGCCATCACTACTGCTACCATTTGTCCACTGTACTTGAGCCTCTCGGGGTGGAAATGCATTTTCACAGCTCGGCTTCGCAAAGCCGAGCAATGCATACTGGTGGTCTGTCTCCTGTTGGTTGGGTCCGTCCGGCATTTTCGATTCTGAGGAGGAGGCATACTCGGAACGAGGTTCCAGGCGCCATCCCTGCGCGGAGCCTTTAGGCTCTGCCACGATGACCCAACCTCCCCCGGTCATAGCACCGCGCCCGCCAGGGGGTGAAGGTCCGACCTGGCCTACCTCCCCCGGAAGCGTGCCGATCGCCTTGCCCGCGAAGGCGCAGCACCGACAATACAGGGCGGGGCCCGGCCCGAATCGTGCACTGCGCTCCTTGCAAGAGCGCCGCGGCAACGATCCCCGCCGGCTCCCGCAGCACACAAAGAACACCATGCCCCGAGAGCTCGCGTCGGCTGTACGTCGGCCTAAACGCTGCCCCGGTCTGCGACGATGCTGGAATCGCATTCTCACACCATGCGACCCTTTCCATACTCACAAAACGCGGCGCTCCAGCGCCTCCCATACATTCCACACATTTCGTCACTGCACTCTCGTGCACACCACCCAGGCGCACTCACACACTCTGTTACACACCTCTCTCTCGTGCACATCCTGGCGCACTCATACCACTTACGCACTCCGTTACACACTCTGTAACACCCACGGGTGTGCACTCCTGCATACACCCACTCAGCGCACACCTACCCACGGGTGTGCAATCTCCTGCTGCACACCCAATCACGCGCTCCGGTGTGCATCCTCGCACACTCTCCATCCATCTCACACTCTGTGTCGCACTCTTCACACATACACTCCGTCGTGCACTCGCTCTCACTCGATTTCACACACTCGCTGCGGCGCCGTTCGCACACGCGCGCCATTCGCTTTCACGCAGCGCACCACGGACCTTCCACAAGCACCCGGGTGACGTCGGGATCCCAAGCGCGCGAAAAATCTTTTCCCGCCAAACACTTTCGCGCCAAACCTTTTCGCGCCATATACAGCCCTACTTACCTTCGGGATCCTTTTCTCCTCACGCAGCTGCAAACTTTCATTTTGGTTAGGAAGCACGACATCACAATGTGAATACAGACTTTGAGTGCATTCCATCTTTTCCTCCCATTCAATTCCTATCTCTGCCGTCTCCTTAACCCCAATTTCAACTATAATTATTTCATTGTCTTTTTCCTCGACGGCTTTTCCATACCCCGTGTCGCGATTTCTACCCCGGTCCACCCGGCTGTGCTTTGCTCAACCTCTCTTTCGCCGCGTTCCTCAAGTCGCGCTACCCCGTCGCATACCAGTGTGCCTTTCCCGCTCGACCTGCGGTCTATGTTCTCCCCAATTTTTTTATGTGGCCACCCATTCGGTTTTCAAACCCCATTAACCCGTCCTTCATTCCTTTCATTTGATTGTCTCAGGTGGCCATCCTGTTTTCCAACCCCGTTAACCCCTCGTTTATTTCTCCCATTTGGCCACCCACGTCCTCCAATTGACCCCCCAATTTGCTTTTTAATCCCCTAATTTGATTTCCCAATTGCTCTCCCATTTTGTTTTCCAAATTATTTAACCCATCTTTCAATCCCCCAATTTGATTTTCCATATCATTTTTCAACCCCCCAATTTGGTTTTCCAATTGCTCACTGTTCTTTTCCATCCCCATCTGCATGGCTGCCTGTATCTGCGCCATGAGGGCCTGCACATCTACCCCCCCCCCCCATTTGCGCAGCGGGCGCGGCCCTCGTCGCCATGTGCGAGGTGCCGCCATTTTGTTCGCCTGCCACCCCTACTGCTGCACCCTCATCAATGTCCTCTTCCATTTCTCCCAATTGTCCCAATTCTTCCCGGGGGTCCTGGGTTGATTCTACCTCTTCCTCTACCTCCTCATTCACCCCCACCGGCATCCGACCGCCTTGGCTATCCATGGCACGATTCAATTTAGATGTTAATACAATTTCGGCCGCTCATAATTTTGAGTGCGTTAGGCGCACTTCGGGTCAAATCCCACTCCCCGACACCGATTGTTGCGGCCAATATGCACAATTGGTGTCCACAATTTGGTCTAAAAAATTTAGTCCCAGGTTCCAAATCCCACTCCTGACACCAATTGTTGCGGATCTCAGAACGTCGGCCTTCCCCTTACCAAGGGGGGATTAATCCACTTGTCCTTTTACTAGCCGACGCGATCCGGGGCTATCACGTTCCTTCCGGTCGGTGTTAAATAGGGTTGTAAGCCAAATTAGTCTTATTACCTAAGCCAAATTAGTCTATTACATAAGTACTAACACTGGCTGTGAAGCAAGGAAATACCCCCACCCGAACCACAGTTTCAGTGGACACGCCGAGCGATTAGCGAGCCGCGATTTGGGCCGTTAACAGGGATTAACCCGATTGGAGTGGTTGTGATCGTGCCACGCTTACCCAATTGAGAAATCACTAAGACGGTCAAATTAAGAGGAAAACAGGAAGAACAAGGAATTTATTATACACTTTGTACAAAGAAGAAGAGGAAGAGAAAGAGCAATGTACAGTGAAGAGGAAGAAGCAGATACACAGGGCAGCCTTATACAGTCTTACACTTATCCCTGGACACGGGCCCGTTCACACTCAGTCACACTCTCAGACTCACTCACACGGGGTTTGTAGATGGTCGGGTTGAGGGTCCACCGATGGCGTCCACAGCTCGCTCCGGTCCCCGACTTGTACCACGAAGCAGCTGGTGATGGTAGACGGCAGGCAAGATCGCCCCGTGTCGGTGGCGCGGATCGGACAATTATACTGGGGGGGATCGGTAAGCTGGCGATTATACTGGCGTAAGTAATAGTTGTACCGGCGCCTTATACGCGCTCCCGGTATAGCTCGGTACAATGCGCCACTCCCACCAGTCCTCTGCAAGGCGCCGCTCCAGCAATGCTCTCCCAATGATGTCACCAAAGCCAAGCCAAGTCCCAGTTCTTTGCCACTGCCGTATGCACGCGAGTCCTTCTCATATATCGAGTGCCGTTCAGTCCTCTTGGTAAAACGCAATCGTGCAAGACCTTGGACAGTCCTTCAATACCACATAAGTCCTTCAGAGCAAAAGCGCGTCTCCCAAAAGTCCTCCAGAGGGCTTTGCGCTCGCGGTTATATAGCGCCGCTTTAGCCAACCCTCTCGAACCTCTAGCCACACCCTTACCACGCCCTTTAGCCATGCCCACTCGAGCCCTGGTTGGTTGATGGGGTCTTACCGGCTCCGCCCTTGATGTCTGCTTGACGTGGCCACACCCCCGACCTCGCGCCCCACCCCCTTTTCGGGCCTTACCTCGTGGCATTTGGGCTGGTTTGAGCATCCTAATGCGAGGGGCAATGGAGTGCAGACTGGATGGGCGCAATGGGGCATGGGGTGCAGACTGGATGGTGTGCAATGGAGTCGATTGGAGGGAGGGCTGCAAACTGAACGGGGCCTACTCTTATTTGTTTTACACAACGCAGGTATCACTATTGGAAATGGCCTTAGCTCACATATACTAAGAAATAACTAACGTTCTAAGGTGACCTACGTGTTGCTTGTGGCCTAACTATGGGGTGCAACCTTTAACCTTTAATGATGTTACCTGTGTGGGTTCTCAAAACCGCAACAATATATATATATATATAGATATATATATAGATATATATATAGATATATTGTTGCGGATCCCGGGTTCGTCGATGTACAAAGGGGGGTTTATGCCCCGTTCCCCCACGAATTCCGGGTCCACTGAGGCCGCCGACCACAACTACTAAACTCGTGGTTGACGGATTGCTTGGCAACTCCAGCCGCCGAGCCCGCAGCTGCGCGTGGAAGGGTTAACGGTCACAACCCGAATACCTTCGGACACACGCAGCCGTGAGAACGGGGACTGAACCCCGCACAAGTCGCACTTCTTCCTGACGCCCGAGCGGTTGTGCATCGCGTGACCCGTGCCGTTACACTATCAGACCCAATTGAGCGGTTTTTTTTTGGGCGATGCTCGGTCAATGGATGGGAAATGACAACAACGGCCAGGTTGGAAGTACCAAACACAGTATTTGTTTACAGGTATGTACAGAACAGAGACAAAGCAAAGAATCTTAACAGCCTTACCTACGTTTCCCAGACAAGGGCCCTCATTCGTTCAGGGAAGGGGGGGAAGAGGGTAATGCACAGGGAAGCGCGGGGCCACTTCGTGCAGCTCGCCCGGATGGGCTTGGTCGTGCAGCTCGTCTGGATGGGCTTGGTCGTGCAGCTCGTGCGAATGGGCTTGGTTGTGCAGCTCGTGCGAATGAGCTTGGTGGACGAAAGCCCCAGGAATCGCTCCAACCCAAGGCGCCAACAGCCGGAGACGATCGCGGCAGGGATGAAGAGCGATGATGAACGAGGAGCAGGAACCAGAGGACCGATCAGGATAGCAGGAGCCCAGCGAGAGAGAGAGCATGTGTTTATGGGCCGGGTTTTTATAACACCCCAACCCCTTCCCGAATGTTCCGTGGGTCTCAATTGGCCGCCGGGGGTCACGGGACGTGACAGCCCCTCATTGGCCACCCTCGGCCACTCCCCCATGCCTTCCCTTTAGCTCCCATTGGTTGCTCGCTGCTCCTCCTCCCAGGAATGTCTCGTTCCTCCTTCGGGGAAGGTTTTATTCCTCTTTCAGGCCTGCAGGACCTAGTCTCGTCCCATGACGAGGCACTTTAGGCCTCAACGAGGCCTACAATCATCCTGCCTGACTCAACGTATTATTTGTTTTCTTTCTAAACACTGGAAAGGGCCTATGCTTTACATTTAATAAGAAATAACTAACTATAGGAGGCTACATGTTGTGGTGTAACTAACTATAGGGGGGTTGCCTTTATTCACAAAACCGCAACAATATATATATATATATGTTATTATATATAGATATATATATGGATATGGATGGTGGTAGTAGTCGTAGTAAACAGTACTCTGTCCACGGGCCGCAATCCAATAGAATTTCATGCTACATCCTGATTGGAATTTCCTTCAAGAGTCTCCACTTCAACTTGTTTTTCTTTCCTTTAGTTGTTGAATATATTTTGATGAACTTTGTTTGCACTATCCTGCCGAGCCAACTTTCTTTTTTTTCTTTATCTCTGCTGTTTCCTATATACATCCTTAACTTTCGCACCTTACACCACTCTAGAGGAAGGACGTCGGTCAAGGAAGGTTCCATTATCGCATCTTTTCATGATGGGTCACTGAAGTTTCAGGATTTAAAAATGGAGTCATTGTGTGGTTATTCCAAAGGTGAAAATGTTTGTTCCATAACTACCAATGAGGTACCGTGTTTGCAGTACTGGATGGCTAGCGAGTTGGTTACCGGTATGGAGTCCTACGTCCCAAAGACATCTGAAGGCAGCGGAGGAGAAAGTGCTGCAATGTGAGTTGCCATAACAACCCACCTTTCCATGATGCACCTCTGCTCCCCATCCTTTCTCAAATTCTCATTTTTGCCTTTGTAGCTCATTGTCACTGGCTATCACTGGCAGCATGCACATCACCTTCCCCACCTATCACTGGCAGCACGCACATCACCTTCCCCACCTATCACTGGCAGTATGCACATCACCTTCCCCACCTATCACTGGCAGCACGCACATCACCTTCCCCACCTATCACTGGCAGCACGCACATCACCTTCCCCACCTATCACTGGCAGCACGCACATCACCTTCCCCACCTATCACTGGCAGCACGCACATCACCTTCCCCACCTATCACTGGCAGCACGCACATCACCTTCCCCACCTATCACTGGCAGCATACACATCACCTTCCCCACCTATCACTGGCAGCACGCACATCACCTTCCCCACCTATCACTGGCAGCACGCACATCAACTTCCCCACTTATCACTGGCAGCACGCACATCACCTTCCCCACCTATCACTGGCAGCACGCACATCACCTTCCCCACCTATCACTGGCAGCACGCACATCACCTTCCCCACCTATCACTGGCAGCACGCACATCACCTTCCCCACCTATCACTGGCAGCACGCACATCACCTTCCCCAACTATCACTGGCAGGAAACACATCTCCTTCCCCACCTATCAATGACAGCGTACACATTACCTTTCCCACCTATCACTGGCAGCAAGCACATCACCTTCCCCACCTATCACTGGCAGCACGCACATCACCTTCCCCACCTATCACTGGCAGCACGCACATCACCTTCCCCAACTATCACTGGCAGCTTACACATCTCCTTCCCCACCTATAAATGACAGCGTATACATTACCTTTCCCACCTTGTATCACTGGCATTGATCACACATGTGTAATCCTTGCAGGTATTCGCAGCAAACTTCTGGGCAGCTACGTGCCGGTATCACAAGACGGGTTGTCATTGTGGACGCTGACTGTCCTTAATCCGGAGATAGAGAGTGAGGATCAACAGATTGACGGACTGGAGAGCAAGTGTGAGAGCACCAACCAGCCGCCATGGTGCTTTCATACACCGCTTGTGCTTGTGCATGGTTTTGGTGGTGGTGTCGGTCTGTGGGTGCTGAACCTCGACTCCCTGTGTCGCCGGAGGCCCGTTCTTGCATTTGACCTCCTGGGCTTCGGACGCAGCTCGCGGCCATCCTTCGAGTATGATGCCGCCACTGCCGAACGCCAGTTTGTGGATTCCATTGAAGCGTGGCGAGCCAGCATGGGACTACCCGCGATGATTTTGTTGGGACACAGTCTTGGGGCTTATCTTGCCACCTCGTACGCCCTACGCTGGCCCCATCGGTAAGTCATTTGGTCGGTAACTTGGAGCCATCAGTTCCTCTCATCATGTGATCATTGTGTTCAGTTTGTCACCTTGTTCTCTCCTCTACATTTCGTTCATTGTCCCAAATTCGACTTACTTGATAACAGCATCCATTGGTCATCTATTTGGGAATAATAACTTGAATTTACATTGTTCGCGATAAGCGCAGCACCGTCGGCGGTACGTTTTATTCTTTATTTATTTCCCTCAAGATTTCACATCGAGTAATGATAAATCGGTGGCAAAAATGTAGAAACAGAGAATAATGCTTTGAGGTAACAAGAAGCAAGTGGGATGGAATGTCGGGTCATTGTGAAGTGGACCGAGGGCGGGAAAAGGGATTTGTTTCAAGTGGAATGCTGCACAGCAGAGCATTAATTGCCATCGTGCCGCCCCCACAAGGGTCCGACACCTGCTCCTCGTGGACCCCTGGGGTTTCCTGGCAAGGCCCGAGCACGTGGAGGAGACGAGACCCATACCAATGTGGATAAAGGCTCTTGGCCGCCTGCTCAGTCCTTTCAACCCACTGGCTGGACTGCGAGCTGCTGGACCTTGGGGTAAATGATCAAAACATCATTCTATAGTGGAAATTCTATAGCAATCTATAGTGGAAATGATAGTCCATTTGGCATGATGTTGACTTTCGTTGAATGGACGGAAAACCAAAATGTATGTGAAGGAGCCCATTTTCACCTCTTTGAGCTCATTTTCACCTCTTTGAGCCCATTTTCACCTCTTTGAGCCCATTTTCACCTCTTTGAGCCCATTTTCACCTCTTTGAGCCCATTTTCACCTCTTTGAGCCCATTTTCACCTCTTTGAGCCCATTTTCACCTCTTTGAGCCCATTTTCACCTCTTTGAGCCCATGTTCACCTCTTTGAGCCCATGTTCACCTCTTTGAGCCCATGTTCACCTCTTTGAGCCCATGTTCACCTCTTTGAGCCCATTTTCACCTCTTTGAGCCCATTTTCACCTCTTTGAGCCCATTTTCACCTCTTTGAGCCCATTTTCACCTCTGAGCCCATTTTCACCTCTTTGAGCCCATTTTTTTTTTTTTTTTTTTTTTTTTGTATACTGAATCGAGGCTCGTGAAAGAGCTAAAAATTTTCACCTCTTTGAGCCCATTTTCACCTCTTTGAGCCCATTTTCACCTCTTTGAGCCCATTTTCACCTCTGAGCCCATTTTCACCTCTTTGAGCCCATTTTTTTTTTTTTTTTTTTTTTTTTTGTATACTGAATCGAGGCTCGTGAAAGAGCTAAAAATTTTCACCTCTTTGAGCCCATTTTCACCTCTTTGAGCCCATTTTCACCTCTTTGAGCCCATTTTCACCTCTTTGAGCCCATTTTCGCCTCTTTGAGCCCATTTTCGCCTCTTTGAGCCCATTTTCACCTCTTTGAGCCCATTTTCGCCTCTTTGAGCCCATTTTCGCCTCTTTGAGCCCATTTTCACCTCTTTGAGCCCATTTTCGCCTCTTTGAGCCCATTTTCACCTCTTTGAGCCCATTTTCACCTCTTTGAGCCCATTTTCACCTCTTTGAGCCCATTTTCGCCTCTTTGAGCCCATTTTCGCCTCTTTGAGCCCATTTTCGCCTCTTTGAGCCCATTTTCGCCTCTTTGAGCCCATTTTCGCCTCTTTGAGCCCATTTTCGCCTCTTTGAGCCCATTTTCGCCTCTTTGAGCCCATTTTCGCCTCTTTGAGCCCATTTTCACCTCTTTGAGCCCATTTTCGCCTCTTTGAGCCCATTTTCGCCTCTTTGAGCCCATTTTCGCCTCTTTGAGCCCATTTTCGCCTCTTTGAGCCCATTTTCACCTCTGAGCCCATTTTCACCTCTTTGAGCCCATTTTCACCTCTGAGCCCATTTTCACCTCTGAGCCCATTTTCACCTCTTTGAGCCCATTTTTTTTTTTTTTTTTTTTTTTTTGTATACTGAATCGAGGCTCGTGAAAGAGCTAAAAATTTTCACCTCTTTGAGCCCATTTTCACCTCTTTGAGCCCATTTTCACCTCTTTGAGCCCATTTTCACCTCTTTGAGCCCATTTTCACCTCTTTGAGCCCATTTTCACCTCTTTGAGCCCATTTTAACCTCTTTGAGCCCATTTTCACCTCGTTGAGCCCATTTTCACCTCTTTGAGCCCATTTTCACCTCTTTGAGCCCATTTTCACCTCTTTGAGCCCATTTTCGCCTCGTTGAGCCCATTTTCGCCTCGTTGAGCCCATTTTCGCCTCTTTGAGCCCATTTTCGCCTCTTTGAGCCCATTTTCGCCTCTGAGCCCATTTTCGCCTCGTTGAGCCCATTTTCGCCTCGTTGAGCCCATTTTCGCCTCGTTGAGCCCATTTTCGCCTCGTTGAGCCCATTTTCGCCTCGTTGAGCCCATTTTCGCCTCGTTGAGCCCATTTTCGCCTCGTTGAGCCCATTTTCGCCTCTTTGAGCCCATTTTCGCCTCGTTGAGCCCATTTTCGCCTCTTTGAGCCCATTTTCGCCTCTTTGAGCCCATTTTCACCTCTTTGAGCCCATTTTCGCCTCTTTGAGCCCATTTTCACCTCTTTGAGCCCATTTTCACCTCTTTGAGCCCATTTTCACCTCTTTGAGCCCATTTTCACCTCTTTGAGCCCATTTTCGCCTCTTTGAGCCCATTTTCGCCTCTTTGAGCCCATTTTCGCCTCTTTGAGCCCATTTTCGCCTCTTTGAGCCCATTTTCGCCTCTTTGAGCCCATTTTCACCTCTTTGAGCCCATTTTCGCCTCTTTGAGCCCATTTTCGCCTCTTTGAGCCCATTTTCGCCTCTTTGAGCCCATTTTCGCCTCTTTGAGCCCATTTTCACCTCGTTGAGCCCATTTTCGCCTCTTTGAGCCCATTTTCGCCTCTTTGAGCCCATTTTCGCCTCGTTGAGCCCATTTTCTCCTCTTTGAGCCCATTTTCACCTCTTTGAGCCCATTTTAACCTCTTTGAGCCCATTTTAACCTCTTTGAGCCCATTTTCACCTCGTTGAGCCCATTTTCACCTCTTTGAGCCCATTTTCACCTCTTTGAGTCCATTTTCACCTCTTTGAGCCCATTTTCACCTCTTTGAGCCCATTTTAACCTCTTTGAGCCCATTTTCACCTCTTTGAGCCCATTTTCACCTCTTTGAGCCCATTTTCGCCTCTTTGAGCCCATTTTCACCTCTTTGAGCCCATTTTCGCCTCGTTGAGCCCATTTTCGCCTCTTTGAGCCCATTTTCGCCTCGTTGAGCCCATTTTCGCCTCGTTGAGCCCATTTTCACCTCTTTGAGCCCATTTTCACCTCTTTGAGCCCATTTTCGCCTCTTTGAGCCCATTTTCGCCTCTTTGAGCCCATTTTCGCCTCTTTGAGCCCATTTTCGCCTCTTTGAGCCCATTTTCACCTCTTTGAGCCCATTTTCACCTCTTTGAGCCCATTTTCGCCTCTTTGAGCCCATTTTCGCCTCTTTGAGCCCATTTTCACCTCTTTGAGCCCATTTTCGCCTCTTTGAGCCCATTTTCGCCTCTTTGAGCCCATTTTCGCCTCTTTGAGCCCATTTTCGCCTCTTTGAGCCCATTTTCGCCTCTTTGAGCCCATTTTCGCCTCTTTGAGCCCATTTTCGCCTCTTTGAGCCCATTTTCACCTCTTTGAGCCCATTTTCACCTCGTTGAGCCCATTTTCGCCTCTTTGAGCCCATTTTCGCCTCTTTGAGCCCATTTTCGCCTCTTTGAGCCCATTTTCGCCTCGTTGAGCCCATTTTCGCCTCTTTGAGCCCATTTTCACCTCTTTGAGCCCATTTTCACCTCTTTGAGCCCATTTTCAACTCTTTGAGCCCATTTTTACCTCTGAGTCATAGAAAAGGGTGTTGAAAGTGATCGCCTTTTTGGTGCCTTTCCATGAAGGCCTTGAAGAAATATTCGGTTAACGTCCCACGTCATTGTCTTCCTCAAAAATGTATCGACGTGAGGATCACAAACAATGGAGAGCAAAGGTTGTAGATTATAGAGTTCTTCAAATAAGGCAAAATTAAGTATCAAACCTTGAAATTGTGCGCAATCCAAGTTGGGGACTGAACTGGCTGTGAAAAGGTCGATGATTCGTGACCGAATGGTTTCTGTAACATTTTCCGGCTCACACGATGCACGTTGAACTCCCCCAGGACCCACCCTCGTGCAGCGCTTCCGACCAGACTTCAAGCGCAAGTTTGCCTCCATTTTTGACGACGATACAATCAGCGAATACATCTACCACTGCAACGCACAGACGCCCAGGTACGCACCTCTGCACACCGCTCATTTTCCATCACTCTCACTGGGAAATTGTTTTTATTCAATGAAATGGTCTTATCAACGTGAATGTAACGTGCTCTGATGACAGCGGAGAGGTTGCCTTCAAGGCAATGACCATCCCATACGGCTGGGCCAAGCTCCCCATGGAGCATCGCATTGGACAGCTTTCTCCGGAGGTTCCGATCACGATCGTCTACGGTGCACGTTCTTGGATAGACAGCCAGGCCGGGGCGCACGTGATTGCTGCTCGTCCTCATTCGTACGTGCGTGTTGTGGTGAGAATCAACTTTGTACAGAAATCAACACGTCATGAATGCTTTTGATTGGATTGCACACCACCTCACTGTTCATGTGGTAAAGTGTTGTGGAAATGGCCCCAGTGGGTAAAACTGTGTGGTATAATGTTCGCTAATTCTTAGTAGTTTTAGCACAAGCGTAACATACTATTCATGCAATGGATATGCATTGCGTATGTAATAGATAGATGGTTGGTTCTTCTTCCCTGTCATTCTGTTTGTGTCTAAAACCTAAAACCTAACGGCATTCCTGACAACCCGTAGTTTTATATCCTTTCTTCTGTAATCTGTTTAAATGCTCTCTTTTGAAGTGCCGAAACCTTGCAGTGCGGAACTGGCTGAAGGAAGAAACGAGAGCCGTTTAAAGATGTTCAGTTTACCTGAGAGAACTTGCGCTGATTCCGTTGGAATTCAAAGCAACCGTTTGAGCTCTTGACGTTGCTGTTGTGGCCAAATAATCCCACCCACCAGTTTGATCACTACCGATGGAAAAGAGAGAGGAGGGTGTGAGCCAGAAGGGATAAGAGGAAGACACGAGCGATCTGGGAGAAGAGGAAGACGCGAGCGATCTGGGAGAAGAGGAAGACGCGAGCGATCTGGGAGAAGGGAGAAGAGGAAGACGCGAGCGATCTGGGAGAAGAGGAAGACGCGAGCGATCTGGGAGAAGGGAGAAGAGGAAGACGCGAGCGATCTGGGAGAAGAGGAAGACGCGAGCGATCTGGGAGAAGAGGAAGACGCGAGCGATCTGGGAGAAGAGGAAGACGCGAGCGATCTGGGAGAAGAGGAAGACGTGAGCGATCTGGGAGAAGAGGAAGACGCGAGCGATCTGGGAGAAGAGGAAGACGCGAGCGATCTGGGAGAAGAGGAAGACGCGAGCGATCTGGGAGAAGAGGAAGACGCGAGCGATCTGGGAGAAGAGGAAGACGCGAGCGATCTGGGAGAAGAGGAAGACGCGAGCGATCTGGGAGAAGAGGAAGACGCGAGCAATCTGGGAGAGAAGGCTGGTTTTCACTTTGTGAACGGTCAGGCTGGGTTTCACTTCTCTCTCTGGCCACAGAATTTGTCCTGCAGTGTGATTGAACTGTCTACCGGCGGAGTCACGCCACGCAGACGAGCCGTGTTTCTATCTTTGACTCCGGAACGATTTCCCTGCATGGGCATTTAATTAACACCGGACTCCTGCACAACTCTATCTCCGGTTTGCCCGACCAACTCTCTGCAGTCCTGTCAAACCCCTGTGAATGTTTCCTGTGGTGTGCATGAAGGCTTTTATAAGCTAGTTAGATAAGATCTCCCATTTATTGTCCCCCGTCGCACAGCGTAGCGAAAGGGGGACTATGGCTTTCCCCTCCGTCCGTGTGTCCGTCCGTCCGTGCGTGTGTGTGTGCGTGCGTGCCGACGTGCGTGCGTAAGCGAAGGACCGCATTCAAATTTGGTGTGTGGGTGCAACCCACGTCAAAATCCAAGATGGCCGCCGCCATGTATGTCTGATGCCATGTATGTCTGAACCTTGTAACCTGCATATCTTGAAAAATAAGCGAAGTACCAACTTCTAATCTGGTGTGTGGGTGTATCTAGGCATAAGGAAGAACGCTATTGAAAATTGGGTCGCCACGTCAAAATTCAAGATGGCCACCTCCATGTATGTCTGACCCTTGTGAGCGAAATATCATATCGTAGCATGTTTTCTGCGTGTTCCACTTTGTCAACTCACATCATTTCCCTGATGGGGGACCAAGGTGTAACGCTTGTTTACTTGGTTTGTAGAGTGGTAGAGGTAAGGGTTTTATTTTTGATTCATTTTTAGCTCACCTGGAGCAAAATAAATATTCAGGTGAGGTATTAGCATCGTGCCGTGTCCATCAGTCAGTGAGTCAGATTGTATGTAGACACACGTATCTTCTCCAAAACTACTCACACGATTTTGATGAAACAAGCGTTCACGCTTGAAACAAACCACAGCGTTCACCAACTTTGATGGACTAATGTTTGTTCACGGCATTAAAAAAAAATCAGGGGTTTTCCCCCCTCCCCCCCCCCAAAAAATAGGTATTTACTTTTTACATATTTTGTGGGTCATCCGCACCTACTCATGGTTCCCTGGTTCCACCAGGTGAGCCCAGGAGCATTGCCCCTATTTTATTATTGTTATTGATTCATTCTTATTGCTTCATTCTCGTTTCCTTCCCCTGAGCCATTTGCTCTTAATAAGTACGCTTGGTCTTGGAGTGATTTCCGCTTGTTCGGGCTGCTTCGTTTGGTCGTTTAGGCTGGTTGCAGTGCAGTTGGAGTGCGGTTCAAACCACTTTAGACCACGCTCGTGACCGAATGGTTTGCTTGGCCGAATTAGATTCGTCATGGGCATCTGTCGGCGCTTCACCCAGTTAATTATACGGTCCCTCGAGCATTGTAACGTGGCAAACAGGCCCAGGAACTTGCTCGGAACCATGGACTTGGCTGGCGGTTGCGGTCGTTATGACATGACACCACGGGCCTCGAACCGAGCAACCAGAACAGACACGCGGCTGTAGCATCATTATGAGCCCAACAATCATGCACAGACCTATCAACTAATATGTTTGTTTGTGCGCATATTTTTGTTTTGTTTTTGGAGGATGTTTTCAAGTTTTATTCATATTTTTTGTTTGCTTTTTTTCCTTCTTTTTGTGTGTGTGTGTGTGCTTTTGACCTCCGCCACCGAAGGTGGACGCAGGTTGTGTTTTCACCCCTGTTTGTTTTTGTGGACAGGTTGGGTGTGTGACAATGACGAATTGATTAGATTTTGCTTAAGATCCGGATACTATAACTTTAAAATGATTTTTCACTATTGAGAGACAGGGCCAAAATGACAAAGAGCACTTGGTGAATGAGTTGTGTCGGTGACAAGAACGAATCTATTGATCTGGTGAAGATCCGGATCCATATCTGGCCTGGCGGTGGAATACAGAACGTAAACTGTTCAGTCCGGGTGGTGGTTTGCGCTCTATCGAGTGACGTTCTCGATTTTGTTCCCCTTATGTTGTTTTGTGCAACTTTAATATATTTTTGTGCATTTTTATTGTTTTTGTAAAAAATAAAATAGTTTTGTTGAGTTCATATTTATGTTGTTTTGTTAATTTATTGGGTTTGTTTTTGTTGTTCTGTGCAGGTTTTTGTGTTTGTTTATTTTTCTGCTTTTTGTTCATTCCAGCCGTGATTCTATAAAATGTTTAGAGTTTTCGACTCGTCTTCTTGGACCAAATTAAATCTTATGCCCATTGACCTTTACTAAAGTCCAGACTTCATGCTCTCCACTACTTTGTGCTGCAAAATAGAAGAACTGCAGATAGAACCGAATTGATAGGAGAATATTCCACACAAACTAGTAGAGAGCATGAAGTCTGGACTTTAATAAAGGTTAACAGGAGTAAGGTTTACTCTCGTTGTCGACCTTGTATCAGCATTTGGCCTTGTTTTCCAACAATCCTGCTAATGGAGCACCACATCACCTTTAAATTGTCCAAAGGAGGATGTTTACAGTTTAGAAAACCATGAATTGCTTAACATAACATTTTGTTGCTGAGTTCAGTTTTATTCATGAATCCCATTATGTTCCACCACCATAATTCCCATTTGTATCCTGTTTTTTTTGGGTTTTTTTCCAATGCAGTCTGTGCGGGGTGCGGGTCACCATGTCTACGCAGACCAGCCTGAGGATTTCAACAAGATAGTGGAACAGATCTGTGACACTGTGGAATGAAGGTCGTCTCGATCATTTCTGCGATGAGGTTGCACCGGAGGATTTCCACAAAGTGGGAAGTCACGCTTTTGAATCCTGAACCACTGCTTCCCCTGACCCATAAAGGTTCATAACATTCTGCCCAGTTATAAACTCGTTGCGTTACTAATGTGCCTTTCCAGGACTATTATAATGGAATTATTGTTGTTCATCCGGTTAGTAGAATACACTCAGCTCCAATATACAAGGTTTGGTTGAAAAGCAAGTTCTCAGGTTAGGAAGGAAGGAGTGGGGGAGAGAAGGAAGGAGGAAAGGAAGGGGGTAGGGGGAGGAGAGAGAGAGAGAAGCAGGAAGGGGGAGGAGAGAGAGAGAAGCAGGAAGGGGGAGGAGAGAGAGAGAAGCGGGAAGGAGGAGGAGAGAGAGAGAGAGAGAGAGAGAAGCGGGGAGGGCGAGGAGAGAGAGAGAGAAGTGGGGAGGGGGAGGAGAGAGAGAGAGAGAAGCGGGGGGAGGTGGGGGAGGAGAGAGAGAGAGAGAGAGAGAGAGAGAGAGAGAGAGAGAGAGAGAGAGAGAGAGAGAGAGAGAGAGAGAGAGAGAGAGAGAGAGAGAGAGAGAGAGAGAGAGAGAGAGAGAGAGAGAGAGAGAGAGAGAGAGAGAGAAGCGGGGGGAGGTGGGGGGAGGAGAGAGAGAGAGAGAGAAGCGGGGGGAGGTGGGGGGAAGAGAGAGAGAGAGAGAGAGAAGCGGGGAGGGGGATGAGAGGGAGAAGGCGTCTAAGTTTGGAACACAAAGTTAACTTTATCCCTTTTTCACTGAGTTTAATCGTAAGTATATTTCTGAATATTTTGAAACAAGGCATTATTATATAATAGTTTGTCCTTCAGCAATCCCAAGCACAGTTTCTATTGGTTGTCGTTACCAAATCCCAACTCGGACCCCTCCTCAGCGGTTAACAGTGAGTAGCTCGGCAGTGCTCGAGTGATGCCCCCAAGTAAGTGGTAGTGTGTTGAACGTGGCGACGCTGCGTATTCGTATAATATCATATCATACTGCAGTGGCTTCAACCCAAAGAAAATCTATTACGATCTTTATGGTCATTTGTTTAGAGTTTTCTACACTTTTTAATCACCATGAAGTGTTGATGGTCAATCAAACCGTTATCCACACCTCATCGTACTCGTATTCAGAACAAGATTGGTTTTGCCTTCTATTTGACAACAAAAGCAAAATGTACAAAAAGAATATCTTTCTTCCTAAACCGGTCCTTAAAATTGTAAATAGTATTTATTTTGGGATAAATTTTCATCAGCATTGACGCTAGTTAGAATTAGGGGTGGAAGGACATCCGATTCCGACTGTATTGCATTCCCTTCAAATGGTATAAATTTTGGATGATCAAATAAACAATTCAATTTTGCAGTTGCACTTCCTCTCCCTCTCACCCTAGTTGTGACCGCTTGGTGTTCATGGTCATGCTAACTGGGAAGCTGTGGATCTTGACCGCTCGGTCTTCATGGTCATGGTAACTGGGAAGCTGTGGATGTGGACCGCTCGCTCGGTGTTCATGGTCATGCTAACTGGGAAGCTGTCGAACTTGACCGCTCGGTGTTCATGGTCATGCTAACTGGGAAGCTGTGGATCTTGACCGCTCGGTGTTCATGGTCATGCTAACTGGGAAGCTGTGGAACATGACCGCTCGGTGTTCATGGTCATGCTAACTGGGAAGCTGTGGATCTTGACCGCTCGGTGTTCATGGTCATGCTAACTGGGAAGCTGTGGATCTTGACCGCTCGGTGTTCACGGTCATGCTAACTGGGAAGCTGTGGATCTTGACCGCTCGGTCTTCATGGTCATGGTAACTGGGAAGCTGTGGATGTGGACCGCTCGCTCGGTGTTCATGGTCATGCTAACTGGGAAGCTGTCGAACTTGACCGCTCGGTGTTCTTGGTCATGCTAACTGGGAAGCTGTGGATCTTGACCGCTCGGTGTTCACGGTCATGCTAACTGGGAAGCTGTGGATCTTGACCGCTCGGTGTTTATGGTCATGCTAACTGGGAAGCTGTGGATCTTGACTGCTCGGTGTTCACGGTCATGCTAATTGGGAAGCTGTGGATCTTGACCGCTCGGTGTTCATGGTCATGCAAACTGGGAAGCTGTGGAACATGACCGCTCGGTGTTCATGGTCATGCTAACTGGGAAGTTGTGGATCTTGACTGCTCGGTGTTCATGGTCATGCTAACTGGGAAGCTGTGGATCTTGACCGCTCGGTGTTCATGGTCATGCAAACTGGGAAGCTGTGGATCTTGACCGCTCGGTGTTCATGGTCATGCTAACTGGGAAGCTGTGGATCTTGACCGCTCGGTATTCATGGTCATGCTAACTGGGAAGCTGTGAATCTTCACCGCTCAGTGTTCATGGTCATGCTAATTGGGAAGTTGTGGATCTTGACCGCTCGGTGTTCATGGTCATGCTAACTGGGAAGCTGTGGATCTTGATCGCTCGGTGTTCATGGTCATACTAACTGGGAATCTGTGTATCTTGACCGCTCGGTGTTCATGGTCATGCTAACTGGGATTCGAGGCATAACACACGAGAGATCTGCTGAACATGCAAACAGAAAATCTAGTACATACATCACACTGCAATGAAATATTTAATGTTTATCCAGCAACCGCAACAACTCAAAACCATGGATTCTTTCAAGGCACGGAATACAGCACAAAGATGTGATTGGGCACCGAGGACGATGGTGCCACCATCGGGGCCAGCTACGGCATTTCCCTCGGTCGTGTCACTTCACTCCACCAGAAAGGCGGAAGGTCTACGTCACGGCGTGCCGGCGGCAAGGCCTCATTCATCGGACCCTCTTTGGGAGTCTCCTCCTGCAGCTGTTGCACCTGATTTTGGGGAAGATGGTTTAGGAAAGGTAAGTGAGCAGTGGAGTACAAGATGCTGGGAAATTCCAGGAGAACTCACATTTTAAATGGATTAATGAGGGAGCAAACAAAGTATGAAATGGTTTCACACATCTGCTAAATCAACCGCAGGACAAAGGCCGCAACTGGGAGGGCATTTGCAGATTTGCCAAGCGCTTGGTCATGAGTGAACGGGAATTTAATTTGTTCAGGGTGCCAGCGATACCTTGCCACCTTGTCACGAAAACCACGATGCCCATTGCTGGCAGATTGGTCGTTTAGCTAAACATTCATGTCATGGACACACAAATGGCTCGCCCTGCCCGTGAAACACCAGCGTCAGTTTATAGCTAGGCCTGAATTCAAACCGAAACAGGTCAGAGGGACGTCTACATACCTTTAAGGTATTGGAGTAGGAGGGAAGGGACAGAAGAGGGAGGATGCATGGAGGGAAGAGGAAGGGAAGGGGGGAGGGTAAGGGGGGAGGAAAGAATATGGAGGGAAGGGAGAGGCAAGGGGGCGGGGGAGGTGGATGAATAGAGGAAGGGAGAGAAGAGGGAGGAAGAAATGAAGGAGAGAAGAGTTAAGAACGGGGGAGGAGAGTTGTTAACAAGACTCATGGAGTTGTTAGACAAATCGGACATATGCAGACAAACAGCTCCCGAGGTTGGGGAACTTGCAACATCACTTTTCTCTCTGCACTCAGTGGAATAATAAAGGACATTCCCTCCTCTTCTTCATGAGATGCCAACCCACAGGACGTGTGTGTTCTATCCTCTAAATGCTGAGCGCCCGACGAAGAAGCGAAACGCACCATTTACCTGTCTTTGGTATGACTCGGACAGGGTTAGAATCAAACCGCCCACCTGCCAGACTCGGATAACCGATACCAAATTTGGCGGAAATAAAACCATGATCATTTTGTTCGCTCCAATATCATATTTCAGAACATACGACATTAAAACCATAAATTCAGACACCCAAAAGTGACGTCACAAGATGGCACCACTGGCAACCGGGATCGGTCAATAGGATCGCCAACATTTGTTTTACCCGCATCGTTAAAGAGGCAAATTGGTATAAAGAGCAACAACACGCTGAGGTCCGATACATGTGGTGGAACCAGAAGGGCGACCCACCTCTCGTGGCCAACTCTTTTCACGAAGCTGCTTCCATTTTTCACGCTTCGTAAAGTAGTCGGGATACGCAGCCTTTTCCGTGGGATGCCAGAGATCCAACACCCATTCCGGGGCCTAGCGAGGAGAGGAAGAGGTGGAGAAGAGAGGGAGGAGGGGAGGAGGGGGGGGGGGGGGGGGAAGAAGAACCATCACATTCACAAATACACGGAGCAAATACAACACCTGTCGTTCCAGAGCCAGAACCTTCGAGTACATTTGTACGAAGTGCAGGGCCTTGACCATTCAGGTGCATGTCCGTCCCCAAAGACCGTGGATCTTCAAGCTGACTGATCCCTTCTACATCAGACGAGGCAATCAACTCGTCATGATGGTGGTCGAAGTGATGTTTTGGTTTGTTATTTAAACAGACAACACCAAGGTGACCAAGGTGACCCGATCCCCCAGAGACCAATGCAGTTTGTGGAACCTTCAAATTCAAATCCTAAGACTTTTTGAAGCGAAAACCACAAAGACTAAACGTTACACAACAATACGAGGTGGTGGTAGCAGTGATGGTGACGGTAGCAGTGGCGGTGGTAGTAGTGCTGGTGACGGTAGCAGTGATGGTGACGGTAGCAGTGATGGTGGTGGTGGTAGTAGTGCTGGTGACGGTAACAGTGATGGTGGTGATGGTAGTAGTGCTGGTGGCGGTAGCAGTGCCGGTGTTGGCGGTAGCAGTGCCGGTGTTGGCGGTAGCAGTGCCGGTGTTGGCGGTAGCAGTGCCGGTGTTGGCGGTAGCAGTGCCGGTGTTGGCGGTAGCAGTGCCGGTGTTGGCGGTAGCAGTGCCGGGGTTGGCGGTAGCAGTGCCGGTGTTGGCGGTAGCAGTGCCGGTGTTGGCGGTAGCAGTGCCGGTGGTGGCGGTAGCAGTGCCGGTGTTGGCGGTAGCAGTGCCGGTGGTGGCGGTAGCAGTGCCGGTGGTGGCGGTAGCAGTGCCGGTGGTGGCGGTAGCAGTGCCGGTGGTGGTGGTAGCAGTGCCGGTGGTGGGGGTAGCAGTGCCGGTGGTGGGGGTAGCAGTGCCGGTGTTGGGGGTAGCAGTGCCGGTGGTGGGGGTAGCAGTGCCGGTGGTGGTGGTAGCAGTGCCGGTGGTGGTGGTAGCAGGTGTGCCGGTGGTGGGGGTAGCAGTGGTGGGGGTAACAGTGCCGGTGGTGGGGGTAGCAGTGCCGGTGGTGGGGGTAGCAGTGCCGGTGGTGGGGGTAGCAGTGCCGGTGGTGGGGGTAGCAGTGCCGGTGGTGGGGGTAGCAGTGCCGGTGGTGGGGGTAGCAGTGCCGGTGGTGGGGGTAGCAGTGCCGGTGGTGGGGGTAGCAGTGCCGGTGGTGGGGGTAGCAGTGCCGGTGGTGGTGGTAGCAGTGCCGGTGGTGGTGGTAGCAGTGCCGGTGGTGGTGGTAGCAGTGCCGGTGGTGGTGGTAGCAGTGCCGGTGGTGGTGGTAGCAGTGCCGGTGGTGGTGGTAGCAGTGCCGGTGGTGGGGGTAGCAGTGCCGGTGGTGGTGGTAGCAGTGCCGGTGGTGGTGGTACTGGTAGCAGTGCCGGTGGTGGGGGTAGACCTTTTTAACGACCAATCCCATTGTATTGAAGGTAATTCTGCAGAGATAAATCTTCTCGAAGCTGACCGACAATGTCTCCTCATACACCATTAACGACGATCAACTACCAACAACTACTAAGAACTGCTGCTCGTAGCAGGTGCTCCGACACGGTCCCTCACCTTGTAACAGTCGTAGCGCTCGTACATGGTGCCCCCCGGTGCCGAAGGGAAGCGGTACGGTAATGGGTGCAGGTTGTGCCACAACTCGCGCTCAGCGTCCTGCAGGAGGCGAACGGCTCGGACCTGGTCGGGCTCGGTCCGCTCGGCGTCGATTCGGGATCGCAGGATCGTGGCCTGAAAACGGAACTCGGCCCTGCACGCTCAGACCACGACGTCCTGCAGCGTGAGAGGTGTGGGGTCAAGTGTGCAGCGTCGTACCGACGGTACCGTGCCCCGTACCAAGTACCACGTCCCGAGTCGTGCCCTTACCTGTCTCGTACCCATGACTCCAGGTTCCGAATGGCTCGTTTGTAAAACCGACATACGCGCTGCTGATGCGACAGCAAAGCCGCCATGACGCTGAGGGGGAATGGCAAAAGGTCACCCTTTTTACGTCATTACGTGACACGTGTATACGTCATCGCGTAAATGTATTTCGTTCTTGCGCACTGGAGGATGCATCCTGGTGGAGTTTCATTCAGAGCCGAACATTCTACAAATGATGTATTCACGGGATGGTTCCTACATCGACAAAAAGCAAACCACGGAACGGAAGTCGATACCAGAGAAAATGAGATGAATTACTTCTACTACCGAACGAAGGTAGACCAAGGTTATGGTTCCACCTTTAAAAAAAAATTTGTATACAAGATCGAGGCTCGTGTCGGAGCTAACATTGATCACAAAAAGACAAACGGACACATAAAACATAGGATAAAGGGAGCGGTAGACAAGATGGGGAGAGAGAGGGACGCACACAAGTACAACATTTGAGATCAGGGACATCGGGAGATCTGTGGGAGGGAGAGCTTTGGGGGGGAGGAGACATGGGAAGGGGGGGGGGGGGCGGAATCAAATTGTCTGTGAGCATGTCTGTCTGTGAGCAGGATATCTCAAAAATCGAATTTTTAATTGACCTGCTCTCGCTCAGTGAAAGGACGGGGTAAGTGATCGTGCACATATGTACGTACGTATGTATGTACTACCTCATATGTACCTCATATGTACACTACCTCATATGTACATACAGTACGTGTCTGCATTTTGTTAAGAGCGTAAATCGAAAACCGTTCAACGGAAGAAATTTAAAGTTTACCACATGTTACATGCCCATTTGAAATAGTGATCAGTGATCACCCTTTTGTGGTCAGCATAGGCCAAAAGGTCAACATAGGCCAAAAGTTTCTAAAATCCTCAATTTTCATCCAATTGTCTTGAAATTGGAAGAGGATTTTCACATTTGGTCACTGAATTCAACTACCAATTTTTTGGGGGCCAACATTTCCCCCCCAAAAAAATTCCACTTTGACATTATGTGGTATCATGTGTAGATAATTGACAAAAAAATCTCAATTTAATGCATTTTGAATTGAGGCTGTAACACAACAAAATGTGAAAAAGTCAAGGGGTGTGAATACTTTCTGAAGGCGCTTTAAATACTGTATTCTTGGGGAAAATGCCAGGGGCATAGAAAAGGCCCCTCTATATGGGATGTGCCATGTGGCAGAGTAGAGAAAAGAAGGGACAATTCCATAGCTTGTAGAAAATACCAGACGATAGAAAAGAAGGGACATTCAGAAAATTTTGTGTGCATGCTGGACTACCCTTGTGTTCTTAGGAGGAACCAAGTAATGCTCCAGAAAACTTCATATAAAGGGTCGCCAATTTGATTCATACCGCTGCATGAAGAAGTAAATCTATTTTAACCAATATATGTAGGACGCCCCTTTATATGAACTTTTCTGTAGCATTACTTGGTTCTTCCTAAGAACACAAGGGTAGTTCAGCATGCACACGAGATTTTTTGGAATGTCCCTTATTTTATATTGTTTGGCATTTTCTACAAGCTATGGAATGTCCCTTCTTTTCTCTACTTTGCCACATGGCACATATCCATATAAAGGGGCCTTTTCTATGCCCCTGGCATTTTCCCCAAGAATCACTACCTGAGTCGAAATTTTTCTTTGTGTAACCTTTTTGGGGATCGCCCTTATGAGCCAAGCAAAAATATGACCTGACGCTCACCTGGATCAGGAGCAACAGCCACTCAAACCCCCCACAATCCCCCTCAGACCCCGATGTTTTTAATGCCATGAACAATCTTTGCTACATCATGGGTGATGAAGGTTGTGATCAAGTTTCATCAAAATCGTGTGTGTAGTTTCAGAAAAGAAAGCAAATACCTATTTTTGAGGGGGGGGGGGGGGGGGGCAGGGGAGGAGGATGAGACCTGGATCCACGTTGACCCCGGAACACCCCTTAGACCTCGATTTTTTCAATGCCATGAACAAACTTTAGTCACAGCACAACAATTATCATTTGTGCCAAGTTTGGCACAGTCCCATCAGCGGTTTCGGAGAAATTTCAAGTGTTTACAAACTGACGGACAGACGGACTGACGGACTGACTGACGGACAGACGGACAAACGGACTGACTGACTGATGGAGTGACGGATGGACTGACTGATGGACTGACGGACGGACTGACTGATGGACGGACTGACTGATGGACGGACAGACTGATGGACTGACTGACTGATGGACTGACTGACTGATGGACTGACGGATGGACTGACGGATGGACTGACTGATGGACTGGCGGACTGACTGACTGATTGACTGACTGACTGATGGACTGACAGACTGACTGACTGATGGACTGATGGACGGACTGACTGATGGACTGACTGACTGATGGACTGACTGACTGATGGACTGACTGACTGATGGGCTGATGGACGGACTGACTGATGGACTGATGGACGGACTGACCGATGGACTGGCGGACGGACTGACTGATGGACTGACTGACTGATGGACTGACTGACTGATGGACTGACTGACGGACTGACCGATGGACTGGCGGACGGACTGACTGATGGACTGACTGACTGATGGACTGACTGACTGATGGACTGACGGACGGACTGACTGATGACGCGCAATCGCAAAGCTCCCTGGAAGTTCGTTCCAGGTGAGCTAAAAACATGCGAACAGTTCATGTCTTCTTGGAACTGGAGTTGTAGCTCGTTATGATCGTAGCTCGCGAAGTACCGGACATGTGTTCGTGTAGTCGATGTACATAACTGGATGGGTCCAGTAATGTAGGGCGACTTGGTGCGACCATTTGTCCTGGTAGTTTTAAGGGTGGTACCATAAACAAGCAGGTGTACACCCGACCATCCTTATTGGTCGTGTGAATGTCGAGCAGAACAAGAGGGAGATATTCGTAACACCGATTGAGTTTTCAAAGCTGCCTTCAATTGGCGGAGAAACGCTCAACCTGGGCTTCTCGGTAATAAGCAGGTACGAGTGCATCCCAACAGGCTCGTGGACTTGGTGAACAGGTGGGATTCAAATGGTGACCCCGATCTGTAGTGAAGGTAGATGGTAGATGGTGTGCCATACTTGGAAATCCAATGGTGTACGAATACTCCAGGAGACTGTTTTTGCTGTAATGTCATGTAGGAGGGGGGGGAGGGGCGAGGTATAAAACATGGACACTGCTTGGACTTCCAGGAAAGAAGTCGGTACTTGCTCTCTTCTCTGAAACTACACGCACTATTTCAATGAAACCTCCTTTTGGAGTGATGCGCAGACCTCCCAAGTATTTCATTAGTGACATACAGGGCAAACGAGAGTCTGTCCGTATCGATTGCCTGAAAGAAGCTCACCTGGAGGCTCATCTGGAGAGTGATTATTTCACTAAATCAGAATCGGCGGGAGGAAAGCACCATTCCTCATCCTCAACTGCAGGAGATGCATCTGCTCCTGTGACTCAACATGCTCCTCCTGGTCAGAAAAACCAGGTCTGGGTGACATGTTCACTTGGCGAGATTCGGTCAGGTGTTTCCAACAAGTTGAACGATTGATCTGCATGATCTGTGCTTATTTTTCATTGCATGTAATTCTTTCATCACACACCACCAGTGCGGGATTATCGATTGCTGTTTTCATCCTTCTCCAGCAATCTCGAAGGTTAATGTAGCGAGATCTAGTTTTACATGATGCATCGTTTTCTACATGAACAGACGGTGCGGGCAGAATCAATTCACCAACCTTGTTCCTCACATACCAACACGCTCCCAGCAAACGTTCAGTTAGTGGGCGTGGTTTAAAGCGTTAGTGGGCGTGGTTTAAAACGTTAGTGGGCGTGGTTTAAAGCGTTCGTGGGCGTGGTTTAAAACGTTAATGGGCGTGGTTTAAAACCTTAGTGGGCGTGGTTTAAAACGTGAGTGGCTGTGGTTTAAAACGTTCGTGGGCATGGTTTAAAACGTTAATGGGCGTGGTTTAAAACGTTAGTGGGCGTGGTTTAAAACGCTAGTGGGACGTAGTTTAAAACGTTAATGGGCGTAGTTTAAAACGTTAGTGGGCGTGGTTTAAAACGTTAGTGGGGCGTAGTTTAAAATGTTAGTGGGCGTGGTTTAAAACATTAATGGGCGTGGTTTAAAACCTTAGTGGGCGTGGTTTAAAACGTGAGTGGCCGTGGTTTAAAACGTTAGTGGGCGTGGTTTAAAACATTAATGGGCGTGGTTTAAAACCTTAGTGGGCGTGGTTTAAAACGTGAGTGGCCGTGGTTTAAAACGTTAGTGGGGCGTAGTTTAAAATGTTAGTGGGGCGTAGTTTAAAACGTTAGTGGGCGTGGTTTAAAGCGTTAATGGGTGTGGTTTAAAACGTTAGTGGGCGTGGTTTAAAACGTTAGTGGGGCGTAGTTTAAAACGTTAGTGGGCGTGGTTTAAAACGTTAATTGGCGTGGTTTAAAACCTTAGTGGGCGTGGTTTAAAACGTTAGTGGGCGTGGTTTAAAACATTAGTAGGCGTGGTTTACAACCAATCAACTCTCACAGTATGAGAGGACGAAGCACCAGTGGGAAGAAGAGCGTTTGTTTTAGGTGGATTTTCTCCTCTTGAAGGGTTTGGAGCTAAAAGGCACAATAACGTGGAGCAGGTAAATGCTGTACTTCACTGTTCTTTTGTTTTACTTGGGACTTTCAGCAGGGTGGTACTTCACCACCCGCTCGCTGTTCACGACAACCCGACAAACTTTTGTACTTCATTTTGTTTTAACCACCGCCCTGGTCACTCCGAAGCATTGCTATTTTTGGCTCCTGAAATAAAACAAAAAACATTTCATGACGGGTTTACCTGCCGAGACCTTCGACCAGCTTCTGGGGAGCATTGGCTGCATCTCGGTGGAATATCCACCTTTACTCCCGTTTTGCCATGTTCATCGAGAGTAACGGAGACTGAGGATTCCCAGCAAACATCGAACCACCATATGAGCATTGAGCACACGTGAGTACAAATGCACACACATCATTTGTACATAACCCTGGGACAAGTACAGGTGTTGCAGTGTCTGCTGTGCTTGTCTCTTCGTCTCCCTCCCCCAGTAAAGGAGGATGAGGCGAGGATGGAGGGAGGAAAGGAGGAGGAGGAAAGAAGAGGGGAGGAGAGCAGAGAGGAGGTTCAGGTCCCCTTGCCCCATTCAGTGCGGGACCAGAGTGCAGCGTCTGTGCTTGCCTTGCTATCCCCCACCCACTCCCCAACGAGCTGGAGGTGGAGGGGTAGTGTGGAGGCGGGAGGAGGGAAAGGAGGAGGAGGGTGCCAATGAAGAAACACTCAAGGAGGGTCCGGGATAAAGAGATCCATTAAACAAAGACCCATGGACAACTTAGAAAAAATTAAAAGATAAAATAAAATGAATCTGCCTACAGAGGAAACAAAGCAAGGAGGCTTTAAAACACTGCCCCACCATTGCTTATCTATATATATAAAACACAGTTTGTGTGTGTGTGTGTGTGTGTGTGTGTGTAATGTTACCGATAGACTCCTAAATGGAGAGGCTTACGTGCTTGATATTTGGCATAGACATGGCCATTGAGCCTGGGACGAACATGGCCAAACTCAAAATATTTGACGATCCATATTTTTTATTCATATTTACCTCAGCGCATTTAAGCGCACGGAATCAACGGAATCAGAGCAGGTGGGCGCTGATTCGCTCAGAGCGATCACGTGATGACGCTATGAACGTTATGACGCTATGACGCTATGAAAAAAAAATCGCTATGACACTATGAAACGCTATGACGCTATGAAACGCTATGAACGATATGAACGCTATGACGCTATGAAACGCTATGAACGATATGAACGATATGACGCTATGAAACGCTATGAAACGCTATGAACGATATGACGCTATGAACGATATGACGCTATGAAACGCTATGACGCTATGACGCTATGAAACGCTATGACGCTATAAACGATATGACGCTATGAAACGCTATGACGCTATGAACGATATGCCGCTATGACGCTATGAAAAAAAAAATCGCTATGACGCTATGAACGCTATGACGCTATGAACGCTATGAGGCGATGAGGCTATGAAAAAAAAAATCGCTCGCTTTACCAAGGATTCGCTCTCCCCCCGTTCCCCTCCCCTCCCCTCCCCCCACCCCCTCCCCTCCCCCCACCCCCTCCCCTCCCCCGCCCGGCAATGCCGGGTACTTCTGCTAGTGATGTTATAATTCAACAACTAGAACACTAATAATGTGACTTGACCTCACACTAATTGCAACAGAAGCAAACTCAACTGATTTGTGTATCCTCAATATGTCCTGAATGAGGAAAAAAAAGTGTTAAGGAATTGCATGGGTGGAAAGTTTTGAAAAATGCATAAATATGATCCGACCCAAAAACCGATTTTTAGCCCTTTCTGCTAGATTTGTCTATGCTGTATTTTTTTCCTTGAAGCAAAAAAAACACATACAGAGTATCAGTGATGAGAATTTATTGTGATCACATCATCACGTAACTGATCAACTGTTGATCAAACGATTGAACCAATGAAATATGTGTACAGAATACATATAACACTACACAATGTCATCATCGTCGTCACAGGGCATGTGTATTGAGTTAGTGCAGCTGGATCCCCTGCAGTTTCCACATGCCGGAGTGCACTCGATATTGTTCTTTTTGCATGTGCATCTCGGGGTGCTGCAGTCAGCCTGGCAGTTGCACTTGATGACCGGCAGAAGCTTTTCAGGAGCAGGGGGTAGGGTTGTCTGAACTGGCACAAACCCCTCGACACACTTCTGCCATCCCCACTCTGTAGGACGAGGTCCATCTGTAAGATAAGACAGGGAATTTGGTTTTGTCACAGCAGCAATGATACAGAAGGTAGTGAAAATAATACACAAGATACACAGAACATCACAGTAATTGAACTTAATATATTAACTGAAATTAATATACTAAAATACAAGAATAAACATAGCAGCAATCAGGGCACACAGTAAAATGTAAATGTACCAGATGTAGATCCCTTCCATTCTTGTACTTGCAAGTAGACACGCAGGCTGTGAAACTTTGCTGCTCCTGATGTTGGTGGTGAGACCTGTGGCCGAACGTAAGTAGAGCTAGATGCCACCTTCTCACAGAACCGATGATATCGGAGGGAGTCCAGGGAGTCAGTTGATGTTCCATTGTAGAGAATCACCATCGCTTTCTCTCCTGCTTCTGCCACATCATCTGTAGAGGCTGAATGTGCATAGAACACCTCGGCTTGCTCTCGGAATATGTCGCTTTCTTTGAATTTCTTGAGGGAAGCTCCCTTCCCGATCCCGTGGAGGCGAGATGTAGTGTCACATCCAAGAACTGCATGTAAGAACAAGATGTGCTTACATATGTCTGGGCCAAGTAGTTGTTTTGTAGCCTTGATGTTCCAAATGCGAGGCTTCTTTGTTGTCTTCCTTGACTCAGAACAAAAGAACAGGTCATGGGAGTCCAGGCTTGCATGGCAGCAGAGAAGGACTAAGAGGTCTGTATCATCCCCCATTAGCACAGTATTGTTGGTGGTAGCACACTGCACAGCTTTCTGCACAATCAGCAGGTCAGCATCTCCTGAGGCATGGTATGTCTCACAGTTTGCCTTCTGCAGTTCTTCACTTAACATGGAAAGAAATTGCTGCTTGTTCTGCCTGTTGGCCAGGAACTGTTCCTTCTGCATTGTGACAATCATGTCGGCTGTAAATGTCACAGTGGCACCAATCTTCCCTTTTCTGTGGTGTGTGGTGGTGGTGGTGGTCTGTGGTGTGTCATGTCCTTTGTGTTGTTACTTTCATACCCATCAAACACCACTACAGCCTTGCCATACTTCTTCGTTACATACTCCGTATACTGGTGGCATATGTCTTTATAAGTAGATCCATGGGACCATGGGATGCGTTGAAGAAGTGCTCCACCATCCAAGACATACTGGCAGCCATCAACTACATTATCTGCTGGAACATGAGGCCCGATAAGACCCCAGATGGCGTCGGCAAGGGCTGGCTTCTTTGCTTCTCGAAGCAGTAGAGAGGAATCAAATAGGGCTGGGGGATAGCTACATAGCTCATATTTGAGGGCTGACTCGAGTTCATCACTGTTCTGTGCCACTATGACCAGTCTCTGGAAGAGAAGCTGTGGATCAACTTGAATTTGATCTCCATCGATCCTTACAGAAGACTTCATGCCGAGAGTGACAGCTTGATCCTTCCTCTTGAAGGTGAACTCAGCAGGTGTTAGTCCATCCATGGACTTCAGTATCGCAGTGCCAACGGACTGTGCTGTATCAACGTTGACGGTGCAAAGGGCATTCTCCCCAGTGGCAATATTCCGGAAACTAGGGCATTGCTGAATGGATTGTGCTCCTGTAGATAACTGAGAACTGTCAGTGTGTCCTTCCAGTCACGGGATTGCCTTGCTTTGGTCATGTCTTTGTTCTGCTCTCCAGTGTTGTAGTTGACCCCCGTGAGTCCCTCCATTGCCTGGTTTACTTCTGCACAGGCGGGCATCGATAGCAGCCACAACAGACGCTGTTGCTCCGTCATCCCTCGCCCTCGTGTGAGCCCACCACTGTTTTTTAAACTTCTCATCAGAACCTGCTCAATGACCAGGTCAGGTGAGAGACCTGCCCATAGGCGATCGCTTCGCCGAATCACGTGGAACCCTTCCTCGAAACGTTGTTGGACTTCTGGGTGTTCAGTCTTGAGGTTGTGCATCTGCTGAAGGTACACCCTGGCAGATTTGGTGTAAAGATTGTGCCCTGATGCTGCCAGATAGGGTAGCATGTCCTGGATAGCCTGCAGATGTAAGGCCCAGTTTCCAGTGCATTCTGCACTGATGTATTTTCGTAGGATGTCCAGCATGTCCATGTACTGAACCCAGAGAGCTGAAGTTCTAGAGGACTTCTTGGTGGACTCGATGTGCTTTTGAAGGCGGTCTTTGATTCTCACTAGAACTTCAGACTGACAAACTTCTTCAGCAGATATAGCCCCATTTATCAGCTTCTCATAGATCTTATAAGCTCCCTCCAAGTCAGCATCTCTGCTTCCATCTGTTATCTGATGATCCGGTGGCCTTGCAGCTGCAGCTGCTTCAGCTGACTCTGACTCTCCATCCTTACTGTTGTCTGGAGTTCCAGATTGCTGTGGTAGATGGAAATCGAACACGTTTGATAGCATCAGTGCATTGAGGGCTGCATCAACAATTGAGTGTGCACGAACTGCTCGCGCAACAGCTTTGCCACACATCATGTGGATTACTGCATTTGGGGCATAGATCAACTCCAGCAGTTCTTGTAGCCCAGATGAGGCCATCAAGTGTCCGATGCAACCGAGGAAGCTCATTTCTGCATGGAAGCCACCCAAACGCAAGACTATTCGTCTCAGATCACTTTCCATTGGCTCAGAGTTGATAATCATGAGAGCCTTCCACCAGAGTGGCTGATCAAACGTGATTATTGGGGTGACATTGTGGCATCGTGCATGCTCACTAACAAATGTCAGGGTCGAGAATATGCATGTGCTATCACGGGGATTCAGATCGATCATCGGCAGAAGCATAACAGTTGCTTTGCCAGGGTGGTCACCATAATGCACGAACTGCATCATACCTGACCATGCAGGTCTGGGAGACCCAAAGAGGACGGATGCTTTCCACAGGACATCAAGATTTTCACAGCTGTTCTGGACCTGAAGGTTGACAAGCTTCTGGTAGGTCAGTGCCGTCAAATTGTGCCTTTCGTCTTTGTGGTACCGTACTTGTACCCTTCCAACCATTGCCACATCCAAGGAAGTAGCCTTGATCTAATTCCAGGGGTTATGGCTGCAATCATTCCTATACCATGGAATGTACCAAGGCCATCAAGCGTGCGGATGTTATGGTCGACATTGTCAGCTACATATTGGACAAACTCTGTCGATAGGTCAGGAATGTTTGTTCCATGGAATTTGGCTGCATTTCGTTCAAACTGGTGCACCTCCTGGTATGCGCAACAAAACCCAAGGTGATGAAGAGTATCAATGAGGAACCGCGATGCAAAGTGGTGATATAGTTGCACGCCCACCCCAAACTGAAGTGGTGCTAACATGACTCTTGGTCTAGTTGCCTGCATCATTGCTTGTCCAATTGCCGCCACTTTGGCTTGAGTTTTGGTCCCGGCAAATAGTTCTTCCAGGAGCACGCGGAGTATCTGGAAGAAATCTGACGCCAGCCTCTTGCGATTCTATGTCATCAAGAGCTGGGTAAGACTCATAGGATAACCTGATGTCTTTGATATCTTGTTTGATGAGCTTTGCAGCTGCCTGCACAAGCTTGATCTTCTCTTGATCTTCTGTGTTTGTTTGTTTCTGCTGTGTCTCATAGTAGTCTTGCAGCACCACCCTGGCTGTTGTCCTGATGGTAACCACGTTTGGTTTCCCATTGATCTTGGTGTATATTATCTTCTCACCGAAGTGTTTTTGCAGACTCCTCTTCATATGGGTGTAACCGTATGGTTCATGTTCACTGTGTGCAAGCTTCTGCTGCATGAGGTCAATTAGATCATTTATGGTGATCTGCTCGTCATCATTTTCTTCTATATACTTCACAACCTCCAAGAATGCTGCTGTCCTCTCATCAACGACAGGCCGACCAGCCTTCCTCCTCTTGGAGTCTTCTGTGTTTGTCTGATACGCTACTGGTATCTGGCTTGTATGTGCGAAAATTCACACTGCAAGTCTGGTGGTAGACTGCATCTGCTGCATGTAGGTCATGCACATGCAGAATCCGTGCCTTCACAGTCTCTGACCAGTCATCACCTCGTGCACGACATGTTGCCAAAAGCGTGTCCTTGAATTCAATTGTCCTGACTTGGAAAACACTGACTTCACTTGGCTTCTTTCTCTTTTTTCCAAACTGAGCTGGTGTGCCACAAAACAGGCAATCAGTACTGTAAGAGAACCTCCCTGTAGTCGATCTTAGTGTAGGACTCTCACTGCTTGTACTTGTTTCTGACTCTTGTTGCCTGGTTGCTGATATTTTAAAAACCATCCCCAGGAATATAACCATAAAAATGAACTACAACTGGAGGCAATCCCGGGTTCAGTGATGATCCTGAAAAGAGCCCTTGGAACAAACTCTAAAAAAGTTGAACATCTTGGTCCATGAACCGTGATTGAACCGTCCTTGGCTATCTGTTGTGGATTAATGTATGTCCAGCGACAGTCTTTGTGTATCTTATCACCAGGTACAGCATGAATATTGTCTCCCCTTTTTTTACTGGCCTGGTTGATAGATGAACTTCCCTTCTCTCCAAGTGTTGATACTGACGACCCTCCTCCGTCCACAGACTGCTTGCAAATGACACACTGTTCATATGCCTCCATTTCCTGAAAGTGGAAAAAAAATATGCACGTTGAAAAATATGCACGCACGGTTGAAAACGTGCATGTTTGGAACTGGATCCTAGTCAGGGATGTGCAGAGGATGTTAGAGGGTTCATAACTCAGAAAAGAGCACTGTAGTTGTGGCGTGCGCGGCGTGTTTAAACTAGTTAGCAGAATATGTACAATGTAACATAATGTAATAAATAGCTAGCTAATTATTATAGCTGGAGGAAATTATGGAAAACCCACCTGATGAGGTTAGTATAGCGTACACCGCGATCGATGACACCGGCACAAATGCATGCTCAGGATTGTCCACTCAGTGGACGGCTTGCTGTCGCCTTCGAATGTCCAATCGGCGGACGGCTTGCTGTCGCCTTCGACTGTCCAATCAGCGGACGGCTTGCTGTCGCCTTCGACTGTCCAATCAGCGGACGCTATTATTATATAGATGTTTTTTTGCTTCAAGGCATAGATATATATATATAGATTGGCAGTGGGTCACGACAGGGCGAGATTTCCGGCCGCCATCTTGCCACAGGAAAGCTTTCAAGTTGCCATCTGTGGAATGCACTCGCGTCATCGTCATTTGCAAGTTATTGTTGATTAAATTGACTACAACTGGCGAACAAAGTATCAGGTTAGTGTCGTACATTGGATTAAAACACATTCAGTTGCCAGACTCTGATAATGTTGTAACTTTGGTGATAAAGCGCGGCGTTACGCGCGCTGCTTGTGAGCAAGGAGGAAGCGGACAAGCGGTAACATATAAACGTCTTTATTGTAAGAGCACACTGTAACACTGAAGTCTGAACTGCTCCGGGCTGGTCGCCCGGTGTATATCATGAGGCCACGCCTACCCCTCGGGCGTGGCCACCGCCCACTTGGTGCGTGGAATGATGTCACCACGCCAGTGGGCTTTTGTGTCCGCCACAGTGATATTTAACGCATCGTCTGCCTGTCTACACTAACACTGGTTCATAGTAGAATGTTAATTCTCTTAAATGTTCTGTCCATGAGGTACATGTACCTCCAAAATGCAGTTCTCATAAATCATTGAATAAAGATAGGAGATTCTGGGGCACATTTGGGACTATCCATGACTCATGAGGAAACTTGGCCATGTTCAGGAATTCTCATGGGGTTAGATTTTCTCGACCGAGATCTTCAACACCAAGGGGTTGACTTATCCTGTATTCAATATTATTGCCAAGCAGTCAAAGGTAGGCCTATTATATTTATATAAGCATTATAAATATAAGCATTAACTTTTACATTGTGCTTGTTCTTTCTTCAAATATAGGAGGGAGTAGCCTAGGCTACAGTTAAGATGCCCAGGCAGTGTGCACATGCAAGATGCCGAAATATACAGAGGAAGGGGAATGGTCTGACATTTCATCTGTAAGTTGAATACCACAATATCTCTTCTAAATATATGACATGTATATCTCTTATTTGTGTTTACAGGGTAGTAGACCTAATAAAATCTGCAGGTTTGAGGTCTGCTTTCCATGCAGCTCAATCAGATTGAATTTAAACAATTAGCTATCTTATTTTCAGCTTCCCCACCAGTGAAGGGCATGAAGAAAGAAGGAAATGGTGTATTCAGATGAAACGGGTAGAGGGGTGGAAGCCAAAGCCCTGGGATGTCGTGTCCTTTTTTTTTTTTTTCTTTTTTTTTTTGTATACTGAATCGAGGCTCGTGAAAGAGCTGACAACCACGAGGGAAAGACAGCACAGGGGGACCACGAGGGAAAGACAGCACAGGGGGACCACGAGGGAAAGACAGCACAGGGGGACCACGAAGGAAAGACAGCACAGGGGGACCACGAGGGAAAGACAGCACAGGGGGACCACGATGGATAGTCAGGCGTGTGTGCAAAGCTGTGCAGTGCAACACTTGCAGACTTGCTTTGTTCTCCGATTCGATGCCTCAGGATTATTCTCAGTCCTACCACCTGCTCAGGCTGAAGAACAATGGTGGTCTTATGATCCCATCACCAGGTGTGGTGAAGGTCTTGCACACTGCTGAGAAGGCCATCCAGAGCCTTATGGATGTGCACACAGTCAAACTCTGTACATTTCAGCAGGTTCTACTATGTGTGAAGGAAATGACAGCTTCAGAAGAACTCTTTGATATGGGCAATCATATCATTGAAACCCAATATGGCATACATAATCACCTGTACGACCTGATAGGTATTCTCACCAATGCTTATTATGACCTGAGGCAGCACCACATTGCAAAGACCTACAATGTTAGGCGAATGGGGATGTCAATAAGACACGAGTCAACCAAGCTGGTGCTGTTCAAAGGCCAGTGATTGACAGGCATACCCAGTGTACATTTACTGTACACACACTCAGTGTACATATGTACATGTGTGATATCACTAACCCGTGTATTTGTGTTTTATTAAAATGTTGTTAACGTGTGATGTGGTTTTATTTCTTAGCTCTGTGTATATCCATGAATATATTACATGTAACAATCTTTGATTCTTTTTATTAAAATTGCGCAATGATAGTGGTGAAGGAGCTGCGCTCCAACGCGAGTCGAAAGAAGTGACGCGACCAAAGACGGAATTCGTCCGAGTTGCTTTATTGAAACAAAACAGCTCAGGTATTCTGACAAAAGCCCGTTTATCGGGCAGCAATATATATACACATTTATGTCGGGAAGTTTGCCCGGCAAAAGCTATACCGGGCATGCCCGGGTGTCAAGGGCGAGCCTTGGAAAGGCGAGTCTGGACCTGCCCGGGCGTGTTTGGCTGCGGCCTGGCAAGTCGAGGCTGGGCGTGCCCGGGCGCTCTGGACGAGCACTGGAAAGGCGAGAGCGGGCATGCCCGGACGCTCTGGGCGAGCCCTGGAAAGGCGATAGCGGGCATGCCCGGACGCTCTGGGCGAGCCCTGGAAAGGCGATAGCGGGCATGCCCGGACGCTCTGGGCGAGCCCTGGAAAGGCGATAGCGGGCATGCCCGGACGCTCTGGGCGAGCCCTGGAAAGGCGATAGCGGGCATGCCCGGACGCTCTGGGTGAGCCCTGGAAAGGCGATAGCGGGCATGCCCGGACGCTCTGGGTGAGCCCTGGAAAGGCGATAGCGGGCATGCCCGGACGCTCTGGGCGAGCCCTGGAAAGGCGAGAGCGGGCATGCCCGGGAAAGACGAGACCGGGTGTGCCCGGGAGGTTCGGGCGTGCCCGGGAACAGTGAGTCCGGGCATGCCCGGGAGAGGCGCGTCTGGCCGTGTTCTGGCCGGTGCAAGGCGATTGTGTGCATCCAGCGGTAACCGCTACAGTGGCATCTTTAATTCAAACAAATATTTCTCCGTTAATATTTGCACAGGAAACCAACAAATGCTTGGCAGAGATTTGGCCACAGCTGCTGGTATTTTGTGTCGGTGTCTGCGTAAGTTTTCTGTTCATATCCCTTCAACTTTGCTTGGGAGAGCAGTTTTCGTTGGTGTTGCGAAGATTGCACCGTCGTTAACTAGTGTGATGTGCTGGTCTGCTGTTGCTGTGAGGCAGAGTTCAAACCGCAAGGAAAGTGTGGTGCATATAATGTAAGCCTATATATTTATTGCTATTTTCAACGCAAAAGTGGACAAGTTCAAATGTTAAAGAAAGCAGTTAAATTCAATGATGACAGATCCACATTGTGCTTGTGAGTGACAACCCTCAACTCCTGCAAATAGCAAGTCAAACAATGAACGCCTTGACACTGTTACAATAATTAATATGTGAACATATTGTTCTCACACTGGGGCAAATAGTCCCAGACCCCTCGCTCAGTATAAGGTACTGTATTGTACAATATGATGAATTAATCCTTGTCCATGTATTTAAATGGTCTGTTTATTAGTCCCAAAATGGCTTCAGCTGCGGCCTTGGAGCATTGCAGTCTGGGTTTGAGATCATTATATTAATCCGTACACCAAGATTCATTTTCTGGTGATGTTTCGCTCAATTCTTTATCTTCCATGTTGTCGATATGTTTGTTGCCAGGACCAATATGCATGACTTTGCATTTATCCTTGTTGAATGGTCAACAAATCGCTGAACAAACAACAGGCCATATCCACAGGCTGATATAGAGTACCATCGCGAATCCTGAAACAAGAGCTGTCAGTGCCAGTCACGTCTTCCTTTTCCTCTCTCGAGCCCGTTACAAGAGTCTCCAAACATCTTTTGACTTCCCACTCCTTTCAAAATATAATTACAGCAAAGGCCTAAAGCACATTGTGATATTTGAAGCCTGGCCGACGTCAGACTTCATTAAGACGTGGCACCTACCACTGGCTACCAGCAGCGCAGATTGATGACAACGCCCAGTTATCCTGCGGCAAGATGGCGGACGCAAATCTCGCTCGGCCGCTTGCGCTTGGCCGGCAACTGCCAATCTATATATATATATCTATGCTTCAAGGAAAGAAATACAGCATAGTCAAATCTAGCAGAAAGGGCTAAAAATCGGTTTTTGGGTAGGATCATATTTATGCATTTTTCAAAACTTTCCACCCATGCAATTCCTTAACACTTTTTTTTCCTCATTCAGGACATATTGAGGATACACAAATCAGTTGAGTTTGCTTCTGTTGCAATTAGTGTGAGGTTGACCCTTTTTTTGCGTAAAATGCCTGCACTACACTTGATCCGATCTGTATGAAATTTCTTGATCATGATCTATGCAAAAAATTGTATGGGAGAATTAAATTGATGACGTCATCGGTCACGTGGTTTGGCAGCCATATTGGATTGAACATAAAACCCTTCTCTGAAACGGCTGAACAGAGCGAGGCAAAACTTTACAGGTATGATCACCTATCCATGACAAAGAAAAACGTTCCATGCAATGATGTCATAGGTCACATGGTTTGGCAGCTATGATTTTTTTTTTGAACAACAATTAAAAAATCAACTCCTTCAGGAGGGCCGGATGGATCGAGTAGAAACTTCACGAACATGTTCCCCATGGCTTGGTGATACCATGTTGTTCCCAAATAATTAATTGGTCACATGGTCAGGCAGCCATATTGGATTGAACAACAAAAAATTTTTTTAAATTCTGTCTCTGGAACCGCTTCATTGATCGATGCGAAAATTCACAATTATGATCGAACAATCATGGGGAATTTATGCTTTAAATTTCATCCTGATTGGACACATGGTCTGGCAGCCATAAACGTTTAATCTTTTGAATCTGTTTTTTTTTTTTTTTTGAAACGGCTTAAGTCAAATCTCCCACTCTTACTATGTCTCTCCGAAAAGACTGACTGGACAACCCTCTCATCCACTTTCTCAACAGTCCTCTCCAAGAAGTTCTGTCACTCAAGCTTTTGGGTCTCACTATCTGCTATGATCTTTCCTGGGAAAACCACATTTCAAATCTGGCCTCCAAAGCCAGTCGCCGACTGGGCATCCTCCGTCGTGCGAAGTCCTTCCTTGGCACACCTGAGCTCCTCACCACATACAAGGCTTTCATCCGCAGCTCAATGGAATACTGTTCTCACCTCTGGGCTGGTGCTCCTGCCTCACACCTAGCTCGTCTTCACGCTGTTGAAACCAAAGCTTTCAGAATATTGGAATTTTTTGAATCTCCTGCGATGAAGCTATCTCCGAGGGCCTTTCACTCACTCACCGCAGACAGGTTGGTGGTCTTTCTGTCTTCTACCGACTCCTCTCCGGCCTTGCACCCCCAGCTCTCTCTGTGCTCTGTCCCCCAAATATTCCTACAAGTCGCACAAGATCTGCCTGCAACCCTCTGATGGTTAAACTGCCAAAATCTAGGCTCTCTGCTCACCTTCACTCTTTCATTCCCCTTTTCTCCCACCTATGGAACAAACTCCCTCACTCTCTTCAATCCCACTCCTCCTCCAGGTCTTTAAAACAGCTGTTCACCACCATCTCTTATCTTCCCCCATCCAAAACCTTGATCTTTTCTACCCCCGCTAATTCACCCCAGATTCACTTTTTTGAAATACCAACTTCCGTCCTGGAAGTCCTTGCAGTGTCCTTGTGTTTTATATTTCTCCCCTCCCTCCCCCTTCCCATGCCTCCTCCCCCCAAGACCTCTCCCTTCCACAGATCTCCCGATGTCCCTGCTCTCAAATGTTGTGTTTGTGTCCTTCCCCCTCTTGTCTACCGCTCCCCTTATTTTGTGTTTTATGTGTCGGTTTGACTTTTTGTGTGATTAATGTTGGCTCTTTCACGAGCCTCGATCTTGTATTAAAAAAAAAAAAAAAAAAAATCTTATCTTCCCCCATCCAAAACCTTGATTTTTTTTCTACCCCTGCTAATTCACCCCAGATACACTTTTTTGAAATTCCAACTTCTTTCCTGGAAGTGCTTGCAGTGTCCATATGTTTTCTACCTCTCCCACCTCCCCCCAAGCCCTCTCCCTCCCACAGTTCTCTCGATGTCCCTGCTCTCAAATGTTGTGTTTGTGTCCTTCCCCCTCTCTCCCCATCTCGTCTATCGCTCCCCTTATTTTGTGTTTTATGTGTCGGTTTGACTTTTTGTGTGATTATTGTTCGCTCTTTCACGACCCTCGATGTTGTATGCAAAAAAAAAAAAAAAGTAACTTTACAAGTAAGATTGAGTCGTCAAAGGGAATAAACATTTAAAATTTCAACGTGATCGGTTGCACGGTTTGGCAGCCAGAATGTTTAATTATATGAGAAAGAAGAAACCTTACAATTTTATCTTTTCCAGAACGGCTTACAAGATCGATGTGAAACTTCACATATATGATCGAGTGTTTCGGAATATAGTTTGACAATGCAAACGTCATCGGCCTTGCAGTCTTCCAGCCATTTTTAGCTCACCTGGAACGAAGGTCAGGTGAGCTTATGCGATGGCGTGTCGTCCGTCCGTAAACACTTCAAACTTCTTCTTCTAAACCGCTGATCTGATAGCGACCAAAGTTGGCACAAATGATATTTGTTGTGTTGTGACTAAAGTTTATTCACGGCATTAAAGAATTCGCGGTCTAAGGGGGTCGACTGGGGGTCAAAGTGGATCCATGTTTGACCCCCAAAATAGGAATTTGCTCTTTTTTTCTTTGAAACTACACACACGATTTCGATGAAACTTCACCACAACCTTCATCACCCACAATGTACCGAACTTTGTTCACAGCATTAAAAATCTGGCCCTGTGGGAGTCTACAGGGGGTTGCTCCCCAAAATAGGTATTTGCTTTCTTCTCAGAAACTACACACGCAATTCTGATGAGTGATGAAACTTGACCACAACCTTAATCACCTGTGTTATAGCAAAGTTTCTTCCTGGGATTTAAAAAATTGGGGTCTGAGGACATACACGGGGTTGGAGGTGGGGCTTGCCCCCCAAAATAGGTATTTTTTGTTTGTTTGTTTAAAGTCTTATGATTATGTTAGTATGATTCTACATGCTGCCCTGTCTTCTAGCAACCATTGAAATTGGTTTAAAATACCTTTAGTCAGTGCAGTAAAGTGTTTATTCTACCAGGTGAGCACCAGGGGTATCGCCCCATTGTTTAACAATTAATTTTGAATGCAAGCTTTTTTTTTATTCATTTGAATTAAATTTTTTTAAATCCAATTCTGAATGTAGTTTAAAAAAAAAAATAGGACGTCATGTGTCTGATCAAAGTGGGGTCATATCAAAGCAGGACTTCTTGTGGTACCCGGTCATCACTGGCAGCTCTGGCAGCTCTGGCTTGTTTTTTGATCCCAGTGACACTTTCATGTTTGTTTATTTTTTTTCAATTAAAAGAATTTAAGCCATGAAAACCCCCAATGCTCCCATCCAGAGCACGTATCCAGGTCGGTCGTCCGATGGTTTGAGGAGCATGACTGATGTCAGTCATATGCCATGGCCTTCTGAGTCACCAGATCTGAACCCAATTCGGAGTAGTTCCTTCCGTGCTCCAGGTGAGACGTGAGGCTTGAATGCATTTTCTAAGTTTGTTTGTTTTCCGTAATTTGTCAAATCTCGCTCGACATTGAAGAAAGGGAGGAATGACAAGATAGGTTCATGATATACTATGAATACATTCTTCATTTTTATTTGGACTGCAAAAAAACAAAACCTACAACAGAAAAAGATGCTTTACCTATTTGTATCAATCACTAATTCACGACAGCACCTTTTAAAAACAAAAACATGTTTCAAGGATTTATAATCTGAAAATCCCGCTGATTGTACACCTTGATATATTGGTCTGGTTTCAATAAAACATGAAAACAAATGAACAAACACATCTTAGGCCATGAAATTGAGGGTACAAAACGTGCACGCGGATTGCGTACTACCCTGAAATGAAGGTGCGTGTGAATGGGGCGTGCTGTGTGCAATAGGAAAGTATTCAAGGTGTACGAGGTGCGAGCGCGTCGGAGCGAGGTGGTTCCAGGTAACAACATGCATTTTAAGGCCATGTTCCCTGCTAGAGCGGGGGTTAGCCTTGCGGTCCCCATGACAATCTTCTCCATTTTGCCCTATTTTCTGCATCTCTCCTTGTTAACCCCCTTGCCCGCATTTCTTCTTCCACCATCTTTAGCCAAGTCTTTCTCGGTCTTCCCCGTCCTCTACTTCCTTCTACATTAACTTCCATCACTCTTCTCAACCAGTCACTTTCATCCTTCCTCAATACATGACCAAACCATCTCAACCTGTTCCTCTTCACAGCATCAATCACAGGCAATATTCCCATCATCTTTCGCAATTCATCATTTGTCTTCCTCTCTCTCAACGATACTCCGCACATCCATCGAACCATTCGCATTTCCACCCTTTCCAGCCTTCGTTGCTGCTCTACGTTCATTACCCATGTCTCGCTCCCATAAATCATAACACTTCTCACACATGCAGCATACTCCTTTCCCTTCAGCTTCAGCGACACTCTCCTCCTCATCAGCACGCCACTCAATTCCCAAAACTTCTTCCATGCACATCTCACTCGAGCAACCGTTGCCGAGTCTGATCCACCTTCTCCATTCAGCATGTCTCCGAGGTAGCAAACCGAGAATACCAGATCAGCATTACTGCCCTTTTCAGGTGTGCATCTTGCAACATACGAACGTGGGCCTTACTCGATCGATAATGAAGAGATCACATTATCCACGAGGAACAAACCAGCAACAACCGATGACACGTCAGATGGGGTCGGAACTAATACCTGGACGGCAAGAAGGGACAAGTGGTTCGAGTTTCTTCCAACATTGAGGAGGAGGTTCATGGTCATTTCTCATGCCCTTCGACGTATTCACTAGTAGTGGTGATGTACAGTACAGAGTGAAACACCATGAATGGTCTCGATTTCCTTTGATCTTTAAATAAATCTACAGGGAAGTCTTCCATTACCTTTCAAAAAAAAACAAAGAAGAAGACATCATGCAGAGCACGATACTTGCAAAATCTAACCCCCCCTCCCTCCTCCCCCCAAAAAAAATTCCGTTGATACAGCAAATTGTCCATTTCATCAAGATTAAAATTGACAATCTTGATCAAAGCTCGGGTCAACAGGAAAAGTGACGATTTTTCAGATGAAAAATGATGATTTTGTAAGGTTGACCTTGAGTTGATCTTTGACCTCAAAAATAGTTAGTTTCCCTATTTAGTGACTCGATATGCAAATGCTGTTCAATTTTCAAGTCAATCGGATGAAAATTGACGGTTTTCAGATGAAAATTGATGATTTTGGAAGTTTGCCCTTGAGTTGACCTTTGGACCTCAAAAATAGTTCATTTCCCAATTTAGTGACAATATACAAATTAGCCTAGTCAGCCTGGTGTTGGCTTAGCGGTTAGGGTGCCGGCTTGGGATCCGAGGATCCTGAGTTCGAATCCCGGTCGATCGCTGAATTAACGCCAGGGGGGTTGACTCAGCCTGTCATCCTTCCGAGGTCGGCAAATTGAGTACCAGCTTGCTGGGATGAATGATCCCGGTGTGTACCCCGGTTTAGAATAGGTACACCGTATCCCTGCGCATCGTAGGAGGCGACCAAGGGTTGGCGTTAGGAAGGGCATCCGGCCATAAAAACATTGCCTCAAACAGGGAACCATGATTGTCATGGGGCCCGCAAGGTTAACCCCCGCTTTAGCGGGGAAAATGGCCTTAAAACGATCATTCATTCATTCATTCATACAAATGCTTTTCAATTTTCAAGTCAATCGGATTTAAAATGGCGATTTTAGAAATTTGACCTCCAGATAACCTTTGACCTCAAAATCAATCGGCTTCTCAATTGGGACGACCTAGACAACTTGGTGAAGTTTCGTGACGATTGGTTTAGAATTGTGACTTGTAGGCCGGTGACAGAGACAAACAAACAAAGACAGACAGAACCACAAACGCGACCGACCAATATACTTGAAAAATCTTCGATTTTGCAAGTAATTAATAATTAAAAACAGGGATACTGTACTTTGCAATCAGCGAATGTTATCATCCCACAAGCATGTGTGATACAGCATGGATCAGGGTGTATTTACAATCATTCCTTCAGCTTTTCATCACTGCACACAAATAAGAAGGTAAACAATCAATCAATCACGACCTTGATGAATAAGAATCACAATCTTATTGGAAATTAAGCTGACGAAGCTGCATTTTGTGCATGTCCAAGGAGGGGTATTGTGGTCGAAACGTTCCCGGCCTAGCACACATGCAGGTATCTATCACGTGCAGTCAGTCGGCTGATAACCCCCTCATACATGTCCATAAACCAGTCCTCAAATTCAGATCTTTGTCAAATTCTGTAAGTGCATGACCCTAAGGCCGGACAGAGAATATGTCACTTAAACCCGCCATCGGACAGAACATGTCTGGCCCGTCACAATGATCCCGGTTCAAAAGGTAGACCAGGCAGCGGGCCAGTCATCAGGTGTTAGCTCCGACTGCCAGGAAATTCATTCAAAGGGGCAAACGGGAAACTTTATCATGTGTTCGGAAAACCCCGAGAGTTCTTCGTCCAAAGAGCAACGTTTTCAAAAATGAGCAAAAGCAACTTTCGCCCCAAGAACAAAGTAGTATTGGTGGAGTTCTCAAAAACATTTTTGTGTGAAGAAATACCTGTAGTTGTAACGAATCAAGGTTTTTGACATTTCTGGGGTGGGGACAAAGCTATCCGGGCTACGAGGGACGGCGGAGGCGGATGTGGCCATGTGCGGCTAATCGGAGCAACACGTGGTTTTCTTCATCTGCATCGTGCACTCCCGTCAACCGGAATTCTCCAGCATACCGATTGTTCTCCCAGTAGTGATGCCAGTTTCCACGCTCATCTGCACCAAAGCCATAAACATCCACCTGCCGAGTAACGAAGAGGGTGAAAAACAGCTGACATTAAAAATAAACAAGGGTATTGACCAACCGACTGACCGTGTGCATCTCTCGTACCGGAAACGTTCCTAAGAACCGAACAACACGCGGGGTCGACGCTCCTACCACACGGCAGATGTGCAGCGAGAAGATGACCGCCAGCATGCCCGTGGAGGGGTAACGCCCATGGCCGTTAGTCCAATGGTCATGAACATACTTCATGAACGCAGGATTGTAAATATGAACCTGAGCGGGGCGGGGGGGAAACAAACAAACAAACAAAAAGAACTGCAACTTTAAACAATAATACGCGACTGCTGTACAACAACAACAACAACAACAACAACAACAACAACCAGGCATTTTAATGTCATTTTCCCTGCAAGACCGGGGGTTAGCCTCATGGTCCCCATGACAATCTTCTCCATTTTGCCCTATTTTCTGCATCTCTCCTTGTTAACCCCCTTGCCCGCATTTCTTCTTCCACCATCTTTAGCCAAGTCTTTCTCGGTCTTCCCCGTCTTCTACTTCCTTCTACATTCAATTCCATCACTCTTCTCAACCAGTCACTTTCATCCTTCCTCAACACATGACCAAACCATCTCAACCTGTTCCTCTTCACGGCATCAATCACAGGCAATATTCCCATCATCTTTCGCAATTCATCATTTGTCTTCCTCTCTCTCAACGATACTCCGCACATCCGTCGAACCACTCGCATTTCCACCCTTTCAAACCTTCGTTGCTGCTCTATGTTCATTACCCATGTCTCGCTCCCATAAATTCTCTACCGTTGTTGTGCTTTTGTGCTTCCCTCTCTCTCCCCATCTTGTGTCCCGCTCCCTTTATTATATGTTTTATGTGTACGTTTGTTTTTTGTGGTTGTTAGCCCTTACATTAAAAAAACAACAAAAAAAACAAAAAAAAAAACACCTCACTGTGCCCCCACCCAATCACCATCAAACAGGTTGAGATGGTTTGGTCATGTGTTGAGGAAGGATGAAAGTGACTGGTTGAGAATAGTGATGGAAATGAATGTAGAAGGAAGTAGAGGACGGGGAAAACCGGGGAGACTTGGCTGAAGGTGGTGGAAGAAGAAATGCGGGCAAGGGGATTAACAAGGGGAGATGCAGAAAATAGGGCAAAATGGAGAATATTGTCATGGGGACCGCAAGGCTAACCCCCGCTCGAGCAGGGAAAATGGCCTTAAAATGCCTGTTGTTATTGTGTGTGTGTGTGTGTATGTATATATACATATATCTATATATATATATATATTGTTATGAATTTGGGTAGAGGAATATCTCGAGCCAGATAGATCTGTATAGGTAGGTAACTCGACTGTCGTGATCGGGAATCTATATGTAATAAGTTCTGTTTAGCCCGGATGTCGGTCTAAGCTGTATTGGTGTCCCCGCGGGGCGTGCTAAGTAGTGCAGGGATTATGGGTAAAATTTCTTCATTTGTCGTCTCCTCTGTCGCCAACCCAGTGTCCATTATGGCAACGCACTCATTTAGACACTTAGATAGGTCCCATCGTGCACACATTAAATAATTCCCCTCCCTTACCACAACGACTTTGGAAGACAAGCAGGAAGCGGCCGCGTACAACAACGGCGGGGGCATCGAACATCGTGTGAGACAAGCTATAACCACGCCCAGGGAACGGTGATTGGTTGGTGTAGAGGGCGCGAAGATTCAGCCAATTGGTGCGTAGGGCGCCAAGCCGCTCCTTAACAGCGGGTTGCTGATTGGAGGACAAGCGCCGGTGGCAGGAGATGGTTCGAGAGACCAAGAAGATAAGAGGCTCTGGTTGGGGCAGAGAAAAAATTGACGTCACACGCCAGGTGACAAAAGGACTCGCTCGAGGACATTTTGTCTCTCTCTGCGCTGGACCCTTCGTGCTTCGCTCTTGGAGATCTGTTGGCTCTTCTTCCCTTTGTGGTCGTTGGCATCTTCCCTGAGTCTTCTGGGTGCTTTTGGTTCGTCATGGTGCTTGGAGCAGTGCTCGGTCCTTCACGGTGCTTTTGGTGCTGGGAGCGAGGCTCGGTGCGGTGAGCGAACGGACCTCGTGTGCGACCGACGAGGAGCTTGGAGCGGGGCGTGCCGCTGAGCGGGCCGCTCGGGGCCTGTAGGAGCGCGCGAGCGAGGCGGACTGAAGTTTCTGCACGCCGGCGTCGGGGCCGGACGGGGCCGCGTTGGACGACGGACGCACCACTGCAGACAAAGATAAGCTCGCACCACGTTTCACAAATACATGACGATTCTTTTATTTAATTAATTCCCCTTGTCCTGTATATGAAGTCTGAGTGCAGGATCCCGGTTTAGGAACCATAGTTAGTTCTTCTGTCGCATTTCGGTGAATTGGGTTCTGAAATAAACCTGTTTATTTTTGTACATTTTTCCCCGGATTCCCATTTGAGTTCATTCCGCATTACAGGTACGCGCTTGCCACTTCTTCCTCTTCATTCTTCCTCCCGTGCTTTTATAGCTGAAACAGAGTTGATTGTCGCCTCGGAGTTAAACCCCGTTTGGTCATCCGCGAGTCCTGGTATTAACTGAGGGATTCGCGCGACAATATATATATAGTCAGCCAGGAGTCAGCCAGCCCCGATCAACCAACCAAGAATGAGTGGGTTTGGCTTGAGAGGGCGGAGAGAGAACGATCAAGCAGACGCGACAATATATATATATATATATATATATATATATATATATATATATATATATATATATATATATATACAGTCATCCCTCGCTATATCGCGGTTCACTTTTCGCGGCTTCGGTACATCGCGGGTTTTTCTCGCTAGTATATGTAAAATTATATCGCCGATTTTTCGCTATATCGCGGGATTTTGCGGTATAAATGTATTTTTATATACTATTATTTTAAATATTTTTGTGGTAAAATAAGCATTTTCTAGCCTAAAAAATTAAAAAACGTAAAGAAATAAGAAAAATACAGTAGTTAAAACATATTACAAGAAATAAAATACTGTACATAGTGTACAGTAGAAGGGTAGACAAAGAGTCGTGCGTATGGAAAACGCAGATGCGGCAGCTTCCATTTGCACTAGTTACCCACGTAATGGGTAACTGTAATGCTCTTTCTGGCTGTGCAGTACATTCATCATCGTCATCACCTTCATCGTCATCAGTACTGCACAGCTAATTCATCATCATCTTCATCACGCAAGTTGTAGTATTGAAGAGCCGGGGCTCTTGCTTGATACGGACGAAATGACGGGCAAGACACAAACTCGTCCGAGAAGATATTTATTCTCAAAACCAACTCGGGAACACTGAAAACCCGTTTATCGGGCTGCATTATAAAGCACAACCAGAAACCGAAAGCCACGCCTCTCAGTCAAGCGTGGCATGCTTCGGCGGTCACGTGATCAACAGGTGTAGCTGATTATACCCGCAAAGCGCGGCACGCTTTAGCGGTCACGTGACCAGCCACTCTCGCGCCGGGGATCCCCGCCGGTGACGTCACCGGCTGGAGCAAGGAGATTCTGATGCTGGTCTTGCTTGGGGAACCCATGGGTAGCTACAGTATCTTCAATGGTGAGTACCCATTAGAATTTTATATGTTGTTAAAATTACGTATGTTTAAGAGTGTAAAAAGTGTTTAAGAGTATAGGAAGTGTTTATAAGAGTATGGGAAAGGTTAATAAGAGTGTGGGGAGGGTCATAAAGCTTTAAAATATATATAAATAATAAAATAAAAATATGGTCGCTACTTCGCGGATTTTCGTCTATCGCGGGGGGTTCTGGAACGTAACCCCCGCGATAAACGAGGGATCACTGTATATATATATATATATATATATATATATATATATATATATATATATATATATATATATATAATCAACGAACATAACAGCGTGACGAGCGCTGTCCCGATCTCCTGTGGACCGAAGTCCTAGACCAAAGCGTCACCTCCGACCCAAAGGGTCTTCTGGAGGCCTCAGCCCGGCCACTCTGTCAACAGACAGAGATTTATTCATTGGTCCCCATTGGCTAAACATCAAGCAGAGCCGCCAATCCAGATTTCGGGCTTATTGACCCTCGTCAGGACGGCATACTGCAAAAAATCTAACCAATGAGGACCAAAATCGTCTATTAAGACGATAGTTGCGGATATATATATATAGTTGCGGTTTTTAGAACCTCCACTTTATCAAATTTAGTATTAAAATCCCTAATAACCCCCCGTGTACATTTCCCCCTTAATTGGCTGTTAATTGAAATGAGTGCACCTTAGCTAGTCCATGTACAAGCACGTAGCCAATCAGAACCTCTCTATAGTTATTTCATTAGTCTGTGTTTCAGATAAGGCTGTGTGTCCAATAGTCGATCTTACGTTGCACCAAAATCAAATAAGATAGATCCCCTTTCGATGGCCCCAGAACCTCCATTACCAACTGCATTGCCTCCATTACCAACTGCGTTTGCCTCCATCAACTGCATTACCTCCATTACCAACTGCATTCGCCGCCATTGCCCATGTGCTCTAACTCGGAGAAGAAGGGCGTGGCCCGCCCATCTTCATCAAGAGGAGGAGTCAGCCAGCCCCGATCAACCAACCAAGAATGAGTGGGTTTGGCTTGAGAGGGCGGAGAGAGAACGATCAAGCAGTTTCGCGAACGTTCCAGGGTGTGGCGCTATATAACCCGTTGCGCGGAGCCCCCACCAGAGTTCTGTGGAGAGGTGAGCAGAGTTCTGTGGAGAGGTGAGCAGAGTTCTGTGGAGAGGTGAGCAGAGTTCTGTGGAGAGGTGAGCAGAGTTCTGTGGAGAGGTGAGCAGAGTTCTGTGGAGAGGTGAGCAGAGTTCTGTGGAGAGGTGAGCAGAGTTCTGAGGGAGGTGCGCTGAACCAAAGTGAGAGAGTTCTGAGGAGTGCTTCTGTAGAAAGGAGGGCAGGCAAAGCAGTGGAGAGAGAACGCATGAGGCGGAGGACGTACGAGGCCTGAGGGAAACGCCGCTTGGAACCACCCTGCGCGCGAAGCTCTGACGCGCTGCTGCGAACGAACCTGCGCGTGAACCAGATTGCGGAGGAGTCGGCGGCCGTTCGCCTCCAGCCTGCCATCCTGAATGGACTCTTCTCTCCCTTCAAGCCATACCATCCCTGCCATACTATCCATTCGTGTACGTGAGTTTGTCTTGTTTGTTCTGTCTTGGGGTATAAGTTAAGCCTGTGTAAGTATAAGCTGCCCTGTGTCTCCTATCTTTCACTGTAAATTACCTTCGTTTCTTTCTTTTCTTTGGTTGTGTAAATAGTAATTAATAAATACCTGTTCTTTCTACCTTTGTCTTCTTCATTCTCATCCGATCGTCTTGGTCTTTTACCAATTGATATACGTGGCACGATTCGGCCAACGCTCAGGATCGGGTTTAGTTCTCTGTTAATGGCTCGAACTTCGGACTGCTAACCCGCTCGGCAAATACCATCTTGTCCGTGGTTTCGAGCGGATATTACCCACCTGCCTTGTGGAGGGATTGGCGGGGGTGTACGGGAATCCCTTGACCAATCACCTCGGCCAATCCCACCCCACAGGGGAGCGGGGTAGCTTCAGGATCGGAGACGGCCAGTGCAAATAGAAGGGGGATTAACCCCCCTCCCCCCCCTTGCTAAGGGGAGCGCCGTTTCCGTAACAATATATATATAGAGATATACAGACTTGGCATTTAATATGGAATATTTTTTCTGTGGGGGTGAACTTACTTTTCAAGATGACTTAGAACCAAAAGTTCATTGGAATTATGTTGAAATTATTCTAGATTTTGTTCATGTGACCTTTAAAAGAAACAAAAACCACATTTGACATTTCGAAGCAAATAAATTGATCCTTGAAAGTGATGTAAACTGATATCGAACTCAATTCATGGACAGTACTGTGTTAAACTTCTGTACGTTTTCCAGAAGTATCTCTTTATTTTGCACATTAGCCAAAAATGTTTTTAACAAAAACAAAAGTTAAATTACGACTGGAATTACGGAGAGTAAAATTACAGTTCAGTACTTCGTGCAACCCCACGAGCATTCAGGAGAGCAAGTACACATTGAGGCATGCTGTTCACGAGATTTGCCAAGGTTTGGACAGGAATCGCTTGCCATGCAGTGACAATAGCCTGCTGCAATTCACGCACAGAGGTCGGCTGCTGGTCCAAGTGGTCGATTTGACGCGTTAATTCTACCCACAAGTTCTCGATCGGATTCATATCCGGGGACATGGCAGGCCACTCCATATGCTCTACACCACGGTCAGCAAGAAAGTGTTGGATCATGCGAGCACGATGAGGCCGTGCATTGTCATCTTGGAAGACAAAGTTTCCTCGAAAGGCTGCACGAGCAAATGGAAGCAATGTTTCTTCCAGAATGGCCCTGTACTTGAACTGGTTCAGGTTTCCATTCAGAACAACCAGGTCAGTTTTGCCCCTTGCATGAAAAGCAGCCCAAACGGTCACCCGACCGGACTCTTGGCACTATACAATCTTTGTTGTAGGCTTCATGCACTTGTCTGCGCACTCGGACGTGGCCACCTTGACGATAGACCAGAAATCTAGACTCGTCACTGAAGATCACGTGATTCCAGTGTCCTGGTTGCCATTGACAGTGCTCTCTGGCACACTGCAATCGGCGCTGGCGGTGTTGTCTGGTCAGGCGTGGCTTTCTCAGGGGACGCCTGGCACGATAGCCTGCTTGAACCAGTCGTTGGTTGACTAGCCTTCTGGATACAGGCACATTTGTCAGTTGCTGCCACTTTGCCCGAAGCCGATTAGCTGACTTGGTACGGCCATTGCGGACTAACCGGTGCAGCTGGTGATCATCCCTCCTTGTGGTTCTGCGGGGACGTCCCGGCCTCGGTATTGGAGTAGGGACACCCCTCTAAGCATTTCGTTTCAGGATCTTTGACACCTGTCCTTGAGTGATGCCATACTCCCGAGCAATAGCACGCTGTTTCATGCCGTAATTTCGTAAAGCCACAACTCCATGACAAACAGCATTGTCGAGTTGATGGACCATCTCCAGAGGAAGCGGCAATAACTTTTGGAGACATGCAGCAGTTGTTTTCCACTAATACAGAATGCAACAACCCTTGTATACCCGACTGTGAAGCCAATCATCAAATGCACCTGTCCGTACATTTTGCCACGCCACCTGTGATATAATCCTGTTGTTGACTTCTTGCTGCGACAGACAATCAGTGACATGGTTCTTTTAACAAATAAATCACCAAAGTGTAAAAGAAACTCACCAGATTGATATACTGAGTTAAGAAAGTAAACCCAAGTCAAGAAAAAAAAAATATTCCATATTAAATGCCAAGTCTGTATGTATGTATATATATATATATTGTTACAGACACGACTTTGATGTTATGGTGGGCCGAGCGGAATGGCCGCCGTGTCCGCACAAGTTACCCGATTATACTCGAACCTTGTCCGAGTCGCGCTATGCTAGGTCAATGAAGGAAAAGGACACAACGGCTGGGATTCAAATGACACGACACCAAGGGTTCAGTTCTCAAGACCTCCGGAGGAGGTTATATTAGGGCGGAAGGTCAGATTACAACTACAAGAGGGACAGCATAGAAAGACAGGCACTTAGACACACTTATCTTATTCCCTGACAGACGACAGATAAACGGGACAAAAACTGACTCACACGGGGATTGATGGCAAGGAAAGGCGGGTTGGTCGATGGCTCAAGGTGCACTCTTGGCTCAGGGACAAATCGACCCGCTCCGGTCCAGAGATGCGGGAGGTCTCACTCAGCGCTCGGAGGTGGTGACTGGCTCTTCTTCAAGCTGGGGGCGCATCTCTCGTCACGTCCGGTAAGTGGCCGCGTATATCCGGCGGGGAGTGACACGCCCTCGGCTCGTTAGCTCCGCCCCAGATGGAATCGGCCCGTTGCTTCTCATTGGGTGCATGCGGGGGGGGGGGGGTTACCTGCTCCGCCCTTGACGAGGGGCTGACAGGGAGCCCCTTCGTGGTAACCCCGTCGGAGCGCACATGGGTAATGGCGGCTAACCGAGCCGGAGTGAGGACGCACACTCCCCGCGCGCGCCGTTGTTGTAGTTGTTGTAGTTGCTGTTGTAGTTGTTGTTGTAGTTGTTGTTTGGGGAAGAAGATGGGAGGAGGTTTGGGAAGGTCCTAAACTCACTACTGGTGCCATATAATCACATTCTGGTGCAACGAAGAGTCAGAATTAATGGAAACGAGTCCTTAACTGACATAGACTAAGAATAACTAGCAAGATGTCCGAAAGTTGTCTACGTGAGATGCGGTGGACCTGGGCACGACATTTAATGGGGGAAAAAGGGGAAGGTCGGTTCTACAGAGTGTTGTTTACAGACAATGGGACTAGGGAATGGGGGATTGGGGATAGTTGGGGAGTATTTGGGAAATAGGGGAATATTTACAAGCGGATATGGAGGCCAAATCCCATATTCGCAACATTGCACCCTTCTCTACCCTCGGGGCGTCCCGACCCGATAAATTTTTACCTATTTTAGTGTGGCACTCAGATGTAGTTCCCTCTACTATTAACTCTACCCTGAGTGCGACAGTTTTACAGATATTCACAAATGAGTAAATATGTCCCCCTGCGACGTTGCACCCTTCTCCTCACAGAAACACACCCACAGGATAACCGAATTGCGGAAAGAATTCGCAAACTAAACATACAGCCGGTAGGGAGCATTATTTACAAGACTACGCTGCTATTTACACGACGATCCAGGACCTGTTTTTGGAGGAACACATGCAGATGTTATGCATAGAGAGAGCACGCATGCCAGCATCGATACACCAACCCACGAGTGCTCTGTGGCCTACGGCCTTTAATAATGTGCAGAGCACCCCTTCCCAGCACCAAAAGCACCACCCCATCACACAGTCAGCACCATCCGGTGCACCAATAAAGTGTTTATAAATCACCGGTGGTGTCGCAGCCGGCCGATGTTCTGCCGCTGGTCTTGCCTTCGTGTGGTGCACTTGGTGTTCTTGCCTCTTTCAAAAAAAATAAAGAAAGGCGCCAACCGCGTCCATTTCTCTATTGTGGCCGTCAGGGGGCCAACTGTTAGTGGTTCACCTTGTATGGCATAGGTGCCACGTTGACCCATAGGTCCATCCATGGGTGGTGCTTGGCCGCAAAAGAACTGCGGTCCATGGTGGGTGGCCACAAACATTGCGGTCCATATGGTGTATCGATCCAGGCAGCAAGCAGCGAAAGTGAAGGCCCACAACTGCGTAGCCAGCACCTCTCTCTCCTCTCTCTCCTCTCTCTCTGCCCCAAAGCCAGATCCTCGGAGGTGGGAGACAAAAGAAGCAGACAAGTGAGTAAGGTGGTAAGGGCGCAAAAGTGCACGCAACACAAGGTAATGCACACTAGGGGCACATGGGAACCAGGTGAGACAGGTACGTTCCTACCGTACGCTCCCCCCCCCCCCCCACCAGGTAACCTACATGGCCCCTCCCTTACCCCTTACTGTATCCACACAACACAACACTACCCATAAACATCTATTTTACAAATCAACAAACGTCCCTACTGTCTTCCCCGTTCCTCCCATAAACCAAATTCGTCTTCTCTCCCTCCTAACCAATCAAATTTGCCATTTTCAACTTTCATCTAAATTTGCCATCTCCAACTCAACATCATAATTTGCTATCACCAATTCATCATCAGTCCCTCCTAGGGAGGGAGAGATGGAATCACCCCAATGTCTCATCCACGTCGTGATGCGTCTCACAAATCCACAGCAATCTCATTTCCTGCAACACAAAACAAAGAAAACACAGGTGTGGAGTCATCATCATCACCACAGGTAAGTGGCTGCGTATGGTGCGACAGGTTCATCAATCCTAACTATTTCCTAAATGACTTTAACAACTTTACACTACCCGGGGTCTTTCTCCGGCCAAACCATTGGCCCTCTTACACTATGGGTTCTAAAAACCAATGCCCATTGACCAAACTGTGGTGCTTTTCAATTTGGGGTCTCACTCCCCCGATTCATCTCCCGGTGCCCTCGCACAATTTCTGGGCTGTGGCGTGTACCTCTCCCAGCGGGTCTACCCACCTGCACACCTCCACCACTGCAGTTGCCTCCGAGCTTACCTGCTCCTTACCCTAACCTAACTACCTGGGGAAGGCCCTCTGGCGCTCTCCCCACTCGGTGCCCTCTCTGGCACTGGGCTACCCGATCCACACCCGGGATCCTCAGGCACCCACCCACAACTCTACCGGCTCCCAGAGCCCACCTGCGGCCTCACCTGGCCAACATCCTCACAGTGGTGGAGTGCCCAACCAACTACACGCACTAACAGGCTACACGCCCAGCCATTTCCACAACACTAATGCACCCATCCACAATACCATTCTGCAACCGCACCACAAATGCCAATAGCCAACCACAATTTACCTATACCCTCTACCTAACACTTACACTACCCGCCCCGGGTACTCGTGAAAAGGGTCCACTCTTCCCCCATCCACACCTTCGCACCATGCACACCACTCCGTACCACTTACTCCAACTCTCTCCACACACCTGTACCTGCACACCTGTGTTTTCACTCTTGGTGCCGCCTGCACCCTTCTCTCCCCAAGCGCATTCGCGCTGATCCACAACACTCACTACTCACACACTGCTCCACACACACCTGTCCAGTTGCACACCTGTGCAATCACACCTGTTCAATTCTCACCTGTTCAATCCTCACACACACGGCATCATCTCAGCTAACTACTCCCCTCTGAAACTTGCGCTTCCCAGTCGTCCCTTTAAACTATTGCGCTCCCACGTCATTATCATCCACACTAATCTACCTGCGTCCCCACTACAGGTATCAGTCACTAACTAACCTTAGCGTTACCTAATGTCATCTTCTAGGGCCCTATCAATATAACCTAACCCACCCGGGCTAGTTTTCACTGCCATCAACCCCATAAGCTATTGCTCCTTTGCCCCCACCATGGGAAGGGTGGCAGGGATGCCAGCCTTACCCACCGGGCCCATCGCTCACTACCAATTTTGCACATCAAATTTCGACAAATCAAAAATTTGCCAATCTCTACCCATCATCTGCCAATCACTACTGCCAATCCCTTGCCAATCATCAAATTTTGTTTTTCTCTAATTTTGGGTCCAAAACACTAACCTCATCACCCCGTCTACTCACTAATGCCTCTCGGTGCGCCAATTCCTGTCCAAAGCCCGGCTTCGTAAAGCCGAGCAATGGATGCTGGTTGTTTTGTGCCGGCGGCTGGATGCGTCCGGCATTCGGGGCAGGGACGGGGGCTTACCCGGGCCGAGATCCCACGCACCATCTCGGCGTGGAGCCATCCAATGTCCCGATCTCGACCTGCCGGAATGCCTCAACAAAAAGTGGTCGCCATGACGACCCTTTCTATCGGGCTGCCCGCTCCGCCTAGTGGAGCACGGACGCGGCCGTTCAAAGCGAGGCCCAGCACGCACCGAGGGCCCGATTCGGCTAAAAGTCGACCTAACCTCTAACCTGGTTACCTTCGATGCCTCACCTGGATTCTTACACCCCGCAGCCCGTTCCTTTCTCACACATCCAGCCGTTTCCATGCTCCTCGTACCTTTCCTTACACACCCAGGTACACCCATTCCACTCACAGCCTTGGTCACACACCTGACCACCGAACACTTTGGCACACATTCGTTGGTCGCACACCTCACCAACACACCTCTTCGCGCCCCCTCCTCTGTGACAATCACAGGTGTGCTCTCATTCGCACACCCAACCACGTGCCTCACCACCAACTCCAGCGTGCATTCCCACTCACGCTCTACCATTCCAGGTGTGCATCCTTCCATCCCAGGTGTACATCCTCGCTCACCTGTCACAACCAACTCACTCTCCTTGTCACTCTCACTACTCTCACCTCCACTCTTGACAACGCACTCACCCTTACTCTCGACAGCGCACTCTTTCCCCATGCACCTGTCCGTCACACACCTCTCTCGCGCACACTCTCCCGTTACACCCTCTGTAACACTCACCACAGGTGTACACTCTTCCTTACTTTTGACAGCGCACTCTTTCCCCATGCACCTGTCCGTCACACACCTTTCTCGCACACCCTCTCCCGTTACATCCTCTGTAACACTCACCACAGGCGTGCATTCTCCCTTTACACCCTCCGTAACACTCCTCACTACTCGCTCCCATGTGCTCCCTCGCACATGCGCTACGACCGACTCACTCTCGCCAGCACCCTCACTCCTTGGCACGCACTTTTTCCTCACACACCCCAGAGTCGGACTTTCTCGCACACCTCCTCTTTCGCACACCAGACCTGTCGCACACTTCACCAATGGCCTCTCACGAACACCCGGGTCCATCTCGACCCCCAAGCTTATTAAATCACCTGGCGCATCATACGCACGACCATATTGGTCACCACTTACACCGGGTCCTCTTTCTCTTCGCTTCTCCTCCATCACCTGCGAATCCCTCATCCGGTTAATGAGCACATCATCACGATCCAAACACAGACTTTGGACCAATTCTTTTACTTCCTCTTTTATCTCCTTCTTATCCTCTCTCCGTCGCTTCTTAATTTCGCTCATCCCTTCTTCCACTTCTTCTAATTTCTGCTTCACCTCTTTTATTCCCCGGTACGTCTCCTCAAGCTCGTCCTCCAAGGCTACCTTGACCGTTTCCATGTGCGTCCTCACCTGCCGGTCCTTCGTCTCCATTACCTCTATCACCTCGTCCAGCCTCGTTGTCAGTCCCTCACGTACCATCTGACATTCCCTCTTCGTCGCTACCAAGTCATCTTTTAGTTCTTTCTGTGTCGCTTTTAAACCTCCTAATACCGCAGTGTTCCTTTGAACCTGCTCCACTAACTCCGTCTGTCCGACCGTCAGCTGCTCCACCTCCTGCGTCAGGTCCTCTATGCCCCCTTGTAACTTTACAGTCCCCTTTCTCACCTCCTTCTCCATGTGCTCCTTACAGTGCCTCACCTCCTCGCGCACTCCTCCGACCTCCTCACTCACTCCTCTTCTGATCTCCTCTCCCATCACTTGCATCTCCTGCCCAGATGCCACCCTCATCTGCTCCATTTCCTCCCTGTGAGCATCCAGTTTGGTTTCTACCCCCATTCTGACCCCCGCTATCTGCTGCCCCATTTGGTTAACTTCCCTTTCCGCTTGGTCCCTCATGTCCCTCAATTTGCCTTCCATCCTGTTTTCTAACCCCTCTAACCCATTTTTCACTTCTTTTATCCCGTTGTCTAACCCCTCAAATTTGTCGTCTAACTTCCCAAATTTCTTGTCTAAACCCTTAAAATTATTGTCTAACCCCTCAAATTTGTCGTCTAACTTCCCAAATTTCTTGTCTAAACCCTTAAAATTATTGTCTAACCCCTCACCGGTACCCCTCGCTTCGTCCCTCATTACCCCCATTTGCTCACTCTGAGCCTCTATCCGGTTCCCCATTACCCCCATTTTTGCTTCTAGCCTCTCCATAAGGGCCCCCATTTGCAGGAGGAAAAGGTTCGAATCCACCAGGGGCGCTGCCACGGTCGCGGGCGTGGGCGCCGTGGCCATGTGCGAGGCGCCATTTCGCGCGCCCGCCATGTCGGGCGCAACGACGCTAATTTGTGCGTCTGCTACCCTCGCTGCTTCGCTCTCCTCGCGTCCCTCTATTTGGTCCTGGACCGACCCTGCCTCACTCTCCTCTACCGGAACCCAGCTGTCTTGATCCGCCATAGCGCGACTTTCAAAATTCGGGTTTTTATTTTCGTAAAACAAATTCAAATTTCGCCTTTATAATTTCGAGCGCGTAAACGCGCTCCGGGTCCAATCTCGCTCCTCGACACCAATTGTTACAGACACGACTTTGATGTTATGGTGGGCCGAGCGGAATGGCCGCCGTGTCCGCACAAGTTACCCGATTATACTCGAATCTTGTCCGAGTCGCGCTATGCTAGGTCAATGAAGGAAAAGGACACAACGGCTGGGATTCAAATGACACGACACCAAGGGTTCAGTTCTCAAGACCTCCGGAGGAGGTTATATTAGGGCGGAAGGTCAGATTACAACTACAAGAGGGACAGCATAGAAAGACAGGCACTTAGACACACTTATCTTATTCCCTGACAGACGACAGATAAACGGGACAAAAACTGACTCACACGGGGATTGATGGCAAGGAAAGGCGGGTTGGTCGATGGCTCAAGGTGCACTCTTGGCTCAGGGACAAATCGACCCGCTCCGGTACAGAGATGCGGGAGGTCTCACTCAGCGCTCGGAGGTGGTGACTGGCTCTTCTTCAAGCTGGGGGCGCATCTCTCGTCACGTCCGGTAAGTGGCCGCGTATATCCGGCGGGGAGTGACACGCCCTCGGCTCGTTAGCTCCGCCCCAGATGGAATCGGCCCGTTGCTTCTCATTGGGTGCGTGCGGGGGGGGTTACCTGCTCCGCCCTTGACGAGGGGCTGACAGGGAGCCCCTTCGTGGTAACCCCGTCGGAGCGCACATGGGTAATGGCGGCTAACCGAGCCGGAGTGAGGACGCACACTCCCCGCGCGCGCCGTTGTTGTAGTTGTTGTAGTTGCTGTTGTAGTTGTTGTTGTAGTTGTTGTTTGGGGAAGAAGATGGGAGGAGGTTTGGGAAGGTCCTAAACTCACTACTGGTGCCATATAATCACATTCTGGTGCAACGAAGAGTCAGAATTAATGGAAACGAGTCCTTAACTGACATAGACTAAGAATAACTAGCAAGATGTCCGAAAGTTGTCTACGTGAGATGCGGTGGACCTGGGCACGACATTTAATGGGGGAAAAAGGGGAAGGTCGGTTCTACAGAGTGTTGTTTACAGACAATGGGACTAGGGAATGGGGGATTGGGGATAGTTGGGGAGTATTGGGGAAATAGGGGAATATTTACAAGCGGATATGGAGGCCAAATCCCATATTCGCAACATTATATATATATATATATATATATATATATATATATATATATATATATATATATATATATATATATATATATATATATATACACACATATATATACACACACATATATACACACACACACACACATACACATACATATATATATATATATACAGTGGAACCTCGACTTACGAGTGCCCCAACTTACGAGTTTTTCGAGATACGAGCCGTCACTCTGGCAGTTTATTGCTTTGAGATGCGAGCCGAGATCCGAGTTACTAGCTTTCGCCACCCGGTCACGTGGTTATCTTGCCGTGCACGTACAGTATCTCTGTCGTAGTATAGCGCTGCATTTTAGATTTCGCATTTCGGTTATTTTGAGTTTACGCCGCCAGGTGGGCTCCGGTCACGTGGTTATCTTGCCGTGCACGTACAGTATCTCTGTCGTATAGCGCTAATGATATATAACGCCGCCGATAATGATATGATAATTTATGATAATCTATGCAGCACGACGTGGTCCTCACGTCACACAAGGCGCCTTTGCCGGCGCAAAACGGCTCTCTCAGGGTCAAACTCGGTATCGTTTTGAGCGCACGGTTCAGACCTTCAAGAAAAAGTTTGATCGTGTTTTGTATCGATCGTGTATTTTGATCGTGTATTTTTTTTGTAAAAATCGAGCCACGCGTTCAAAAGATATGACCGGTTTTGTTCGCCGGCACGTCGGCGCTCGAATCGAATCGAGTTAAAACGAACACTGCCGTTGTCGGGTCCGTCTGAGACAACCACCGGGCCTAGAACGCTGGGACCGGTCTCGTTGGATAGGCCTGGATCAGATCTCGAAACGCTGGAAGCTGCACCTCTCTGTGATAATCTTGTGGACCATGACAAGAGATCGTGCGACACGTGGTTATCATGCCGTGCAAGTACAGTATCTCTGCCGTCAACTTGTTCAGAGTGCCGGCGATAGCTCGCCTTCTCTTTGTGGAAAACACGGTGAGATCCTTAACATCCAACAACTAATGGGACGCAAACGGGGCGCCCAGTTTAGCGGTACACCCATTGATGAATCACCCTGCCTGTGATTCACCCATGACAGGTTATAGCTGGGTCGGGATTCAAACCCAGGCTGGACAGTTTAGACTTTAGAGTCAAGTGTGCGTACCTCCAGTCCAGGCCATCCTGCCAACTTGTATGCTGCATACAGGTGAAATATAAAGCGCGAGATATTTTTATATATACTGTATATTTAAAAAAAATTGGTGTGGTTTTTGGCGGGCTGGAACGGATTAATAGCATTTCAATGGGGAAATTTGATTTGAGATACGAGCAATTTGACTTACGAGCTCGGTCACGGAACGGATTAAACTCGTAAGTCAAGGTTCCACTGTATATATATATATATATATATATATATATATATATATATATATATATATATATATATATATATATATATATATACACACAGTCACGTGTAAAGGTAAGTACACCCCATGTAAAGTTTTGACTTTCTCAACATATTTCAACGTACAGCTATTTGATCTTCATTTCAACAATATTGATAGATAAAGGTGATATAAAATAACAAATATCATGAAACATTTACATTTTGTAGTCCATTGTATAATTTAAATAAACATAAATGCAAATTTTGCATGTGGGAAAAGTAAGTACACCCTTGGCTCGAATAGGTGGTATTGCCCCCTTTGGCAGAAACAACCTCAAGTAGGCGTTTCTTATAACTGTACCAGTCTCTGACCAACTGGGAGAAATTTTTGCCCACTCCTCCATGCAGAATTATTTCAGCTGTGCGATGTTTGAGGGGTTTCTTGCATGCACAGCTTGTTTCAAATCCCCCCACAACATCTCGATGGGATTTAGATCCGGGCTTTGACTTGGCCATTCCAGAACCCTCCATTTCTTTCTTTTCAGCCATTCCTTGGTGGATTTACTGGTATGTTTAGGGTCATTGTCATGTTGCAAGGTCCACCTTCGGTTGAGCTTCAACTTTCCGACAGATGGCCTCACATTATCCTCAAGCACCCTCTGGTACAATGAAGAATTCATAGTGGATTCTATGATGGTGAGCTGCCCAGGCCCTGATGCAGCAAAGCTGCCCCAAACCATAATATTTCTACCACCATGCTTTACAGTTGGTATCAGGTTCTTGTGGTCAAATGCTGTCTTTGGTTTTCGCCAAACATGTCTTCTGGTACTGTGGCCAAATAGCTCTCCCTTTGACTCATCTGTCCAGGGCACATTGTTCCAGAAGTGCTGGTCTTTGCCTCGGTGTTCATTGGCAAACTTTAGTCTTGCCCTGATGTTCTATCTGGACAGCAAAGTTTTCCTCCTGACGCACCTCCCATGTAGATCAAATTTGTGCAGCCTCTTTCTAATGGTAGACTCGTGCACTTTGACATGAACAGTGGCAAGAGATACCTGTAGGTCCCGTGATGACATTCTGGGGTTCTTAGAGACTTCTTTCAGCATTTTGCGGTAGGCATCTATAACCTTCTTTCTGAAGGCCTCAGAGAGCTCTTTTGATCTCGGCATGGTGACGCCGCACACTTCAACAACAAAGAGCAAACTAAATGTCTGAGGTTTAAATAAGACTGGTTCCTCCAAGATCCTCTCTAACGATGTTCTAATCATTTGCACCTGAGCTGGTGCACCTGATTCTAATTTTAGGTATTTGAAGTAATGATAAATATAGGGGTGTACTTACTTTTTCCACATGCAAAATTTGCATTTATGTTTATTTAAATTATACAATGGACTACAAAATGTAAATGTTTCATGATATTTGTTGTATTATATCACCTTTATCTATACTATCAATATTGTGGAAATGAAGATCAAATCGCTGTATGTTGAAATATGTTGAAAAAGTCAAAACTTTACATGGGGTGTACTTACTTTTTCACATCACTGTATATATATATATATATATATATTAGATATAGATTAATTGACATATTTACAGAAAGAAAGAAAGAGTGGCAATTCTATATGTGGGTAAATTGCATGCTCAGTCAGGGTCACCCAGGTAGCTCAGATGGCAGAGCACTGTTACGGTTTTCCAGAGGACCTGGGTTCAATTCCTAGTCTGGGCATGCAATTTTCCCACATGTCAATTAATTAGTCATAATAATCCTGTTGATTTATTTAATTTCCATTTCAGTTTTCTTCATGATTGAATGTTTCTGTTTGGTTGAATAAAACCATTTGCTGCAACTAGAAAGTATACCTAGAAAGTACTAAACATTTATATCAGTGAGTGAGTGGTAAGAAAGAGGATGATGATTGTGATGAAGATTTGCAACTGCCCTCAATCACAAATTAGGACCGTTAAACATTAAACTTTTATAAACATCCATCACAGTTTTCAGCAGGTTAAACATCGAGTGATGAAAATGTGCGACGCTTATTCTTAAGCGACAAACGCCAAGTGGTGGTTCGAGTGTAGGCGATGGAACATCTACCCAGGATGACAATGTTGACGTCACTTGGCATGGCTAAACGTAGAGGACCAATGGAAAGCAACACTTGATCAAAGAATTTTGACTTTTACCATGATACTACCCCCACAACACAGACTCCTTCCTGTTAGAAATACCATGATAGCATTTTGATGGCCACCAATGTAAACTAGCCAACCACCGAACCACCTTCTACTTAGTGTCTTGTCAAGCAGATGATAGAAAGTGACAGAAAAGTACAGAAGTGGATAGTATTCACTCGAGAGCAGAATGCAGCTCAGAGTTCAACTGTGAACATCATTCGCCATAAAAAATATTTATTTATTTATTTATATTTACACAGTAACATAACCTCCTCCACCAAAAAAAAACTCGTAAGACTCACATTTTCTGGCCTAGTATGCAGGAAGCGAAGAACCGGAGCATAGGTTCTGCGAATGGTACAATCGGAGGAATGCACGTTACAATTAGCCAGACAAACACTTGGATGCAACACACACACACACACACACAAGGTGCCTGACCAGTGTTGTGGCTCACTTGGTGATCCAGCCTTTTCCCAAAGCGCTGGTGACCCACAGGAGGTCCAAAATCTTGAAGGGGATGATCACATATGAGCGGTTCGCACCAGCATTTATAGCACTCTCGGGATACATGAAGTGGTGCGTCGTAATGCTCCCAACGTCGCGCTCAAAGCCATGTGTCGGTGCCATGTTCATCCTGCAAATCCCAGGGGCATCTTAACCTGCGTGACAACATTCTTACACCACCAATTGTGTTATCGGTTGAAGAAAAGCACACTTATGCAAACAAAAAATATGGCCATTGTGCCAAGAGTTGAGAAACACGCACCGAATGCAAGACATGACCATTATAATACCCACAGTTCGACTTCTACCTGGAAATCACAATGAAGCATGGATTAGCAGAGAATCTGGGGCCGGGGAGAACCCTGAAGGATTCTGGGAACAAAACAGGAAGTCGTGATAGGCGAAACAACCACAAGTTGGTAATAATAGCTCAGGCTTTCATGGGCCTAATGAGCTCCTCGTGCATCAACATTCCTTGGAAGAGAAGTCGGTATTAATTATTTTTAGTACAATTATTATAGCCAAATTAATTTGAGAACAGAGGAATGCACCAAGATAGATTGTGGCACCAATTACCACGACACATTCTTCAGCAAAGGTGGTGTTTGATGTTGACCAGACAACATACTGTAAAATGCAGTCTTTTTTTTGCAGTTTACTTGTTATTATGCTTCAAAAACTACCACCGATCACCAGGTTCGATTGAAATAATCACGAAGCAGTTTTTGGGAAATGCCATTCTGAGTCACGAGTTTATAAAAAAAAACCCCATTATATCGACAACACCGTGTATTGTTCACAAAGGGTGAGGCTTTTGGAAAAGCTGGACAAACGAGGGTGGAAACATTGGGTGGTGCAAAACAGCAAGATAAGGGTCAACAACAACAACAACAGCAGCAGCAGCAGAAGCATGGGTGGACAAAGCTGCAGGCAAGCAGACGAGAACGTTCAATAAGAATAGAAAACATAAATTCATAAGAAAGTAATGGAAACATACACATGCTATGAAATTACAATTGTTAATTTCCTACAATTGGTATAAGTGTTTGGAAACGAGGAAATTTGCAATGGTGATACACGAGGGCCGAATGAAAGTGCAGGTTCCCATTCAATGTCCCGATCAACAGAGATCAGTATCGGGTTCAAACATTTTGTTTACAAAGATACAACGTCTCACCACGGAAGACCGCTTTGGTGTACTCGACTCGATTTAGGCCCGGTATGCTTCTCTGGGGGCTCACACCACACGACAGCCCTTCAGCACAGCTCCAGGACAGACCGATACATTATTCCTTGCTTCGCACATCTATGGAACTGCATTCCAGAAGTCTTACTCTTCCCTCTCGAGCTTCAAGCAGGCAGTGCATTACCACCTCGTGCCCATTCTGACCCATGACCTTTGTCATCCCCATTAACCATTCCGCACCGAACCCTCTCACTTGCCGATTTTGGTGTCCCTCTCTTTTCTGTATCCCCCCCCTTGCCTGTTGTGCCCAATATTCGCCACTACCCCACTGTCGATCTAACCTTGTTCTTTCAACAGCCCTGCTATTTTACAAAAAATAATAATTGAGATTTAAAGGAACCAGGAGAACAAAGCTGTAACGCACCAATAACACTGGGAGAGACAAAGGAATTGCCCAAATTACAGTATTTTACGGGATACAAGTCCCCACTTTTTTTTCCCCGGAAGTTCGGCCCTTGACTGTTTTTTTGGTACACAAAGTCGAGGTTTGTGGAATCGACTTTTACTAAGAATCAACTTCTCTGTGGTTTAAGACAATGATTCTGAAGCTTGTTTTAAATACCGCACCACAATATGAAAACAAACATGTTGAAAAGCTATTTACTTATTTATCCGAAAGGTCATCCCACATGCTAATTCAAATAACATGCACAAAACAGTTCAATATTCATGACCCTGAAAGTACTGTAGTGAGTGTCAGGCAGGTACCAACACCTCTATCATCCAGACTGACAGTTTTGGTACCTACCGTAGTTGATCGAGCTTCGTCTTGCACTCCAAATCGACCGGAAAATTAGCCAACTCGACTTGTAGGCCGAATAATACAGTATTGGTACCCTACGATCAGGTCAAGTAAGTAATGATGGATGGAATCAGCAGAATGTCGATCGGTGTATGCTAACCGCCATTGGAAGCAAGGTAAAACTCAGGTTTCCGACAAAACCCCCCCTTCAAAACTCCCCGCCTCACCCCTCCCCTTCAAAACTTCCCCCTCACCCCTCCCCTTCAAAACTTCCCCCCTACCATTTTTCTCCAATTCTTCCCCCCTCCCTCCTCCTCCTCAAAGCTGCCTCCTCCCCACTTCCTCTACCAACCATCACATAACTCCACCTCCTCCAACCTTTGACTTTTCCTTCCCCCCCCCTCAAACAACACCTCACTGTGCCACTTCCCATCACCATCAAACCATTTGTCCTCCTCATCCTTCCCTTTCTCCTAACTCTTCTGCAATCTCCGACACACTATCAACAGCTCTCGCAACCTCCTCCTCTTCTCCCTCATCATACCCTACCCCTCCCCTGTCCTGTACCCGATGCTCCCCGTCCCTCTTCCTTAACGGTATGGACCTCAAACATCCGGGGCCTTCGCTCAAACCTGATTGATCTCTCCATTCAGGTTGCTTCTGAAAAACCAGACATAATCTGCTTAACAGAAACTTTCCTCCTTCATGATGTCTCTGATTCCTTAATATCTCTTCCTGGTTACTCCCTCCTCAGGTATGATAGACCTGAGCCTCATCCTGGAGGTGAGGTTGCTATCTTTATCAAAAACTCTCTTCCTCACTCCTTGCACTGCCCTCTCTCCACCTCACCCCCAGGAGTACCTCTGGCTATGGCTTCCCCTTCGCTCCCACCTTTTGTTCATATGTGTTCTGTACCGTCCTCCAAACAGTGATGACTCCATTTACATCTCCCTGTCTGACATGGACCAACTTCTATCCATTCATCCCAACTCTCTCTCTCCCTCATATGTGACGATTTCAACTGTCATCATGCCAGCTGGCTGGGTGTGGGTTCCTCTCACACCAGCCATGGCACCTCAGAAAAGGACTTCTGCAACTCACTGGGACTGACACAATTGGCAATTTCCCGACCCGGATCTCAGTCAATGGAGTATCTTCTCTTCTAGACTTGGTTATGGCCAACTTCCCTGCAAATGTCTGCTGCTCTTCTTCTGCTCCAATCGGTACTTCTGATCATGTGCTTGTTGAAGTGGACATCTCTCTGGCCATTCTCAGAGAGCCTCCTCAGCATCGCCGAGTCTGGCATTTCACTCAGGCCAACTGGCACGGTCTGCAAGCAGCCATCAATCATCTGGACTTGTCTCCCATCTCTACTGCCTCTGACATCAATTCTTCCTGGGAATTCTTCCAAAGCAAACTGCTCTCTCTCTCATGCACAGATTTATCCCATCTCGTCTTCAGTTGTGTTACCCTTCCTCCCGTCCATGGTACACTGAATATTGTGGTGAGGCAGTTGCCCTGAAATAACTTGCCTTCTCCTCATGGAGGGCAAATCCAACTGAAGGCAATCTCATTTCCTTTCACAAAGCTCAGAACAAGTGTGTGTCTACCCTCAGGAAAGCCAGGAAACAATATCTCTCTACTTTCAAGACTGAACTCTCAAACCTGTCTCCCTCCTCCAAATCCTGGTGACGTATGGTCAAATCTGTTTCTGCTGTTTGTTCCCCCTCCACCCTCTCCCTTACCTCAAATGACTACACAGCTGACACAGCACGTGAAAAAGCTGAATGCCTCAACTCTGCATTTGCCTCAAAATCTTGTGTCCCGAACCCGTCTCTCTCTGGACCCACCGTACCCAGTCGTACCCAGCTGCTCCTGGACTCTGTGTCCTTCTCTCCTGACATGGTAGAGACGTTTTTGTCAAACCTCGACTGATTCTGCAACTGGACCAGACGGCATCAGCCCACGGGTCCTAAAATCCTGCTATGCAGCTCTTTCACTCCCTCTCTCTGTTCTCTTCACCCTCTCTTTTGCTCAAGGTCATCTGCCATCAGTTTGGAAATCAGCCAACAATACCGCTTTACACAAAAAAGGTGCAAAAACAGATCCTTGCAACTACAGACCAATCAGCCTGCTCGCAATAATCAGCAAGGTCATGGAATCGATCATCGCTTCTGACATCAAATCCTTCCTCTTCCCCAATGGCTTGATCTCCGATCATCAATTTGGATTCAGACCAGGTCATTCTACTCTGGACATGCTGCTTCTGCTGTCTCAACAATGAATGGAGGTCCTCAATGCCAAACAGGAAATCAGAGCCGTCTCCCTTGACATATCACGTGTTTAATTGGGTAATAACACCACCATTGCTGAAGTTTCTGTTGATCTCACCAAACTCTCCTCCTATGGTATCCATGGAAATCTCCACGCATGGCTGGCAGACTTCCTCTCTCGTCGTAGTCAATGTGTGGCCCTGAATGGGTTTCTCTCATCTCCCCTTCCTGTTCAGGCTGGAGTTCCCCAAGGCAGTGTTCTGGGCCCTGTGCTTTTTCTGGTCTTCATCAATAATCTTTCTGACTCTGGAAAATCCTCTCCATCTCTTTGCTGATGACCACTCTCTGCCGCTCCATACCTCATCCCTCAGATTGGCAGCCTGCAGCCTCTTCACTCTCTGCAGACCTGGACAAAATTAGTCTGGTCAAATAAGTGAAACATGTCTTTCAATCCTGACAAATCTCACACTCTCACTATGTCTCTCCGAAAAGACCGACTGGACAACCCTCCCATCTACTTTCTCTACAATCCGCTTAAAAGAAGTTCTGTCACTCAAGCTTTTGGGTCTCACAATCTGCCATGATCTTTCCTGGGAAAACCACATTTCCAAGCTGGCCTCCAAAGCCAGTCGCCGACTGGGCATCCTCCGTCGTGCGAAGTCCTTCCTTGGCACACCCGAGCTCCTCACCACATACAAGGCTTTCATCCGCAGCTCAATGGAATACTGTTCTCCCCTCTGGGCCGGTGCTCCTGCCGCACACCGGCCTTGCTCCCCCAGCTTTGTCTGTGTTCTGTCCCCCCAAATATTCCTAGAGGTCACACAGGATCTGCCAGAAACCCTCTTATGGTTAAACTGCCAAAATAAAGACTCTCATTCCTCTTTTCTCCCACTGCTGGAACAAACTCCTTCACTCTCTTCAATCCCACTCCCCTCCAGGTCTTTGAAACAGCTGTTCACCACCATCTGTCATCTTCCGCCATCCAAAACCTTGATCTTTTCTACCCCCGTGAATTCACCCCAGATCCACTTTTTTGAAATACCGACTTCTTTCCTGGAAGTCCTAGCAGTGTCCATGTGTTTTATACCTCTCCCACCCCTGCCCTCCTCCCATGCCCCCTTCCCCCAAATCTCCCGATGTCCCTGCTCTCAAATGTTGTGCTTGTGTGCTTCCCTCTCTCTCCCCATCTTGTCTCCCGCTCCCTTTATCATATGTTTTATGTGTCAGTTTGTCTTTTTGTGATCAATGTCATCTCTTACACGAGCCTCGATCTTGTATACAAAAACCCGTTGGATGGTGCTGTCGGCACCCAGGGCGCTCCAGGAAGTTACTTCCCTTAAAGGTCAACAGCTGCATTTGTCTCATGTTAAAATCCAAGTCATGCGTCCTGGTGTCTGTCTATGGGTTTGCACGATTGGTATGCGACATGTCTTCCATGAACCTGAGAGCCTGGTTATCAGTTATCAAAAATTTAAGTCATGTATATTCATCTCGAGTGAATGAAATCAGCAGATTTTCTCTATTTCTACCTCCAATATTAGTTTGGCCAAACAAAGCATCGAATATTAAAATGGAAAATTTGGTACCGATTATTTTCATAACCAAGAAGGCTTAAAGAGAAGGAAAATATGAAGAGCAAGGTATTTACAAACAACCAAAAATATACATATACTCAGATACAAATGTCAAGAGAGTCAGGTCTTTCAACCATCTGGTGTGTGCGTTTCGTCTCGAAAGATGGAAGAGGCCGATTATAAACTATCGCCTTGGTGCTTCACATGCAAGGCCTTGCACCAATGAGTCCACAGTCCTTTTGAAGGGAGGTGAAGTTAGCTGGTCCATCCGGATGGCCCTCATAAAACGAAGTTACAAAGAGAAAAAGTGTCACATTGTTGCCTTGAAAAACAAACAAACGGCATGAAGAATGCGTTGCAAAATAAAAATTTGACTGTAACATTTGACTGTCACAAAAGCAAATGAGCTTCAAGGTGCTTTCGCTGCAGGAAAACCGATCAATAGGCGGAGGGAATCCATTGATCCTTTACCTCAGCACGTAAGTGTGTCCGTCGATCTCACGTCCAAAGCCAGAGTCCTTCAGGTTTCCAGAGTTTCCAACCAGAGCGCAGGTAAGACATGCAGTCTCTGAATGCTCGACGGCTGCACGTTTGTCTGCACGAATGAGCCGAAATAACTTGGCCAGAACAACCGGGAGGCCAATATCACCCTGTTGTTGCAACCCCTGTGGGTGAGGTCAATGGGAGCCCAGAGGAGGGAGTTTATGCACTGAACGATGCTCAACTACCAAGGATCGCTCACCATTAACAGAAACATGGGATCATGTTATTCACATTAACGATAAAAGTTTGAATGGGTCAATAGACCGTCAGTTTGTGTACATATCAAGTTTGAACAAAGCACGTGCATGCTTGACGACTCTACATTCCTACTTGTGCACTGTGCTTTTGGTAATTACCAAATAAATGCAAGACTTCTTTTGCTTCTTCACAATTCGCTCAAAACCTTGCGCTGCTTTGCATTGCAAGTGCATTTAAGAGATGCGTGGTCCATGATTTGTTAAACATTTGCACTCAAAGGGAGATGGAACATGTCAGTCGCAACGTTTCTATGAGCAATAGAAACTTTTATCCGTGCAAATAGTGAGTTGGCAAAGTGAAAATTATACTCTGGTGTGTTTTCATGTACCTTGGCGTTTTTGTACAAAACTACCACAATTATACATTCAGAATAAAAAAAAAATCAATCAAATGTTGAGTACTGTAAATCAACTAATGTTAAATGGGGCCCAAGGTGTGTGTCTGTGTGTGTCTGTGTCTGCGTGCGTCTGTGTCTGCGTGCGTCTGTGTCTGCGTGCGTCTGTGTCTGCGTGCGTCTGTGTCTGCGTGCGTCTGTGTCTGCGTGCGTCTGTGTCTGCGTGCGTCTGTGTCTGCGTGCGTCTGTGTCTGCGTGCGTCTGTGTCTGCGTGCGTCTGTGTCTGCGTGCGTCTGTGTCTGCGTGCGTCTGTGTCTGCGTGCGTCTGTGTCTGCATGCGTCTGTGTCTGCGCGTGTGCATGCACAACTTTGCAATGTTTAACGTGCGAGCAATTTTATATGACCTTGATCTTTTGTCCTCAAAATCAATAGGCTTTAGTGACCCAACATGCAAACCCTGTTCAAATTTCAAGTAGATCGGAGAAAATTAAGGATCATGACCGTAACCTTTGACCTCAAAACGATATACTTCGACCATTTGACCAGCTCCACCAGGTGGTTTCGTGGAGAATTTCCACCTGTCGGTGATTGACAAACAGACCGACGAATGTACTTGCAGCGATTTCACAAGCGGCATGTAGACACTTCTCAAATGATAACATGATGAATAATGGTGGGGGTTGGGGTGACAGAGGGGATGTCTTGCATGCAGTGAAATTTGACGTCACCTTGGCTTCTATCAGACTTGTCGGCAGATTGGTCCGCCAACATAGACAAAACAATTCATGATGTTGAAGACAGGCCTCAATCTGGAAGCCTCAGAGTGACCTCCAGCACATGAAAATATAGTTCTGATAATGCCTACCAGATATCATTTTTACTGCAAGCACAATGTGGCAGCATGAATGGAATCTTCTTTGGAGGTTAGCCACAAATATCTGGAATTGCATTTCTGCTGCGGATCAAAAAGACCGACAAGACGCCCCCTTTTCACCACAGAACACAAAGCAGCGAGCTCGGCATGGTGTTCTACATTTTCACAACCACCCACTTCTCATAAGACCTGTATTCATCGATGACAATGGCAGACCACACCATTCTCAGGCAGCTACCGATAACTTGTGAAAGAATGTTATTTCTTTGCCAGCAAGAAGTCCCGATTTAAACCCAATAGAGCACATTTGCGACGCTCTTGGGCAAATATTTAAGAAAGCGGACCCTCCTGTGCAGACCCCGGCACAGTCAGAGGATGCTTTGCACCAGGAATGGCAGCAACTTCCTTTGGATTCTCTCCATCGACCTTTCAAAGTTTCACCCTTGAGCTAATCAGCCCCCAATCGATTACCCCCAATCAATAAACTCGTATTTCACTTGGCACTCTTGGCATCAAACTTCAGATTTCACTTCGTGTACAACCGATCACGTCTGTCTAGGTTCCTTCGCCAAAGTGCTGAAATCTGCAATGCAGTTTGTCACTTCCAACCTGTAAAACAGAATGACATTTAAAGACCGGCTTCCCAGACATAGCGAAGTAATGTGATTTACCAGCCACCAATCGCGGACGTGTGCAGGTAGTTCCTTGTTTTTTGGCGTCCAGATCGGACTTGCAGAAGAGTTGAAGCGGATGTCAAACCAAGTCGACGAGCGGGGATGCGTTGCACAACCACGAGTGCTTGGCACATAGGGCAGCGTGTTAAAGCTGCGGTCAGGTCGACTCCCGAAGTACCAGATGCCTACAATAAGCAAGGTGCTGAGCAGCACCAACACAAGCTGGTGTCTGCTGATGAAGGCTGCTCTGGTGACCATGTTGCTGGCCTGTTGTTTTCCTTTTGGCCTGTAAAAATAAGACTGTGTTGACTAGATTTTCATCGAGAACAACGTACATTATACAACATTAGGGCAACACTCGTGGGATGACGTACATTATACAACATTAGGGCAACACTCGTGGGATGATCTCATAATATAGGCATGGCGGCACTTTTCAAACACCAGGAAAAATAAAAGTGTGCAGGAAATGGTTATTACAGTAATCGTTTGCTCTATCACTAGTTAACAATCTTCAGTAATTTTGATAGTGTCGCCAGCGGTAATGTTCATCGTAGTGATGTTCAGGAAGCACCGTGATGACGTTGCCAGCTGATGGGTGTCACCCTGGATTTGTGGGAATGTGTCGTGTGTGTGTGTGTGCGCCTCGTGTTGAAAAGAATGCTTAAGTTTCTTCCAACTCATATTTAAATGTAGCGAATGAGGACGTTCCAATGCTTCAAAATCGATTCATAATGACTGTCCAGGCCCCCTGAGCGGCCTTTATCACACGGTTTTTGTTGCTTAAGTCATGCCTCTGAGGCCTAGGTGGTTCTGCAGTGACCGACCTTCGGATACTCTCGGTGCCGGCGAGGTGCACCCTCTTTCCCTTGCCAGCATGGACTTAATCAAATGGTTCGTGAATGTGGCACTCAGTGATGTCTGGGCTCGTGACCTTTCGGGTCACTCCTGCAGAGGCCGGGAGACTTCTGGTGGTTGGTTTGATTGGCGCAGTTTTCAGCAAGGATTGTGATGGAAGAGTGCCTGAATCCTTAGGAGCCGTGAGTGGTGCCATAGTGGCTTCTAGCTCGAGTGGCGAGTGGCTCTGCATTTTGCCCTCGTACCCGTGCCCTCCTTGGGCTGCTGGTTAGGCAGGAACTGTCCTGGATTTGCACCGATTCGGGTCCTGGCTGCACTCCTGGCTCTCTCACATGCTTCTCCTCGGGTTTGCAGACGACATTTTGGGCATGCCTTGGCGTTGCAAACTGGCACTCCCTTCCTGCCACAGCTGCCCTCTCTCTGCTCATGACTTATCTGCTCGCCGTTGGGCCCACCACCGTGCACATTCCTGCGCCCGTACACCCGCTGCTTGGTCTGTGTGGACCTTGGTGTTCTCTGCTGCATGTGCATGGGACTGTTTTGCTGCACAAATGCCAAGGATATCCTTTCCGTAGTTGTGGGCAGGAGGTCGGGAAGACGGTCATTGTTGCAGCCTCCATGGCTTTTTCGGTCTGCTTTAATTTCATCAAGAGGATTGGGAGAGCTTTATTCTTTTTTTTCCTTTTTTTTTTCTTCCTCGCTACACTTCCTGGTGCCTTTGCTGTGCACCACTCTGTGCCATATTGGATTGAACATAAAACTCTTAAAAACCATTAAAACCCTTTTCTGAAATGGCTGAACAGATCGAGGCGAAACTTTACAGGCATGATCGCCTATCCATGACGAACAAATGAATCCCCGGCCATTTTGTCATTGATCACATGGTTTGGCAGCTATGATTTTTTGAAGAATAAACCTTTAAAAAAAATAAATAAATAAAAATCACCTCCAGAATGGCTAGACAGATAAAGTAGAAACTTCACATACGTTCCCCAATAATTCATAGATCACATGGTCTCGCAGCCCAAATAAAATTTTTGAATCTGGGTTCTTTTTCTTTTTCTTTTTTTTTTAAACGGCTTAACCCACTAAAATCAAACTTGACAAGTTAGATTTAGTCGTCAAAGGGAATACATGTTTAAAATTTCAACACGATTGGTTGCACGGTCTGGCAGCCAGAATGTTTTCATTTGAAGAAGAAGAAACCATAAAATTCATTTTCTCCAGAACAGTTCAAAAGATCGATGTGAAACTTAACGCACATGATCAACGAGTGTTTTGGAATATACACTACATGGCCAAAAGTATGCGAACACACCGATGCAAATTAGTGGATTCGGCCATTTCAGCCACACCCATTGCTGACAGGTATCTATAAATCAAGCACACAGCCATGCAATCTCCATAGACAAACATTGGCAGTAGAATGGGCCGTACTGAAGAGCTCAGTGACTTTCAACGTGCCACTGTCATAGGATGCCGCCTTTCCAACAAGTCAGTTCATCAAATTTCTGCCCTGCTAGAGATGCCCTGGTCACCTGTAAGTGCTGTTATTGTGAAGTGGAAACGTCTAGGAGAAACAACAGCTCAGCCGTGAAGTGGTCGGCCACACAAGCTCACAGAACGAGACCACCGAGTGCTGAAGCGCTTAGCACGTAAAAATCGTCTGTCCTCGGTGGAGGGAGGGCATGGGGAAGAGGGAGGGCATGGGGAAGAGGGAGGGCATGGGGAAGAGGGAGGGCATGGGGAAGAGGGAGGGCATGGGGAAGAGGGAGGGCATGGGGAAGAGTGAGGGCATGGGGAAGAGTGAGGGCATGAGGAAGAGTGAGGGCATGGGGAAGAGGGAGGGCATGGGGAAGAGGGATGGGATGGGTAAGAGGGAGGAGATGGGTAAGAGGGAGGAGATGGGTAAGAGGGAGGGGGTGGGGAGGAGGAAGGGGATGGGGAGGAGGAAGGGGATGGGGAGGAGGAAGGGGATGGGGAGGAGGAAGGGGAAAGAGGAGTGAGGGGGAGGGGAGGAGGGAGAGGTATGGGAGGAGGGAGGGGAAGGAGAAGGGGAGGAGGGAGGGGAAGGAGAGGAGGGAGGGGAAGAGATAATGTGGGATGATGTGGGAGGAGGAGGGAGGGGAGGAGAGGAGGGGAGAGAGGGGGAGGAGTGAGAACTGGTGGTGTGGGAGGAGGGAGGCAGGGTAAGGGGTGGGAGTCCAGATGGAGCGTGTGGTGGGAGGAGGGACCCGGCATTATGGGTAACATTGCTAGTTATTGTATAAATGTTGAAGCAAAGAAAGTATTTAATAAGCCGACCATCCAACCTTCATCACCAACAAATCTCCCTGTGCCCACACTGGTCTTAACCTGTTCTTTATCACTTAGACCCTTGGGTATATATAAATTTCTTGCTATCACATTTAATGTTCTTGGCCATATCCTTGACAATAATTCTCTTTTGGCTTGCATTATTTTTTTTCTTAACTAGCCCCTGTTTTCTACTATACTGTACTGATAAAAGCCCTGTTTTTGTTTTCCTTTATACCCAATAAATGCATTCTGCTTATCCTTAATAGCACTTCTTACACCTCCCTTCTCAACTACCCTGGTTTCTTTCTGCCTCTAGGTTTACACCTCATTGAAATATACCTACTCTGTATAGTGTACCACTACACTGAATTTTCTCATCGAAGGTTACCAGTTTCTCTGATGCCGAGTGCCCTCTTGTTAACATCTTCCAATCTGCAGCATGGAACTCTCTCATGCCCTCAAACTTTACCTTCCTGGAATCTAACAGCCTTCCTCTACTATTCTGAACTCTAACTGATTAAGACAGAATCTGCAATTCTTTTGAGGTTCAAAAATGATTTTACTTCACCAATGGCGCTCACCTCTCTAATTTGGAATTTAAAACTCCTCTCATTCCTGCCAGCACGTCTCCACTCCTGATGTGAGTTCGAGGATATTGCAGCAGTACAGAATGCTCAAGGTCATCCTATCCCACGCTCGTCTCCTTGAAAAGTCCCTTCCATCCTTGCTCTAAACACGCATCTAAACCATTCTGAGTCCCAGTTCAGTTTGCTTTTACCTTTCTTTGTCAACGTCCAAGCTCCATGTAATAAGAACGACTTGATTATCACTTCAGTTGGATTTTTTTTTTTCCTTTGTTTGAAAATTTGGAAACATGGGGAATTCTTCTGAGATATAGTTCAGTTTTGATCTCAAATGAGTCATAATTCTGGGTCGTCGATCTCCCAGGATATTGAAACAATTTTACTTTTTCAGCTGAAAACTTATCCATTTGTACATTTTCTCCTATACTGTCTTATAGCAATTTTCGGCAAAAAAGGATGCTCCGCCCAACTTCCGTGGCGGAGGTGATAATAAAAATGGGACCGCAGGTCCTGAAGCTCACCTGGTCAAGAGAAAGTCACTCAAATCCTCCGCAGACTCCCTTAGACCGTGATTTTTTAAAATGCTGTGAACAAACTTCAATGGTACATCATGGGTGATGAAGGTTGTGGTTAAGTTTCATTGACATTAGGTGAGTAGTTTGAGAAGAGAGCAAATACCTATTTTGGGGGGGGGGGGGATTTAAGCGCCCCAGAGCCATCTTTAAACCCTGATTTTATGCCGTGAACAAACTTTGGTACATCACGGGTGATGATGGTTGTGGTCAAGTTTCATCAAAGTCTTGTGTGTAGTTTTGAAGCAAGCAAATATTTATTTTGGGGGTCAAAACCTCCCTGAAGACCTCAATGAGTGCAGATTTTGATGCGGTAAATACGCCTTCTTTAGGCGTCAGATATGAAACTTGTGGCTAAGTTTCATTAAATTGTGTGTTTTGTATTAATGACTGAAGTGTTTACGGATTCACTGACTGACCCACGGACACTGCTCGATCGCATAAGCTCACGAGACTAAAGTCCAGGTGAGGTAATGATAACTAGAACGGTACTCACTAGAGCGCATACGCCCACCCGGCTGAACAGTTTATGTTTTGTATCCCACTGCTAGGCCAGATCTGGATCCTGACATGAAAGTAATCTAATTGGCTTGTTCATGTCATCTAACCAACTCATCCACCTAGTTTTGTGATAATCGGTCCGCAACTTTTTGAAATATTGTGCTATACTGCTGGGTTCCTCAACCGGGGTCCCAGGACCTCAAGAGGCCACAGAGTGCCGCAGGGGGTCTGCGAGATGGCAGGGGAAAATTATTGACCCATTCGAGTTTTTAACATATCGTGCTTCTATTGCTTAATATTTAATACGAGTACACCTGCTCACTATGGGAGCGACAGGGGGAGTCATGTCAAGGAGGGGGAAATATCGCAAAATGGAAACATTGTGGGCTCAGTGTTGTGATGAGTTCCAGGTATGCCATGATGCAGCAATACAGGTGTTAATACCATTCAGCAGCACATACCTATGTGAGGCTGGCTGTTCAGCCATGACACCACTGAAAACAAATATAGGTCAAGATTAAACATTGAAGATGACATGCTGTCCGCTTATCAAAGATCTCCCCGCGCATAGACAGTATTATTGCTCGTCACAGCAGCAGGCCTCGCATCAAGTAGAGCATTCGTCACCAGCAGCAGGCCTCGCAACAAGTAGAGCATTCGTCACCAGCAGCAGGCCTCGCATCAAGTAGAGCATTAGTCACCAGCAGCAGGCCTCCCATGAAGTAGAGCATTAGTCACCAGCAGCAGGCCTCTCATCAAGTAGAGCATTAGTCACCAGCAGCAGGCCTCGCATGAAGTAGAGCATTAGTCACCAGCAGCAGGCCTCCCATGAAGTAGAGCATTAGTCACTAGCAGCAGGCCTCTCATCAAGTAGAGCATTAGTCACCAGCAGCAGGCCTCGCATGAAGTAGAGCATTAGTCACCAGCAGCAGGCCTCCCATGAAGTAGAGCATTAGTCACCAGCAGCAGGCCTCTCATCAAGTAGAGCATTAGTCACGAGCAGCAGGCCTCGCATCAAGTAGAGCATTAGTCACCAGCAGCAGGCCTCGCATCAAGTAGAGCATTAGTCACCAGCAGCAGGCCTCTCATCAAGTAGAGCATTCGTCACCAGCAGCAGGCCTCTCATCAAGTAGAGCATTCGTCACCAGCAGCAGGCCTCTCATCAAGTAGAGCATTCGTCACCAGCAGCAGGCCTCTCATCAAGTAGAGCATTAGTCACCAGCAGCAGGCCTCCCATGAAGTAGAGTGCTAGTCACCAGCAGCAGGCCTCCCATCAAGTTTGCCTCGTTTGCTGGATTAATAGCTATCGAGCAGTGTAGTAGTACAAGTACCAGCAACCACTTTTTCATTTAATAAAGTTTTTTTTAATTTTAAGCAAGCACTTTTGATATCATTACAGCAAAAAAAGAGGAGGGGTATCTTATCTAGGCCTAGCCCTGGGGTCCCTGGAACATTCTATTGGATACAGGGGGGCCGCGGAGGCAAAAAGGTTGCGAAATCCTGCTATACTGTACAGGTATATCGTTTTTCGGCCCATCTCGCAATGGTGAAGATTCATTTTAAAAAATTATCGTATCTGGTTTTTGTTTTTTTCCACCAAAATCAAATCGATTTGTCCTCGTCACACACCCAACCTGTCCACCACGTTTCGGACGAATTCCTCCACAACTTTTTTTATACATCTTCTTCACAAGTAGACAGACAAACAAGAAAGATGTCGTGCAAAGCACGATACTTGCAAAATCCACCGCCTCCCCCACCAAAAGAAGTTGCCATGGATACATCAAATTGCCCATTTCATGAATGTTAACATTGCCCTTCAGATCAAAAGTGATCTTGATCAAAGCTTAGGCCAATCGGATGAAAGTTGACGATTTTTTCGATGAAAAATGATTTTAGACGTTTGACTTTGACCTCAGAAATAGTTGGTCTCCCACTTCAGTGAGCCAGTATGCAAATCCTGTGGAATTTTCAAGTCAATCGGATGGAAAATGACGATTTAAGAAATTCGACCTCAAAAATAAATAGGCTTCTCAGTTGTGACGACCTCTAACTTGGTAAAGGTTCATGACGATCGGTTTAGAATTGTGACCTGTGGGTGATTGACAAACAGAATAACAAAATGGACCGACCAATACAGTTGAAAAATCTTCGATTTTGCAAGTAACAAACAGACAGGGGTGAATAACGTAACCTCCATCCACCTTTGGTAGCGCAGGTAATAAAAACACGTGGGCAGAGCGAGTTTTCTTTCCTCCACGATAGAAACCGAAAAAACAGACAATAAAACTACATGGTGTTCATCGAATACTTACCCTGCGCATTCAACTTGTTGCGAGCCAACTCTTCTGTTTTTGAACATTTTGTTTTTTTCTTTGATCCAATATGGCTGCCAGACCACGTGAGTGATGACATCAAAAATTTATATTCTCCAATATAATTGTTGCATAGATCACGTTCAATACATTTCAAACTGATCAGACTAAACGTTGTCCCTGTCGAATGACGTCATAATTATGCACCAATGATGTCATCGTTAACAACACCTATTCCCCATATAAAGTTCTTTACAATGAGCCATGTTTAAAATTTTTCCATGCAGCGTTTTTGGAGATAGAGGTGCAACATTTTTCGGTTTTTCCAAGATGGCGCCTGTACCAAATGCCCTATGATGTCATTATTATCATCAAAATATTCTACATGAGGAGGCGCTCCTATGGTGAAAATTTCGTGCCCATCAGACCAACAGTTGCTGAAAAAAAAAAATTCACAATGATCGGATGTGTTGTACTTGTCTAATTATGACGTCATAACGAAGGCACCGATGATATCATAATAATAATAATGCATTTATTTTATATAGCGCTTTTCAGGAAGCCCAAAGACGCTTTGACAGAGTGCAAAACATAATGCATAGCAAAACATAAAGACAATTGCAAAAAAAGAAGAATCAATAGGGAAATATTCAAAGCACAAAGGAGGGAGAAGGAGAGGAGATAGTCAGGGGTTAGATGCTGTGGGTTAAATGTTGAATGCAGTGTTGAACAGGTGGGTCTTGAGTGATGTTTTGAATGTGGTGAGTGAGGAGGAGTCTCTGATGGTGTGAGGTAGCGAGTTCCAGAGGGTGGGAGCAGCGATGGAGAAGGCCCTGTCCCCCCAGGATCTAAATTTGGTCCGGATGGGGGGGGGGTCAGGAGGTTGGTACCAGCAGAGCGGAGGTTGCGGGTGGGAGTGTGTCTGGAGAGGAGGTCAGCCAGGTAGGATGGGGCCAGGTTATGGAGGGCTTTGTAGGTCAAGAGGAGGATTTTGTACTGGATTCTCTGGGAGATGGGGAGCCAGTGAAGCTTGTAAAGGACGGGGGTGATGTGGTCACGGGTCCGGGAATGGGTGAGTAGACGGGCAGCGGAGTTCTGAATGTATTGGAGTTTATTGGTGATTGTTGAGGGTGAACCATAAAGGAGGCTATTGCAGTAGTCCAGACGGGAAGTGATGAAGGCGTGGATGAGGGTTTCTGCAGCCACGGAGGAGAAGGATGGACGGAGACGGGCGATGTTTTTCAGGTGAAAGAAGGCTGTCTTTGTGATCTGTTTAGTGTATTTGTCGAAGGAGAGGGTTTGGTCAAAGATGATGCCAAGATTCCGGATGTGAGGGGAGGTGGATACTGGGAAACCGTCGATGTTGAGGGCAAAGTTATGGGTGGACTTGGTGAGCGTTTTTGGGCCAATGATGATTATTTCAGATTTATCACAGTTAAGTTTGAGGAAGTTGATTTGAAGCCAGGATTTTATTTCAGTGATGCAGTTTGTCAGGATAGAGTGGGTGGCGGTGGAGATGGACTTGGTGGAGATGAAAAGCTGGATGTCATCGGCGAAGCAGTGGAATTGGAGACCATGACGGCGGATTAAGTGACCGAGGGGGGACGGGTAAAGGATGAAGAGGAGGGGGCCAAGAACTGAACCTTGGGGGACACCTTGGGGGAGGGGAGCAGTGGGGGATTTGCAGTTATTGATGGAGATGAACTGACGTCTGTCAGAGAGGTATGATTTAATCCAAGAGAGGGCAGTGCCGGTAATGTTAAAGGTGGTTTCAAGTCGGGTGAGGAGGATGGTGTGATCGATGGTGTCAAAGGCGGCGCTGAGGTCGAGGAGGATGAGAATGTTGAGGTTGCCAGCGTCAGAGGAGAGGAGAAGGTCGTTGGTGATTTTGAGGAGAGCAGTTTCAGTACTGTGGTTGGAGCGGAATTCGGATTGGAATGTTTCATACAGGTTATTGGCAGAGAGGTGATGTTTGAGTTGAGTGGCTACAGCGCGTTCCAAAACCTTTGACAGAAAGGGTAGGTTGGAGATGGGTCTGAAGTTATTTAGGGTGTCAGGGTTTAGTCCAGGTTTTTTCAGAATGGGGGTAACAGCAGCAATTTTGAGGGATGGTGGGACGATGCCTGTAGACAGGGAGGAGTTTATTGTTGCAATGATAAGTGGAGAGAGAGCAGGAAGGGAGGCCTTGACAAAGCTGGAGGGGATGGGGTCAAGAGTGCAGGTGGCAGTTTTCATTCCAATGAGGAGTTCAGAGAGGTCAGTAGGGGAGACTGGGGAGAATTGAGACAGGGGATGGCAGGATAAGGGGGGGCATGTGGTTTGAGGGGGAGCGGGTGTGGCGGTGGTCAAGCTGTTGTAGATGTTTTCAATTTTGCGTTGGAAGAATGAAAGGAAGGAGATGCAGTTGTCTATTGTGAATGACTGGGTGGTGGTGTTCAGGGGGCTGAGGAGTTTGTTTATTGTAGAGAAGAGTGCTTTTGGGTTTCCGGAGCCAGGGTGGATAATTTGAGAGTAGTAGGCGGAGCGGGCGCGGGAGAGGGCATCTTTATAGTGTTGTATGTGGTCCTTGTAGGCCTGGGAGTGAACTGTGAGACCTGTTTTATTGCGGAGTCTTTCAAGTTGGCGAGCACGAGTTTTCATCAGGCGGAGTTCAGGGGTAAACCAGGGAGCAGAATGGGTGAAAGAAACTGTTTTGGTTTTTATAGGCGCAAGTTGGTCAAGGCAGGAGGAGAGAGTGTGGTTGTAGTAGTCAGTGAGGTCAGAAGGGGTGTGGAGGTCAACGAAGGGAGAAGTGGACATTTTTTCAGAGAGGGTCGATGAGAATGAGGCAGGTGAAAGAGCGTTTAGCTTACGGAAGTTGATAGTGCGATAATGCCTTGGTGCTGGGGTGGGGATGTTGATGGTCAGAGTGATGGCTAGGTGGTCAGAGAGAGTGAGGTCGGAGCCAGAGAGATGGTGCAAAATTAGTCCAGTAGAGCAGACAAGGTCCAAAATGTGACCACGGTTATGGGTAGGAAAGTTGACATGTTGAGTGAGGTTAAAGCAGGTGAGTAAATCAGTGAAGTCAGTGGTTAGCGTGGAGTCAGTGGAGTCCATGTGGATATTGAAATCACCAAGGAGGATTGAGGGGGAGAGGGAACATAGCTGGGTCAGAAGATCATCGTTAACATATCTTATTTCCCATGGTGAGTACTTGACAATGAGCCATGTTTCAATATTTTTCCATTCAGCGGTTTGGGAGATAGAGGTGTAACGTTTTTCCAAGATGGCGTCCGTACCACTTGACCTATGACGTCATAATTATGAATAAAAACTTTCTACAGGCAGAGGGGCTTCCATGGTAAAATTTAGTGTCAATCGGACCAACTGTTGCTGAGAAAATTGATTTTTAAAATATAGACACGTACGGCGCACACACACGTATGGTGCACACACACGTACACAGCGCACGGCACACGTATGTACACGGCGCACGTATGTACACGGCGCGCGTACGTACACGACGTACACGTACAGCGCGCGCACACGTACAGCGCACACACGTACAGCGCGCGCACACGTACAGCGCACACACACACACGGCGCACACCCGCGCCCACACACGCACGTACACGGCGCGCCCACACACGCCGTACACGGCGCGCCCACACACGCCGTACACGGCGCGCCCACACACGCCGTACACGGCGCGCCCACACACGCCGTACACGGCGCGTCCACACACGCCGTACACGGCGCGTCCACACACGCCGTACACGGCGCGCCCACACACGCCGTACACGGCGCGCCCACACACGCCGTACACGGCGCGCCCACACACGCCGTACACGGCGCGCCCACACACGCCGTACACGGCGCGCCCACACACGCCGTACACGGCGCGCCCACACACGCCGTACACGGCGCGCCCACACACGCCGTACACGGCGCGCCCACACACGCCGTACACGGCGCGCCCACACACGCCGTACACGGCGCGCCCACACACGCCGTACACGGCGCGCCCACACACGCCGTACACGGCGCGCCCACACACGCCGTACACGGCGCGCCCACACACGCCGTACACGGCGCGCCCACACACGCCGTACACGGCGCGCCCACACACGCCGTACACGGCGCGCCCACACACGCCGTACACGGCGCGCCCACACACGCCGTACACGGCGCGCCCACACACGCCGTACACGGCGCGCCCACACACGCCGTACACGGCGCGCCCACACACGCCGTACACGGCACGCACACACACGCCGTACACGGCACGCACACACACACACGTACACGGCACACACACACACGTACACGGCACACACACACACGTACACGGCACACACACACACACACACGTACACGGCACACACACACACACACACGTACACGGCACACACACACACACACAAACGTACACGCACACGTACACGGCGCACACGCGCATAGCACACACACACGGCACACACACACGGCACACACACACACGGCACACACACACACGGCACACACACACACACACACACACACACGGCACACACACACACACACACACGACACACGACACACGGCACACACGGCACACGCACACACACGGCACACACACACACACACACACACACGGCACACACGGCACACACGGCACACACGGCACTAAATGCTTAACACCGCTTTTCGCTTCGCGGGCGCAGGGTAATAACGCTATTACCATTAGTATTACATTAGGAAAACCAAGCTGTTCATCCCTGCCCTGGTAAGTTTGCGAAGGCAATGAAAATTTCCACACAATTAAAATTTTAACTAACCAGCGAATCCAAAGGGAAAGGTTCGTCAAATGACACGAACAATACAATACTGTGATTTATGTAATTAATAATGATTGAATTGTGTTTACCAGGTCCAGAACATCCGTTATTTTACTTACCTCAAGAAACAAAACTCACACAAACTGAAAGAGAAACAAAAAAATAAGGTAGGGAGCGTAAAGCGCAAACATTGCATTGGGTGAATGATGATGAAAGAATGAATATCTGATCGGGTAAATTAAAAAAATATTCCGACCTTATGCAGATGAAGAGCCGAGTTATGAGGCCCCACTAAGCAGACTCCATCTCCGTAACTGCGCCCTGCGCCCTTTTGCGTTCAATACACCTATGAATTGATTTATCGGCTTAATGAAGTCTTTCCGTGTCACCAATTAAAACACACCGATAACTAACATTAGACTACAAAGCAAAACTTTACACACCGACAATGCAGGAGAACAAAAAAGAAAAAGAAAAAAAAAAGGACATCTGTACTGCCGCTAACGATACCGTCATGGTTTTCTTCAGCGCATAAGAGGAGACTGCCAAAGCGCTGTAAATGCTCAAGCGCAGCAAGGATGTCAATATCAGTGGAACTGGTGGTTAGAGCACGAATTGTATTGATATTACTTTTTTTTTCAGACAGCTACAATTAAGTGGTGATTGGAATCGTGGAATTTTTTGCATGAGAAATGGTGGAGATGGTGGAGATGGGGGGGGGGGGCAACATTGTGCTGTAGTGTGGAGAGATTGTGGTGTTATTCACTCGCAGGAGGAGAGGGTATTGCATTTGGTAGCGGGGTGGCTTGGGGTCAATTTTCAAGATTACCGTTACCGGGCGGACAAAAGCGCCATTTTTGGTGTGAGGCTTCCTTAGGGTATATCAGTTGATTTTAGCCGAGGAGCCCTCTCGAAATATGTACGTAACCATGGTAACACAAACAAATCCAAGATGGCTGCCGTTCATGATAAAATACCAATTTTCTTGGGTTGTAGTTGTTAGAGGAAAGCCAAATTGTATCAAAATATTACTTAAATATCAGAACCATGTCCTCAACATGTTCGGTCACCCTCCTGAAATATTAAAGTAAAACATAAAAATCCAAAATGGCCGCCATTTATGCTGAAATAGCAATTTCCTTGGTTTTTAGCGGTCATACGATGGCTAAATTGTACCAAAGTATGATTATATTATACCGGAATATTTTTATTGAAGCCCTATTTTTAAAAAAGATACACAAATAACCTACCACATATGGACAACATGGTTGTTTATTTCCCGTAGGTCTAAAGATCAAAGAAATCAAACTACATAATATTGACTGCAACATCCAAACTAATTGAATTTAAAAGTGATCTAAACTATTTTTTCTCACGATAGTGCGTTCTTGAGACAAGGGTTTGAACATGGAAATAATGTGAATGTTTTAATTATGCTTTTATCCTAACCTTAATGTGACCCTTGTGGGTATCCGTAGTTATATACCTAATTTAGAGGGCGACATTGTGACTACAGGCTGTCTTTACTATACTGCTAAGCACATGTATTGGTGGAAAGTTTTCTGGCCTCCTTTGTTAACAATCTACATATTTTATGGTAAGTAAGCAACTTTTCAAGTTCTTATCTTTAATTACAGAACTTCAGTGATCAAGTTCTACTATCTACAATATTCTACAATATTCTACAATTACAATATTCTAGTTCTACAATATTCTCTACTATCCCATTTGACCAAGCTCATGAACAGGAGAACGCGAAAGTCAAAGGCTCTGGTGGTTGTATTGGACTCACAGGAAACCCTGTCGCATTTAGACGCTGGATGTTAACAGGTCCCGAGTTGGCCAGATTGCAAACACAGTTTGAGGAAGAATACTTTCCCAATGATGACCCAGATTTTCGGAACCATGAACAGGGCCTTGCATCACAAAAAACATTTCAGAAGGAAGTAAACAATCTTTCTGAAACCTTCAACAGAATGGGAAACCCCTTCCTTGATGATTTTGAAGAGCTAGTGACACTCGACAGTCGCAATTGCATGGATGAGTCTGTAGTATCCGCACTACGCACATTGGAAGACACAGGCATAAAGCAATATCAGGAGTATGTCAAGAGTGTACTTGAAGATCGCAGCTGCTCTATACATGACCCAATCAAGAAGAACTCACTGGCTCTCTTCAAGAGACCTAAACCCAAGGCCCCGACAAAGCAGGGGAAGAAGATCAAAGTGCTCCAGAACAATGTGGCACTTTTTGGCCAGTTGTACATTGCCATGCAAAGTCGCGAGGGTGACCTGAAGGAATTCTTTGCCCATGAGATACAACCCTTTCCACCTTCTCTCTCAGACTTTGGTAATCTGCATTTACCAAACACAAAGTCCGATCTACTGAAATGTATTGAGCAGCCCGAGCAGCCTGAGCCACCTTCAACCTATGACTGCATTGTACTGGATGGTGCTGTCATTGTGCACTGTCTGCCGACTACTGCAGTCAGCACGTTCATTGAGTATGCAGACAAGGTGTTCATCCCCTACCTGGTGAAGCAGCTACAGAATGCCACAAGGTTGGATGTTGTGTGGGACACATACATTCCAGACAGTTTGAAGGAATCAACCCGGGAAAAGCGAGGAAAGTTTCCGGTCTTGCTGGCGACGGTTCGTTTTTTCGCAGGTCTCCACGCTCTCCATCGAAATCGAAGTTAAGTCATTGTTCCAATTTGTATTTTCGTTATAACTGTATTTCTTTTATGGTGTATGTACGTTTATTGTCCCGTCAAAGATTTTCGGTGCAAATCTTTCATACCTGTATTGAAAATCGCGTTAATTCGTGTCGTCTCGAGGTCTTGTACAGTGTACACTGTACAACCTTGAGGCTTTGTTTTTCTCTCAGCGCCTGTCGTTTGTGATCCAATAACTTTCGTTCTCTGTTTTCGCAGTCTTTCCACCCCAAAGCCTACTTCCTTATGTAAATCTCAACTAAAAAAAAAACAAAAAAAAAGACTACCTTCTCTGTGCTCATTCGTTTATTCATTCTTATTCGTTCGTTCGTTCTTCGACCACGTGTTTCTCCCCCATTTCCCCAGATAGATTGTCAAATTTCAATTCGTTATTTTATCGTCCATGTGATATTGTTTGATTATAGTTAGTTTTGGTTTGAATTTCCTGTAACTCGTAATTAATTAATCGTTTTCTGCCCCTCGTGTGTGGCCTTGTAGTTGTACCCCCGTCGGTGTTTTGTTAACTTAAGTGTGTTTTGCTTGGCTCTTGGTTTTTTCCCTTCTACCCCGAACATAATACTGTCTAACGTTCTAATTCCCCACCCCCCCCCCCAAAAAAAAACAAAAAAAAACAAAAACATTTATTTTATTTTCTCCACGTGTACTGTTGTCTCATCCTGTATTTTCTGTCCAGGTGTGCTGTTCGCCCCACCCCCATTATCTCCTTGCCATCCACCGTTTGCCCTGTTCACGTGACTCGCGGTGGTCCCTCTCGGCTCTCCCCCCGTTGGTATTTTTGTGCATATAAGATTGTTCATAGTTCTGTTTAAATATTTTAAAATATGTTTAACCTTTCCCCTTCTGTTTTTTATTCAGTGGTATATTACAACACGCTGTTTTTCTTCCTATTTAAAAGGCTTTTCTCAATTTCCTCTCCAACTCATTCCACTTCAAAAAAAAGAAATTCAATATCTTATACGTCTCCCTCACTACATGGTCTAAATTCACATTCATTCCATCCCTCCTCCATCATCCTGAACCGGATTGCTAACTTGAAAATCACAACAAACCCAATTTGTTATCAATGTTCGTCTTTCATTAATCATCCACTTTCTAAACTCCCCTCTTGCCCCTCCCATCCAAATCCCCCCCCCTTGCACCTACACTCCGAAACTTCCCCCTTGCCCCTCCACTCTTAAACTCCCCCCTTGCCCCTCCACTCCTGAACTCCCCCCTTGCCCTTCCCCTCCTAAACTTCCCCTTTGCCCCTCCCCTCCTAATCCCCCCCCCTTGCCCCTCCACTCCTGATCTCCCCCCTTTCCCCTTCCCTCCAAAACTCCCCCCTTGCCCCTCCCCTCCTAAACTCCCCCCTCACTCCTCCCCTTCAAAACTCCCCCCCAATCCCTCCCATTCAATTCTCCCCCCATACCATTCCTCTCCAATTCTCTCTCCTCCCCCCTCCTCCTCCAAGCTGCCTCCTCCCCACTTCGTCTCCCTTCTATCTCATACCTCCACCCCCCCAAACCTTCTACTTTCCTCTGCCCCCCCTCAAACAACCCCTCACTGTGCCGCATCCCTTCACCAGCAAACCTTTCATCCTCCTCATCCTTCCCTTTCTTGGAACTCTTCTGCAACATCTGAAACACTATCAACTGCTCTCCCTACCTCCCCCTCTCATCCTTCATCTTACCCTACTCCTCCCCTCCCCTGTCCTGTACCCGATGCTCCCCCTCTCTCTTCATTAACGGTATGGACCTCAAACATCCGGGGCCTTCGCTCAAACCTGACTGATCTCTCCATACAGGTTGCTTCTGACAATCCAGACTTGATCTGCTTAACAGAGACTTTCCTCCTTCAAGATGTCTCTGATTCCTTGGTATCTCTCCCAGGTTACTCCCTCCTCCGGTATGATAGACCTGAGCCTCGGCCTGGTGGTGGGGTGGCTATCTTTGTCAAAAACTCTCTTCCTCACTCTCCTTGCACTGCTCTCTTTCCTCCTCACCCGCAGGAGTACCTCTGGTTACGGCTTCCTCTCCGCTCCCACCTTTTGTTCATATGTGTTCTGTACCGTCCCCCAAACAGTGATGACTCCATCTACATTTCAATGTCTGACAACATGGACCAACTTCTATCCACTCATCCCAACTCTCTCTTCCTCATATGTGGTGACTTCAACTGTCATCATGCCACCTGGTTGGGTGTGGGTTCCTCTCTCACTAGTCATGGCACCTCAGCAAAGGACTTCTGTGACTCACTGGGATTGACACAATCTGTCAATTTCCCGACCCGGATCTCAGCCAATGGAGTATCTTCTCTTCTAGACTTGGTTATGACAAACTTCCCTGCTAATGTCTGCTGCTCTTCTTCTGCTCCAATCGGTTCTTCTGATCATGTGCTTGTCAAAGTGGACATCTCTCTGGCCATTCTCAGAGAGCCTCCTCAGCGTCGACGAGTCTGGCATTTCACTCAGGCCGACTGGGACGGTCTTCAAGCAGCCATCAATCGTCTGGATTGGTCTCCCATCTCCACTGCCTCTGACATCAATTCTTCCTGGGAATTCTTCCAAAGCAAACTGATCTCTCTCATGCACAGATTTATCCCATCTCGCCTTCAATTGTCTTACCCTTCCTCCCGTCCATGGTACACTGAATCTTGTGGTGAGGCAGTTGCCCTGAAACAACTTGCCTTTGCCTCTTGGAAGGCTAATCCAACTGAAGGAAATCTCAGTTCCTTCCACCAAGCTCGGAACAAGTGTGTGTCTACCCTCAGGAGTGCCAGGAAGCACTATCTCTCCTCACTCAAGAATGAACTCTCAAACCTGTCTCCTTCCTCCAAATCCTGGTGGCGTCTGGTCAAATCCGTTTCTGGTGTTTGTTCCCCCTCCATCCCCTCCCTTACCTCAAATGGCCACACAGTTGACATCGCACGTGACAAAGCCGAATGCCTCAACTCTGTGTTCGCCTCGAAATCCTTAGTCCCAAACCCATCTCTCTCTGTTCCCACCTTTCCCAGTCGAACCCAAATGCTCCTGGACTCTGTGTCCTTCTCTCCTGACAAGGTGGAGGAGTTTTTGTCAAACCTCGACTCTGATTCTGCAACTGGACCAGACGGCATCAGCCCACGGGTCCTAAAATCCTGCTCTGCCGCTCTATCTCACCCTCTCTCTGTTCTTTTCACCCTATCTTTTGCTCAAGGTCATCTGCCAGCATCCTGGAAATCAGCTAACATTACCGCTTTACACAAAAAAGGTGCAAAAACAGATCCTTGCAACTACAGACCAATCAGCCTGCTCCCAATTATCAGCAAAGTCATGGAATCCATCATTGCTTCGGATATGAAATCTTTCCTCTTCTCCAATGGCTTGATCTCTGATCATCAATTTGGTTTCAGACCAGGTCACTCTACTCTGGACATGCTGCTTCTGCTGTCTCAACAATGGATGGAGGTCCTGAATGCCAAACAGGAAATCAGAGCTGTCTCCCTTGACATATCAAGGGCCTTTGATACGGTCTGGCACCCAGCACTGCTCACCAAACTCTCCTCCTATGGTATCCATGGAAATCTCCATGCATGGCTTGCGGACTTCCTCCCTGGTCGTAGTCAACGTGTGGCCCTGAATGGATTTCTCTCATCTCCCCTTCCTGTTCAGGCTGGAGTTCCCCAAGGAAGTGTGCTGGGCCCTGTGCTTTTTCTGGTCTTTATCAATGATCTCTCTGACTCTCTGGAAAATCCTCTCTATCTCTTTGCTGATGACTCCACTCTCTGCCGCTCCATTCCTCTTCCCTCAGATAGGCAGTCTGCAGCCTCCTCACTCTCTGAAGACCTGGACAAAATCACAGACTGGTCAAACAAGTGGAACATGTCTTTCAATCCTGCCAAATCTCACTCTCTTACTATGTCTCTCCGAAAAGATCGACTGGACAACCCTCCCATCTACTTTCTCAACAATCCTCTCCAAGAAGTTCTGTCACTCAAGCTTTTGGGTCTCACTATCTGCCATGATCTTTCTTGGGAAAACCACATTTCCAAGCTGGCCTCCAAAGCCAGTCGCCGACTGGGCATCCTCCGTCGTGCGAAGTCCTTCCTCGGCACACCTGAGCTCCTCACCACATACAAGGCTTTCATCCGCAGCTCAATGGAATACTGTTCTCCCCTATGGGCTGGTGCTCCTGCCTCACACCTGGCTCGGCTTCACGCTGTTGAATCCAAAGCTTTCAGAATCATTGGAATCTCCCGCGATGAAGCTATCTCTGAGGGCCTTTCACTCACTCACCGCAGGCAGGTAGGTGGTCTTTCTGTCTTCTACCGACTCCTCTCCGGCCTTGCTCCCCCAGCTCTCTCCGTGCTCTGTCCCCCAAATATTCCTACAGGTCGCACAAGATCTGCCAGCAACCCTCTGATGGTTAAACTGCCGAAATCTCGGCTCTCTGCTCACCTTCACTCTTTCATTCCTCTTTTCTCCCGCCTGTGGAACAAACTCCCACACTCCCTTCAATCCCTCTCCTCCCTCCAGGTCTTTAAAACAGCTGTTCACCACCATCTCTTATCTTCCCCCATCCATAACCTTGATCTTTTCTACCCCCACTAATTCACCCCAGATCCACCTTGTTTGAAATTCCAACTTATTTCCTGGAAATCCTGGCAGTGTCCATATGTTTATACCTCTCCCACCCCCCCCCCTTCACATGCCTCCCCCCCTTCACATGCCTCCCCCCTTCACATGCCTCCCCCCCAAAGCCCTCTCCCTCCCACAGATCTCTCGATGTCTCCATGTCTCTCGGTCCCTGCTCTCAAATGTTGTGTTTGTGTCCTTCCCCCTCTCTCCCCATCTTGTCTACCGCTCCCGATGTTATTTGTTTTATGTGTCTGTTTGTCTTTCTGTGTGATTAATTTTCGCTCTTTCACGAGCCTCGATCTTGTATACAAAACAAAAAAAAAAAAAAAAAAAAAACAGACAGACAAACGGACCCAGGTGCAATAACCTCTCCTCTGGTGAGGGTAAACATAGGGGCAATTCACCTAGTATAATAAACAGTATAAGGGTATTTTAAACCAATTTCAGTGGTTGCTGGAAGACAGGGTAGCATGTAGAATCATACCAACATAATCATAAGACTTTAAACAAACAAACAAACAAATACATATTTTGGGGGGCAAACCACCCCTCCCCAAACCCCATATAACTCCTAAGACCCCCAATTTTTCTAATACCTTGAACAAACATTGGTCCATCATGGGTGATTAAGGTTGTGGTGAAGTTTCATAAAAATTGCGTGTAGTTTCTAAAAAAGAAAGAAACTACCTATTTTGGCCCCCCCCCCCCCCCACTGTAGCACCCTAAAGGAGCAGATTTTTTTTAATGCCGTGAACAAACTTTGGTACAGCACGGGTGGTGAAGGTTGTGGTGAATTTCATCGAAATAGCTTGTGTAGTTTCAGAAACTTGTGTAGTGTGTAGTTTTCGCTCTTTCACGAGCCTCGATCTTGTATACAAAAAAAAAAAAAAAAAAAAAAAAAAAAAAGGGTGTGTGCAGAAAAGTGTCCGGCCAAACCAAGCTTCCAGGCAATTGGATGGACTTCCTCCGTGATCCAAAAAACAAACAGGAGCTATTTGCCTTTCTGACGTCCAAGGTTGCCGAGTTTACCTTTCCATCAGGCAAATCCGTGTACATCACATCAGGTGAATCTGTAGTATCCACAGGCACCATCAACGCCATGCTGAACTGCAACCATGAGGAAGCAGATACGAGGGTCATAGTGCACATCGTGCATGCACTAGAGCAAGATATGAAGACTATTAAAGTGCGCACTGTTGACACAGACGTTGTAGTCATACTTATTGGTACATTTTATGATCTCATGGTCACTCAGCCATTGGTAGACATCTGGGTTGCCTTTGGAATGGGTAAGAATTACAGATTTTACAGTATCAATGCCATATGTGACAGACTTGGGGAAACAAGATCACAAGCTCTACCAGTATTTCATGCCCTTTCTGGATGTGATACCACATCAGCCTTCCAAGGTAAGGGCAAGAAGTCAGCCTGGCAGGCTTGGCAAGCCTATGAAGACATCACAGAAACATTTGTGTATCTGGCTCGTCACCCCTTTGAGCTTCTTTATACAGACGCTGATCACTTCCAGAAGATCGAGAGACTAATCATCATCTTGTATGATAGAACAAGTCCCTTGAGCTCTGTCAATGAAGCAAGACAGGAACTCTTCTGCCAGAAGAATCGATGAATGGACAGAATACCACCCACACAGGATGCTCTTCTTCAACATGCCCGGCGGGCATTGTACCAAGCCGGAATCTGGACAACCAGCACACAGACACAGCAAGTGGTTCCTTCTCCACAGACATTTGCATGGACCAAGGTGTCAGATGTATGGGTACCAGTTTGGATATCAATGCCAGAGGTTTCCAGAGCATGCAGAGAACTAATCAAATGTGGTTGCAAAGGAGACTGTACCACATGCAAATGTGGCAATGCCAATCTTGTCTGCTCAAAACGTTGTGTTTGCCCATGTATTAAATAGACAAGTAAATAAGAACATTGCAGATGTCTAGATTACTGAGAAAGTAAGGATTTGCACATTGCACACTGAACATTATAATATACTTTTGTTCAACAGAAATCCCCCATGCTCACTACTGAATGACCAAAGTACTTGTACACTCAATTTTTTAAAATTATTTTCTTTAAAAGTTGATGACTGAGGTCAATTATATCATGTAGTGGTTATAAGTTTCATGATTGTGTGGCTACAAATTCCCCTCATCCCAAGTGGGACTGGGAGGTTTTTTTTAGACCAGGAGTATTGTAATATATAAAGCTATATCAATATGCAGTACCAGAGACTTTTGGGGGCATCCTCATTTTTTCAAAAACAAATGACATACTTTGCTTACATGTACCTCCAAGTCGGCTTTTTTTTTGTTTCAGTGTTTTGTTTTGATTAATGTGCAGCCTATATCAGGTGTACATATGTACTTAATAGTCTAGTCCAAGCTGGATCCGACCAGAAAGGATAACCATTAGGAGTGCAAAATATCGAGCCCAAGAATTGGGCGTGTCGCTTATTGGATGTCACGCCTACCATTACAATCAGTATCCACTATAAACCAATGAGAGGTTTAGATTAAGTCTTAATCTAAACCTCTCATTGGTTTATAGTGGATACTGATTGTAATGGTAGGCGTGACATCCAATAAGCGACACGCCCAATTCTTGGGCTCGATATTTTGCACTCCTAATGATAATGTTGTATTTCCAGGGTACAATGTTTACAGCTTATCATTCGCAATAATTGATGACCTGGAGTTATAAGCAATGTATTCAAGCCAAAAGCTTCCCCCCCCCCCCTAACATTGAGGGCGCCCTTCACATGAAATCACTGAATGTCCCTTTAAATTTACTGGTGATATTGTAATATCAAAATACACATTCAGTGTCCTAAAAATTTATATTTTGATACCAATTTTTGCTATCCATGACTTATATAACCCGGGAAATGTATTTTTAATTACTGGATGGCGGCCATTTTGGATTTTTTGGTTTTACACGAATACGCGTAAAAATTCGCGAGGGCTCCTCGGCTAATATTGATTAATAGGTCATTAGGAGTGTTCATGCCAAATTTGGTGATTTTGTCCACCGTGTAACGGTAATTTTGCTAAGCCACCCTACTATGGGTCCGTTTTCATTCCTCAGCCCAAATTGGGCGAAGGGTATTGTCGTCACGGGCATCGGCTGGGCATCCGGGCGTCCATCAACTTTTGGTTTCCGTCAATTTCAAGGAGAATGGCTTGTCCGATTAAATCCATTTTTGCAGTGTGTGTTGGGGTTGAGTAGACGAAGGTTCCTTTCGAAAATGGGCGCGCTGTGATTTTCAATATGGCCGCCACGGCAGCCATCTTGAAATTGGTTTCCGTCAATTTCGAGCAGAATGGCTTGTCTGATTAAATTCATTTTTGCAGTGTGTGTTGGGGTTGGGTAGAGGAAGGTTCCTTTCGAAAATGGGCGAGCTGCTATTTTCAATATGGCCGCCACGGCAGCCATATTGAAATTGGTTTCCACCATGCATGGGCTGAGGGGTTACGCCCGTTTTGCGGTGCTATTTATTCTGTTTGTTACTTGCCGGAAAAGATTCCGGCAAGTATGTTGATCGATTGGTTTGTCTGTCTGTTTGTCTGTCTGTCTGTCTGTCTGTGCGCAGCACGATGTCTACACCGTTGCACGTAGAATCGCCAAACTTTACACACATATTTTTCTTGCCCTGGAATAGACTGTGCGCAATTTTTAACTCTCTCGGCCCAAGGCCTCCGTTATGACGTCATAATTTGATAATTCGACAAGTACAAAACTTCATCCAATCAAGATGCAATTTCTTGAGCGACATGACGGCATAAACTGGTGGAGAAAAAATAAAGATGACGTCATCGGTCACGTGGTTCGGCCGCCATCTTGGAAAAACCGAAAAACTTTGCACCTCTATTTCTCCGAAAGTACTGAATAGAAAAAATTGAGACATGGCTCATAGAAAAAATTGAGACATGGCTCATTGTAAAGAACTCTCCATGGGGAATAAAATATGTTAATGATGATGTCATTGGTGCCTCCATTATGACGTCATAATTCGACAAGTACAAAACTTCATCCGATCAAGATGAAATTTCTTGAGCTTCATCAAGGCATAAATTAGTTTAGAAAACAAATAATGATGACGTCTTCGGTCACGTAGTTCGGCCGCCATATTTGTCCAAAATGCCCGATAAAAAAATACATTCCGGCAAGTCCTCGGTCTCTGACCGATTTTTCATTACTCGCCGGAAAAGATTCCGGAAAGTATGTTGATCTGTTCGCTTGTCTGTTTGTCTGTTTGTCTGTCTGTTTGCAGCACTGCGTCTACACCGTTGCATGGAGAATCGCCAAACTTTGCAAACATATTGGTCTTGCCCTGGAATAGACTGTGCCCAACTTATGACGTCATCAGTCACGTGGTTCGGCCGCCATCTTGGAAAAACCGAAAAACGTTGCGCCACTATATCTCCAAAAGTGCTGAACAGAAAAAATTGAGACATGGCTCATTGTAAAGAACTCTCCATGGGGAATAAAATATGTTCATGATGACGTCATCAGTCACGTGGTTCGGCCGCCATCTTGGAAAAACCGAAAAAATTTACACCGCTATATCTCCGAAAGTACTGAACAGAAAAAATTGAGACATGGCTCATTGTGAAGAACTCTCCATGGGGAATAAAATGTGTTAATGATGACGTCATCAGTCACGTGGTCGGCCGCCATCTTGGAAAAACGGCAAAACTTTGCACCTCCATATCTCTGAAAGTACTGAATAGTAAAAATTGAGACATGGCTCATTGTGAAGAACTCTCCATGGGGAATAAAACATGTTAATGATGATGTCATCAGTCACGTGGTTCGGCCGCCATCTTGGAAAAACGGCAAAACGTTGCACCACTATATCTCCAAAAGTGCTGAACAGAAAAAATTGAGACATGACTCATTGTAAAGAACTCTCCATGGGGAATAAAACATGTAAATGATGATGTCATCAGTCACGTGGTTCGGCCGCCATCTTGGAAAAACGGCAAAACGTTGCACCACTATATCTCCAAAAGTGCTGAACAGAAAAAATTGAGACATGACTCATTGTAAAGAACTCCCCATGGGGAATAAAAGATGTTAATGATGACGTCATCAGTCACGTGGTTCGGCCGCCATCTTGGAAAAAGCGAAAAAATCTGTATATTCTGTATCTTTTTCCATCTTTTCTGTATCCATTTTGTATCCATTTGTATCCATTTTTCCATTCTGTATCTTTCCATAAAAAATCTTTTCCATCTGTATATTCTTACAATATCACCAACGCGTCCATCGAAAACGCTAACAGGCGTTTTCCTTCTAACAGGGAAAATGGCCTTAAAATGCATGTTGTTGTTGTTGTTGTTGTTGTTGTTGTATTCGTCCATCTTTTTGTATAACCTTTCTCAAAATGACTTTTCCATCTGTATATTCTTACAATATCACCAACGCGTCCAAACATACCGCACATCCATCGAAAACCCAACGCTGAACTTGGGTTTTCTCAAATTAATCTCCTTTTCATATTCTAATTTTGTAAATGATTCTGACGGTTTTGATTTTGTTGATGAATGAACTGTGTTATTGTAATTATCTACAATATTCTGAATTAAATATACCCATTGTTGAGAACCGAGTTGTGTGAATTTTTTATATAGTCTCTCTTTCAACGTACGAGTAAAAACGCTCAATAACAACTGCTTTTCCTTCATTAAAGGTGCCGTATAATTTAATACCCTCCCCCTTAAGAAATTTCATAAATATTTTGTTGTAGAATTCTGTTCCCTCATCAGTCCATAACTTCTTTGGTTTTCTTTTACTTTTACTTTTACTTTTACTAAGTATTCCACTGAAAGCGAACATAAGAGTATTACCCCTTTTGTTTTTCAAAGGAGCAACCCAAGCATATCTACTCCTCAAATCAATAACGGTTAAAGCATACTTGTGTCCCTTATCATTATTGAGTTCAATTAAATCAGCGGACCAGATGTGGTCAGTGCCTTTAGAATAAACCTTCCTTCTTTTAAACTTTGTGATTACTGGTCTATGTAATTCATTAGCCAAAAGCTCCTCAGTCTTGATGTCATCATCAGAGCTTAATAGTTTTTTTTTGAGGGTGAAACACCTGGAATACCAACCCCAAGTCCCAACCTTAATTTAGCACATCAATTTTTTCACGATAAACCTATCAACTTTCTCTCTCAGCGTTGGATTTTGTATCAAAGACAAACTATACAACATTTCTCTGTCGGCTTTATGTTTTTCAGTCAACGTAGTGGTATTCCCATAATCAATATCATGCTTCATACACACTTCATCAACCCTATTTAGAGGTTTAGACCAAGGTTTAGGATTGTCAGCCTCATCTAATCTTTTATCCAAGTTTGTTCCTAGACCACAGAAAGAATACCCCGGAAGGTGTAATTCCCCTGTAATTCCAGTTGTTGTAAATTTACTCCCTGACAAAAACTTTTGTATATCCCCCCCACTTTTATGCTTAGAAATGAATTGACACTTTTTAGAGCCACACACTAAACATATCCCCTTTTCATGAACTCTATTATTTCTACCTTTAACATACGATATATTTTTTGTATTAGTTTTCTTTTTACATTTAACACAATAATTTAGGAGTTGCGGAAGGTGAGAAAACGAGACCATTTCGTAGGGTTCGAAGCTCGTTTATTCGTACAGAACTCTCCAGCACACTCTAAACGCGAACGGAAGTGGTACAGCTTTTATAAAGCCAAAACCCTCTTCGGAGGGCGTGGCTCCCACAACCGCGCGTGCGTCATGTCCAACAAACCAAAAGCCCCACAGGCCCATGCACGTGGATTAGACCAAACATAAGGTAACCGTCACATGAGAATAAGTTAACCGCGAAATGTGAATAAGGTAACCGCTACATGCGCCCCCCCCCCCCCCCCCAGAATGCACTCCACAGGCGTGTACGTAGTTCGCAGGCGCGCTCGGCAGTGCCGAGAAGGCTCGAGCAATGCTCGGCCTCGGTACGCATGAAAAAACGCAGCCGTGGGGTTGAGCTGACCGAGGGGCTGGTCAAGTCCTCGGGGGAGGCTGCCGAGGTTCTTCGCGGGCCTCCCGAGGTTGCAGAGTCGGAGAAGTAGTTGCGCGAGTTGCAGCTTTGTACACGCGAGCTGTAGCTGTAGTTGTAGAGTGAAGTTGCGCGAAGGTGACGAGCAGCAGTGTGCGCAATGGTAACGAAGCAGCCGTGCCGCCAATGTCAGTGCGCGTGCAAGAGATGAGCAGCAGCGTGCGCGAAGGTAACGAAGCAGCCATGCCGCCAACGTCAGTGCGCGCGCAAGAGATGAGCAGCAGTGCCACCCGCATCTCGTAACTGCGTTGCTTCGGAGGGTCCTGGAGCAGGCTCGCCCCTCCGGTCGTAGAGGAGGAGCCGAGCGCGGTGTGCGAACCACATGGCCGCTCGTCGTTTCCAAAACTCCGGCAGTTCGATCGAAACTGCCGTGTTCGTTTGCAGCCCCTGAATCCGTTCGGGGGCAGCCGGGGTCACCAGTTTAGGAGTTGCGGAAGGAGAGAAGACGAGACCATTTCGTAGGGTTCGATACTTGTTTATTCATACAGAAATCTCCAGCACACTGCTAAAGCGAACGGAAGTCGTAGCGCTTTTATAAAGCCAAAACCCTCTTCGGAGGACGTGGCTCCCACAACCGCGCATGTGTCACGTCCAACAAACCAAAAGCCCCACAGGCCCGTGCACGTGGATTAGACCAAACATAAGGTAACCGTCACATGCGAATAAGTTAACCGCGACATGCGAATAAGGTAACCGCTACAATAACTCATTTATTCATGAGAAAAATTCCTACAGAGTACGCAAACCTTTTTGGTTTTCAACATATACATTTCTATCTTGATTTTTAAAACATAAAGAATCCTTAGGAATGCCTTCACTCTCTCCTCCATTTATTTACAAATAAAAACTAACTAAAGTCAATAACACTAACATCATCAACCACATAATCTTTTCCTTCTTCTTCTTCATCCCCACTTTCTTGTTTAAATCTCCCCCCCTGAAGCTAATATTTTGTCCACTAGACTTTTCACTTCTATATTTTCCTCCTCAGTGCGTTGAGGTTGATTTATTTGCAGTAATACCCTCAATCTTTTCTTCCACTCCTCCTTCACCCTTTCCTCCCTCTCCTCCTTGTCTCTTTTTTCCCGCTCCTTTTTCTCACTCTCTTCCTTCGCTCTTTTCTCTCTTTCCTCCTTCTCTCTTTTCTCCCTCTCTTCTTCAACTCCTTCCTCATCCCCTGCTACCCTTGAGTTTGAACCACATAGAATATTATACATATATTCTTCTGGATTTAGAGATATCCTTGCATCTGTAATTATTTTTCTCATAATAGGATACCAATAAGAGTTGTTGATGATTTCTAAAAGAGTTTTATATTTCATAACTTTGAGAAGTTCATTTTTATTTAATATTTTAATCAAGTCTCCATTTGTGGGTTTAGCAATATCAGTATAAGGCCAGTTCTTAATTACAAAATTCCCATGTATATGTTCCAATTCATAAGGTATGTAAAACCAAGCACCCTTTTCTTGTAGGTATCCCTGAATACAAAAATTATAATTCTCTTGTAGTCGTCTCCCTGCCATTTATGTATCAGAAATATATGTGAGATTAATATTATGACAGGTAATACCACCCCATCTTCCCACTACCAAATCGGTTTGTATTCCTCAGCTTTCTATCTTTATCTCATTACCTTCCTTCTTTGTCATATAAACTATTGTTTTGCTGTCATATGATTTTCTATTCTTGAAATCATGTATTTGTTGTTTGCTAATTGTACTTCCACATAACTCCTTATCCTCACCAAGCGGATAATATTCGTCTTTACGAGACTGATTAAAATCATGTAGGTCTTCTAAGTTTATTGAAAAAGACCAATTATACCCTAAATCAGGCATATCATACCCCCACTTATCTATTCGCATATTAACTATATGTCCTTCTTTATAAAATTCAATTGTAAGCAGATCGTTAAATTTTATGAGGAAAGGTGTATGGTCTGTATAACCAGGTGTTGTATTTGTAAATTTTACTTGTTTAACAAAACGTGCTGTTTTATTTAAAGATATATATTGTGATAAATCACTGAATCTAATTAAGTCATTCGCATCTGTGGGGCTTGGATAATTGATTAATTTATAAGTATTTTTCATATTAATATTTTTTGTTATGTTATATTGTTGCGGATCTCCTGGTCAGCCTTCTCCCCTTACAAAGGGGGCGGGGGCGGGGGGTTAGTCCCCTTGTCTTTGACTAGCCGACGGGATCCGGGGCTATGACGTTCCTTCTGGGCGGCGTTAAATAGGGTTGTAGGCCGAATTCCTATTACCTAAGTACCAACGCCGCCTAGGAAGCAAGGAAATAAGCCCAGCCCGAATCACGGTTATAGGTGGAAACACCGAGCGGTAGCGAACCGTGACCCGAGCCGTTATCAATGGCTAAACCCGATCTGAGCGGTTCCTAATCGTGCCACGCTTACCCAATGGGGGAAATCACTGATACGGTCAAATCAGGAAGAAACAAGGAATAACAGTTGGTTTATTACACTATGTACAATGAGAAGAAGTGGAACACACAGTGCAGCCTTATACAGTCTTATACTTATCCCAGGACAACGGGCCCGTTTCACACTCAGACACACTCACATGGGGTTGCAGATGGACAGGTCGATGGTCCAGGAATGGCGTCCAGGCAGTTCGCTCCGATCCCCGCTCGTGCCATGAAGAAGATGGTCAGGGCGGCAGAAGCTCCCCGCGGGTCGTTGGCGCAGATCGGACAATTACGGGGCGAATGGTAAGCTGGGCTTGGCGGTTACGCTGGTGTGGCTGCATATGTAATAGCTGGAGCGGCGCTATATGCGCTCCCAATTATACAAGTTCATAGGCGCTCCCAATACTGGTTCAATAGCAAGGCGCAATTCCTTCCAGACCTTTACACACTGCTCTCCCGCCGAAGTTCTGATAAGGGCAGTCCTTTGCTTCAGTCCTCCGACAGTCCTTTTGCACGAGTCCTGTTCAAGGGCTTTGTGCGTGCGCTTATATAGCGCCGCCCAGCGAACCCTCTGGAACTTGCCAGCCACACCCTTACCACGCTCCTCACGCCATGCCCTTAGAGCCCTGATTGGTTATGGCTCTTACCGTTGCTGTCTCCGCCGCTCCACCTTCGACGCCGCCACACCCCGACCCCGCGCTCCTCCCTCTCTCAAGCCTACCTCGTGTCATTTGACTAGGGAGCATCCTAATGCGAGGTGCAATAGCCAAAATGGGGCGCGGGATGGATTCTGCCCAACGAGGTAGATTTGGAGGGTGGAGGCAAAATGAAAGGGGGCCTATCTAATTTCTTTTACACAACGCAGATGTTACTAGGGAAATGGCCTTATACTCACACAGACTATGACATAACTAATATCCTAAATGGGCCTACGTGTTGCTTGTGGACTAACTAGGGGGCAAACCTTTAACCTTTAATGATGTTATATGTACACTCTCAAAACCGCAACAATATTTTTGTCGTTCAGCCTGTGCCTTTGTATAATAATTTGATAAATCAATATCCTGAGGGGATTCTCCAAAGACAGAACCATCTTTTCCAACATGTCATTTATATTAGATTTAAAATGGCATCATAAAAATTTTCATTATTGTTGAGTTGAAATAATACATATAAACATAATTGACCACAACATTTAGAATTAATTTCTTGAACTTGAAATGTTTGATAAACACCATTCAGTAAGAATTGTATTACTTCAACAGGTGGTGGTATCCCATAACTATCAAAATAATATTTATCCTGACTATTATGAATACAAACCCAATGAGAACCATTCTGTGTGTCTAAATTCATAATAATATTCCTTGTATTCTTGGACAACTTTGTTAATTCATCTCTCATACAAATAACCACATTATCAATTTTTAGTTTTTTACAATATTTAGCAAGTTCAATATTTGACGTATTCTTTCCAAATTGTTTAAACCATTTATCCATTTATTTATGAGAAAGATACAATCCATTACCCCGTTTAGTTAGTTTAACACCCGCTTGAGCGATAGAGGAAAGCATATCTCCAACCAACAACCGAGCTTTATCAGGCAGGCTTTCAAGCTTTTCAGCAAAATCTACAATTACACCACTTCCACTAATTTGTTTCTCCAACTCCTTGTTATGTCTTTCCAATTCTTTTTGGGCTTTTAGTTGTGCCTTCCTTTCATTAGCAGTTTTTACCGCTGCCGAAATACCACCAGTCAATGCTCCCGCTGCACTTAAACCAGCAAATAAAGGAATTAGAAATGGAAGAAATCCTCCTCTTGTCTCCTTTATTGAATATTTCTTCAACATAGGTTTTGATATTGTCAAATGTAAGTGAGCCAGTATCATTTAGTGTTTTCACCTGATCTCTTGTAAGCAAAACATCAATTCTTACTGCTCCTTTTCTTTGAATTGTATTAACATTAATAATACAAGGCATTTGATTTTGAATACAAGACGATAGTGTATCAAGATTGATTTTATTAACATATACATCAGTTGATACTGCTGCGGTTTTGAGATTGGCACATTGAAGTCATTAAAGGTTAAAGGTTTGCCCCCCATAGTTAGTCACACGAGCAACATATAGGCCCATTTGTAGTATAGTTATGTCTTAGTATGTGTAAGAATAGGCCATTTCCCCTCTTAGAACCTGCGTCGTGTAAAGACAGGAGAATAGGCCCTACATTCATTTTGCTCCAACCTCCATTCTACCTCTATGGGCGCAATCCATCCCACGCCCCATTTGGCTGTCCACTAGTCGAGTAACACGAGGTAGGCCTCGAAAGGTGCAGGAGGGTTGAGCTCGGCGCGGCAGCAGTGGGGGACGGTGAGAGCCACCAGCCAATCAAAGCTCGAGCGGCATGGCGTGAGAGGGCGTGGTGAAGAGAGTCTGGTGAGTTCCAGAAGGTTTGCGGGGCGGGTCTATATAAGCCCATACGAAAAGCCCTCGATAGGACTTGCAGAGGACTTGACTTGCACCAGTGGCGCGATAGGACTTGAGGAGAAAGGACTGTGCAAGAGAATTTGCATCACTCGCCGTTGTTGAACTTTGACCCTCGCAATAGAACGTGCGCGCCAGGGGATAGAGGAAGAGGCGTTGGCCGTACATGTACACGGGCACAGCCATACGCGCCGGTAACGAAGATAGCGCATTTCGGCCACGCGAGTGAACGTGGCCATAACCGCAAGTGAATAAGCGAGTGAATAACCGCCAGTCGCGCCAAAGGGGCGTGGTGTGTTTTGTGGGCATCGGGGATCGGCGGGGATCGTTGCCGCGGTGGCGTGCACGATTCGTGCCGGGTCCCGCCCTGTATGGTCGGTGCCGTGCCTTGGCGGGAAAGGCGATCGGCACGGTTCGAGGGGAGGAAGGAGAGGCCGGAGATTCGCCCCCTGGCGGCCGTGGTGCTCCGACCGTGGGAGATTGGGCCATCGTGCAGGGGACCGAAAGGCTCCACGCAGAGATGGCGCCTGGAACCTTGGCCCAACAAAACCTCCTCCCCTGAATCGAAAATGCCGGACGGACCCAACCAACAGGCGACCAACCACCCGCATGCATCGCTCGGCTTTTCGAAGCCGAGCTATGAAAATGTATTTCCGCACCGAGAGGCTCATAGTACAGTGGACGGATAGCAATGGTGTTGGCGAATGGTACCCGGCGTGGCGGAGTGGTGGTTTCGCCATTCCTCACATGTTTTTGGGGCACATGAGCAATAGATTATGGGGTGGCAGTGTAAACCAACACGAGGGCGGGCTAGGTTAATTTATAGGGATTTAGAAAGATGACGGTAGGGGACAAGATTTAAGTAGAGACATTGGTACAGGTAGAGGGGGCATAGAGAGATTAGGCTGGATGTTAATGACGAGGGAAGTGCTTAGTGTAAGGGAAGACGGGAGAGCACGAGTATTAGAGGGAAAAGTAGTTAGTTAGATGATGCTGTGTGTGTGTAGTAGTGTGGAGAAATTGTGTGTGTGGATGAGCTTGAGCAAATGAGGAATTGAATGAGAATCACTGTGTGTGGATGAGCTTGAGCAAATGAGGCATTGAATGGGAATAACCAGAGGTGGTGTATGAGTGGTGTATTGAGGACGAATGGAGTGTGTTGAAGTGAATTGACTTGCATGGTGTGCAAGTGGAAAAAGGAATGTGAGCACAAGAGGTGTGCAAGAGAACTTGGTGTGCGTGAGAATATTTGGTGCGGAATGCTTTGTGGGAGTAAAAGGTGTGGAATGCATGGTGCGAAGGAGTGAATGGGGGGAGATGGACCCCTTCACGAATACCCGGGGAGGGTAGTTTAAAGTCAGGTAGAGGGTTTAGGTAAATTGTTGGATATTGACATCTGTGGTGCAGGAAGTAGCAGGAAGTGCTTGGATGGGTGCATGAGTCAGTGAATGGCTGGGCGTGTGGGCTTTGTTGGTGTGTATGGTTATTGGGGCACTCCGCCACTGGTAGTCTGTCGGCCAGGTGAGGCTGCAGGTAGGCTCTGGGAGCCAGTCAGAGTAGTGTTCAGTGGGGCCCCAGGATCCTAGGAAAGGACCCGGGTAGCCCAATGCCAGAGAGGGCATCAGAGGGGTGAGAGAGCCAGGAGGGGCTTTCCCCGATTTAGGGTCATCGCAAGGAGCAAGGTAAGCTCGGGTGGCGACTTCAGTGGCGGAGGTGTGCAGGTAGTTGGACCTGCTAGTGGAGCCACATGACCCAGCCCAGAAATTGTGCAAAGGCACAGTGTGAAAAATTTGGGAGTGAGACCCAAATTCATGGGCACCGCAGAGTGGTCAATGGGTAATTTGGTTTTTAGAACCACATAGTTTAAAGATGCCGATTGGCAGGGCATGACCCCGGGTAGTGTAAATTAGTTAATGTAACTAGTGTAGTTATGAAGAGGAATTCCCTTCGCACCATCCACATTCATTCACCAAGGTGACAAAGCTCCGCACCATCACCAAGTGACCGAGTTGAGTGGGTGAGATGCATCTCGACATGATTGGACAATGTGTTTATTCCATCTCTTCCTTCTTGGGAGGGATTGGACGACGAATTTGGTTTAGAGGGGGATATGGGAGACAAGACGTAGAGATGAATTTGTAATTTGTTAATACAGGGAGGGGCAAGGGTAGTGTAAGCTGACATGGGGGGGGGTATGAACGGTTAGAGACGATCTTGCTCTGCTCGTTCTTCCGCACCCCTCATGCTGCATTACCTTGTATTGATGTGTACCCTTGCGCCCTTTCCTTTGCTAACTGTGCTTTGTCTCTCCTCCCCACCCATGGACCCATTTTGGAGGAGGAGTCGTGCAGCAACCTTGGACTGTGCAGCGGCACTTTGCTACACATGTGCAGCTGCACCTCGCTGCGCCTGTGCGGCTGCACGTTGCTACATCCGTGCAGATGAACGGCGCCGTGCTTTGATGCCATACTCTTTATTATAACTTTGCTGCACATGCACAGACACTTTACTGCACCACATTACACCTGGACCACACGTTTTGTGGCCTTACACTTTGCTGAGCAGTCATTTGCTGCAAACTTGCCTTTCCTCTTCGGACCACTGGTTTTAAGTGGCATTAATGTCACGCAGTTGGACCACATAAGGTTGGCCCTGCTGGCAAATAAAAACGAACACGGTTTCTGTACATTTTATTCTGGTGTGCCAGGAACGAAGACTTGTAAGTTTTTATGGCACACCGAAGATGAAGCAAGAAGATGCGAGATGCAGCAGCCCAGCAGCAAATGGTGAACTGTGCATTGAAATGTGTTTTGGTGTATTGGTGCATTGCTGTGCTTTTTCTCCCCTCCAATCTTCTTTCCACAAAAATAACAGGTCCTGGGTTATAGAGATGTAAATAATTAGGTTGTGGTTGTAAATAAGATGCTACCCACCGGCTTTATGTTTAGTTTCACAATAATTCCGCAATTCGGTTAGCTGTGGGTGTGAATCCGTTAGAGTTAGTTACACAACACAGTCGGTGGGACATATCTAGTGTTGTAAAACTGTCACATACAGGGGGTTAGATTAAATGTTAGAGGGGAACCACATCTCAGTATCACATGTAATTAAAAACTAGTCCCAGGTCTTTCTCAAAACCGGTCGTTCACACCTGTGTGGGTTCAACTCGGGGACGAGTCTGACGAGGGAGGGGGGCAGTGCTGCGGTTTTGAGATTGGCACATTGAAGTCATTAAAGGTTAAAGGTTTTCTCCCCATAGTTAGTCACATGAGCAACATATAGGCCCATTTGTAATATAGTTATGTCTTAGTATGTGTAAGAATAGGCCATTTCCCCTCTTAGTACCTGCGTTGTGTAAAGACAGGAGAATAGGCCCTACATTCATTTTGCTCCAACCTCCATTCTACCTCTATGGGTGCAATCCATCCCGCGCCCCATTTGGCTGTCCACTAGTCGAGTAACATGAGGTAGGCCTCGAAAGGTGCAGGAGGGTTGAGCTCGGCACGGCAGCAATGGGGGCGGTGAGAGCCACCAGCCAATCAGAGCTTGAGCGGTGTGGCGTGAGAGGGCGTGGTGAAGAGAGTCTGGTGAGTTCCAGAAGCTTCGCGGGGCGGGTCTATATAAGCCCATACGAAAAGCCCTCGGTAGGACTTGCAGAGGACTTGACTTGCACCAGTGGCGCGATAGGACTTGCAGAGGACTTGACTTGCACCAGTGGCACGATAGGACTTGAGGAGAAAGGACTGTGCCAGAGAATTTGCATCACTCGCCGTTGTTGAACTTTGACCCTCGCAATAGAACGTGCGCGCCAGGGGATAGAGGAAGAGGCGTTGGCCGTACATGTACACGGGCACAGCCATACGCGCCGGTAACGAAGATAGCGCATTTCGGCCACGCGAGTGAACGCGGCCATAACCGCGAGTGAATAAGCGAGTGAATAACCACCAGTCGCACCAAAGTTCGCCCTCTACCGTGCGCCCCGAGTTTACCTGCTTTGTTCGAGTGACATGATACGCGGTCCTGCTTTCACCTACCTCCATCTTCGTGGGACATGCCGGGGACCGGAGAGAGTGAGACGGAGCCGATCCTGTACGACCACCCCGGAGCTGGTGAACATCATCCTGCCGATCAGCAATCCCCGTGTGAGTGTGTGTGTGAGACGGGCCGGTTTGTCCAGGGGTATTAAGTAAGACTGTATAAGGCTGCTCTGTGTCCCTTTCCTTCTACCAATCCTTGTATAGTGTAAATAAATTCTGTTCTTCCTTCTGATTCGATCGTTCCCGTGATTTCTCCATTGGCTAAGCGTGGTACGAATATAACCGCTTGAATCGGGTTCCACCATCTATAACGGTGCGGATCACGTGTACGCAACCGCTCAGCGTATCACCAACACACGTGGTTAAGTGAGGCTTATTTTCTCGCTTCAGGGCAGCGTTAGTACTTAGGTAACAGCGAATTTGGTCCCGAAACCCTATTTAGCGCTGTCCGGAAGGGACGTAATAGGTCTCCGGTCACGCTAGGTCAGTCAAGACAAGGGGACTAATCCCCCCTTGGTAAGGGAAGAAGGCCGGCGGCAGATCCGCAACAATACTTTAGCACTCATTTATTTATTAGAAAAATCTATGTGATATTAATCATAACACCATTATCTGTATTAATCTGCAATTCTGTTTCTTCCAAAAGCAAACAATATGTATCAACTTCTTCACTCGGGGAGTGTGCTCTTGATTACCATTGCTTTCACACACCTTTTGGTAAGACTTGTAGGCCTCCGTATAATCATTTTTTTCCCAATCAATTTCCAATCTATCTCGCGAGTAAAATGTGCCATCAAGAGAAACCCAAAGTTGTTTCACCTTGGCATTATCACTCAGCGCATTATTCTTATCAGTAGCACTATCTCCATCTGGTTTATTAAAAATGAGCCATAGGTATCGTGGCTTTCCTTCCAAATTCCAAGTGTAGGTAGTGTGTTCCAGTTTAACGTGTTGACATCTTCTTTTAAGGTATTGAAGGAGCTGCGCTCCAACGCGAGTCGAAAGAAGTGACGCGACCAAAGACGGAATTCGTCCGAGTTGCTTTATTGAAACAAAACAGCTCAGGTATTCTCTCAAAAGCCCGTTTATCGGGCAGCAATATATATACACATTTATGTCGGGAAGTTTGCCCGGCAAAAGCTATACCGGGCATGCCCGGGTGTCAAGGGCGAGCCTTGGAAAGGCGAGTCTGGACCTGCCCGGGCGTGTTTGGCTGCGGCCTGGCAAGTCGAGGCTGGGCGTGCCCGGGCGCTCTGGACGAGCACTGGAAAGGCGAGAGCGGGCATGCCCGGACGCTCTGGGCGAGCCCTGGAAAGGCGATAGCGGGCATGCCCGGATGCTCTGGGCGAGCCCTGGAAAGGCGATAGCGGGCATGCGCGGACGCTCTGGGCGAGCCCTGGAAAGGCGATAGCGGGCATGCCCGGACGCTCTGGGCGAGCCCTGGAAAGGCGAGAGTGGGCATGCCTGGGAAAGACGAGACCGGGCGTGCCCGGGAGGTTCGGGCGTGCCCGGGAACAGTGAGTCCGGGCATGCCCGGGAGAGGCGCGTCTGGCCGTGTTCTGGCCGGTGCAAGGCGATTGTGTGCATCCAGCGGTAACCGCTACACACGCCCCTCCAGAATCGACCTGCACCGGCAGGGTCAATTTAAGGGGGGTCCGGATGACCTGGCCGATGCGACCCCTGGAGGGTCGTGGGGAGGGGTCCGACGTGGTGGTGGGTGGTCGAGCGGGGGGAACTGTGGACGGGGGGCAGCCTCGCCGCGGAGGAAGGGCCAACCGTGGTGGTCGGTCGACGTCCATGTGCGCCGGTTTGAGGCGGTCCACAGAGATCCGGTCCGACCGGCCGCCAACGTCGACGACAAAGGACTTGTCACCCCGTCGCAGGACCCGGAAGGGCCCGTCGTATGGCGGCTGGAGTGGCCCCCGGTGCGCGTCATGACGCACAAAGACGTACTCCGCTGTGCGAAGCGCCGGGGGGACGTAGGACTGGGGGCCACCGTGGCGGGACATTGGCACGGGGGCAAATCGGCGGGCGGCCTCCTGGAGGTCCGAGCGCTGGTGTGCGGTGGACCAGGGACTGGTAGCGTCGGGCAAGAACTCGCCCGGGACGCGGAGCGGCTGGCCGTAGACGAGCTCGGCGGCGGACGCCCGGAGGTCCTCCTTGGGGGCCGTGCGGAGGCCCAAAAGGACCCACGGCAGCCGGTCGGTCCAACCGTCGTCCTGAAGGCCGGCCATGAGTGCGGCCTTCATGGAGCGGTGAAACCGCTCGCACAACCCGTTGGCTTGGGGGTGGTAGGCCGTGGTGCGGTGCAGCGTGACCCCCAACGAGCGGGCGACTGCGCCCCAAAGTTCGGACGTGAACTGTGGGCCGTGGTCGGACGAGATGTCCGCCGGTGCGCCGAAGCGCGCGACCCAGGTGGCGATGAACGCCTGCGCCACGTCGGCGGTGGTGGTGGAGGTGAGGGGCACGGCCTCCGGCCACCTGGTGGTCCTGTCCACCATGGTGAGCAGGTGGGTGAACCCCCGCGATGGGGGCAGGGGACCCACCAGGTCCACGTGGACGTGGTCGAAACGCCGTGCAGGCACGGTGAAAGGTGCCAGCGGGGCCTGGGTGTGGCAGTGGACCTTGGCCCGCTGGCAGGCCGTGCAGGCGTTGGCCCAGTCACGGACGTTCCGTCGAAGGCCGTGCCAGACGAAACGTGCCGACACCAGCTTCTGAGAAGCTTTCCGGCCCGGGTGAGAAAGGCCGTGGATGGAGGCGAAGATGCGGCGCTGCCAGGAAACGGGCACGATGGGGCGAGGCTGGCCCTGGGAGACGTCGCAGAGCAGGACGGTGCCCGCGAAGGGGATGTCGGCCAGGCGGAGGCCCGTGTCCGCCGCCCGGAGGGCCTGCACCGAGGTGTCGGTGGTCTGGTCGGCCGCCATGAGCGCGAAGTCCACGCCGAGGTGGACCGCGTTCGCGCTGGCTCGTGAAAGACAGTCGGCCACAGCGTTGTCTTTGCCGGCGACGTGCCGGATGTCCGTGGTGAATTCCGACACGGCGGAGAGGTGGCGCTGCTGGCGGGCCGACCACGGCTCCGTGACTTTGGCCATTGCGTAGACCAACGGCTTGTGGTCGATGAAAGCCGTGAACGGGCGGCCCTCCAGGAGGTGTCGGAAATGGCGAACGGCCAGGAATAGACCGAGCAGCTCGCGGTCGAACGTGCTGTATTTTAACTCGTTCGGCCGGAGCTGCCGGCTGAAAAAAGCGAGTGGCTGCCAAACCCCGTCCACCCATTGTTCATGGACGGCGCCCACCGCGTAGATGGAGGCGTCCGTAGTGAGGGCGATGGGTGCGTTGAGCACCGGGTGAGCCAGCAGCGTTGCGTCGGCGAGGGCCCGTTTTGCGCTCGCGAAGGCCGCGTCCATGGCCGTGGACCAAACGATGTCATGCTTGGCCGGCTTGCCCCGGAGGGCCTCATAAAGGGGCCGCATGAGCTGAGCAGCGCGGGGCACGAATCGGTGATAAAAATTCACCATGCCGAGGAACTCTTGTAGGGCCTTGATGGAACGGGGACGCGGGAACGTGGTGATGGCCTCGACCTTGGTCGGCAGCGTCACGGCCCCGGTCCTGGTGATGCGGTGGCCCAAAAAGTCAACGGTGGTCGTGCCGAAGTGGCATTTGGCCGGGTTGACAATTGAGCCGTGCTCGCTGAGGCGACCGAGCAGTGTTCGGAGGTGGAGGAGGTGCTCGGCGCGGGACGTGCTTGCGACGAGGATGTCGTCCAGATAGACGAAAAGAAATGGCAGGTCGCGCAGCACGCTGTCCATTAAGCGCTGGAACGCCTGGGCCGCGTTCTTGAGGCCAAACGGCATCCTCAAAAATTCGAACAGGCCGAACGGCGTGATGACGGCCGTCTTCGGGACGTCGGCCGCCCGGACAGGTACCTGGTGGTATCCCCGTATCAGGTCAATTTTGGAAAATATGACCCGTCCCGCCAAACGGTCGGAAAAGTCCTGGATGTGCGGGATCGGGTACCTGTCGGGGGTGGTAGCGTCGTTGAGGCGGCGGTAGTCGCCACACGGGCGCCATCCGCCCCCCGGCTTTGGCACGATGTGCAGTGGTGAGGCCCACGCGCTATTGGAGCGCCGCATGATGCCGAGGTGCTCCAACGCGTCGAACTCAGCCTTTGCCACGGCGAGCTTGGCCGGGTCGAGATGGCGGGCCCTGGCGTAGACCGGCGGGCCCGTAGTGGGTATGTGGTGCTCGATCCCATGCCGCACTGCGACGGCCGAAAACGTTGGCCGTGTGAGGGCCGGGAATTCCGCGAGCAGGCGAGCGAACTTGTTCGCCGTCGGGAGGGCGCACGCCAGTTCGGTCGGCGCGGAGCTGCTCATCGTGCATGCCAGGGAGCTGAAGGTCTCGGCGTTGACAAGGCGACGACGTTTGACGTCGACCAGCAGCCCGTGCGCGCAGAGGAAGTCGGCGCCCAGCAAAGCCATGGGGACGCAGGCGGTCACAAAGGTCCACTGAAAGCGCTGGCTGCCGAAGCAGAGGGTGACGTTGCGCGGGCCGAAAGTGCGTATGGCCGAACCCTTAGCAGCGACCAAAGAGGGGCCGCAAACGGCATCCCGCCTGTCCTACTCGGAGGCGGGTATGACGCTCAGTTGGGCGCCGGTGTCACAAAGGAAACGCCGCCCGGACACTTTGTCCCGAATAAAAAGCAAGTTGCCCGAGTGGCCGGCACTCATGGCTGGGAATGAACGCCGGGCCGGCCGTTTCCCGACTTGCCGAAAGTGCACGGGGGTCGGCACGTCCGAGCCTTGTGTCCGAACCTGGCATGGTAATAACACCACGCCTGGTCAGGTGGAGGCCCCGGCCGTCGTGTCGGAAGCGGTCGGTGCGGTGTGGCGGCCGCCAGTTCCACCGGCAGTTCGGCCTCCAACCGCGCAGGGCGCTCGGGCGTCGTGGGCGTCGCCTCGGAAGGCGGCAGGCTCCAGGTAGCCACGCCGATGTGTTGGCCCGCCGAGGAGATCTTATCGGCTTCCCTGGCGAGGGCGCGGGGATCGGTGATCGACGTGCCAGCCAGGGCGAGGCGTACCGGGTGAGGCAGCTGGCGAAGGAACAACTCGCGGAACAGAAAATCCGGAGAGTGCTCACCGAGCAACGAGAGCATATAGTCCATGCGCTCGGACGGGCACGTGTCGCCGAGCTCGGGCAGGTCGAGCAGGCGCCGTGCGCGTGCCGCCGGTGAGAGGGCGAAAGCGTCGAGGAGGAGCGTCTTCAGCGCGTCATACTTGTCGGCAGCCGGCAGGTGCTCGAGGAGGCTCAGGGCACGGGCCGCGGTGGCGGAACCGAGCGCTGCCACGACGTGGTGGAAGCGGGTGTCGTCCACGGTGATGCCTCGCAGGGCGAACTGGGAGTCCGCCTGGGCGAACCAAACAGCCACGTGAGCCTCCCAGAAGGTAGGCAGTTTAAGAGTCACTGCCGTGTCCATGTCGGTAGGTCACCAGTGAAGGAGCTGCGCTCCAACGCGAGTCGAAAGAAGTGACACGACCAAAGACGGAATTCGTCCGAGTTGCTTTATTGAAACAAAACAGCTCAGGTATTCTCTCAAAAGCCCGTTTATCGGGCAGCAATATATATACACATTTATGTCGGGAAGTTTGCCCGGCAAAAGCTATACCGGGCATGCCCGGGTGTCAAGGGCGAGCCTCGGAAAGGCGAGTCTGGACCTGCCCGGGCGTGTTTGGCTGCGGCCAGGCAAGTCGAGGCTGGGCGTGCCCGGGCGCTCTGGACGAGCACTGGAAAGGAGAGAGCGGGCATGCCCGGACGCTCTGGGCGAGCCATGGAAAGGCGATAGCGGGCATGCCCGGACGCTCTGGGCGAGCCCTGGAAAGGCGATAGCGGGCATGCCCGGACGCTCTGGGCGAGCCCTGGAAAGGCGATAGCGGGCATGCCCGGACGCTCTGGGCGAGCCCTGGAAAGGCGAGAGCGGGCATGCCCGGGAAAGACGAGACCGGGCGTGCCCGGGAGGTTCGGGCGTGCCCGGGAGCAGTGAGTCCGGGCATGCCCGGGAGAGGCGCGTCTGGCCGTGTTCTGGCCGGTGCAAGGCGATTGTGTGCATCCAGCGGTACCCGCTACAGTATGATACATTTAGCGGTTTCTTTGAGTTAAGTCTTCTATTCAACATCTCTTCCGTTTTAAGATTAGGAGTATATTCACTAATATACCAACAAAAATCATTAATAACAAATTTATTATTATCACCAAAAGCATTAGCAGTCCCAAAAAGCAATCTATTTACATTATCATTCCTTTGTAGTTGAAATCGAATTTTAAGACCATACAAAACTTTATCATAATCACAAAATCCAAATATACCTTTAAGGGGTACTGCTACGGTAAAACTATTCTCTGCTTTTGTTTCATCATTATACATTGCCTTCCTTTGACGATAACCAGGGTCTGCGTTTGTACCCATTGACATATCAGGAATAAAACCTTCAACAGACCTCTTACCCATTCTATCACAAAACGAATATAGTGCGAATTTCATCATTTCAGATGTAGCAGAGACATAATCAACCGCTTCAACCTCTTGTGTTCCAATATACAAACGGACACTCTCAAACATTTTCCAGGAGAAATCATTTACAAGTGTAGCATTAGTGTTATTCGCAGCCTTAGTGAATTTAAATTTACACAACAAGAAACTATCAGCTAGATTCAAGTAAGGTTGTTGATTATTTATTTCAAAACTTTTTGTTCCGTTTGTATTCCAGTCTGTTCCTGTTATAGCATTTACCTTATAATAGACTTCCTTTTTAGTAGAGTTTGAAATGATAATCGTATCATCCAAATCATAGATACTATCAATTGCTTCCATACTTGTATTTATTTGGTAAAAAAAGATGCTAAAACTTTTGAGACCCTGACCCAAGTATTTGAATGATTTTTTGTTGTTCTTGTGAAGATAGTTGAGTTTTTCCTATTTTTATTTCTTTGATTGCTTGTAATTTATGAGACTCCTTTTGAGCATCTTTTATACTCTTTATAGCACCTGCTACATTTCCCACGGCAGAAGCGGTTGAACCAATTAGGTCTTTATGTTTAAGAATGGTTGAACCAATACCCATTAGAGTATCAATTATCCCATCTCCTTTATTTCTAAATTGATGCCCTACACCCCGTTGTTTCTTAGGTTTATAGTATCCTCTACCAAGAAACATACCTTTGTGGGGGTTACCCCATTGAGGCATAATCCACAGGGACAGGAGCAGTGGGTCTATTGATGGTATGGGCGTGGCGTGCGCTCGGTTGTTGGAGCCACGCCCCCTTAAGAGGCTGGGGCAGAAGTGATTTGAGTTATAAAAGATGCATGAGTTCCGGTCGGGTTTTAGTTCTGTTGAAATAAAGGAGCCTTGAACAAGTGAAGAAGTGTTTCACCCTCTCGTTGTCCGCAACTCCTACATTGGTGACCCCGTCTTGCTCTTGAAAGTTTTCGAAGCTTCAAACCAACATGACGACAAGCGCAGTTTCGATTAAACTGCCGGAGTTTTGGGAACGACAAGCTGCCGTTTGGTTCGCACAAGCTGAGGCCCAAATCGCCATTCGGAGCATTTCTGCTGACGACACGAAGTATTATTATGTCGTGTCTGCGCTCAGCGCCTCCACTGCGACCAGGGTGGTCAGCTTTCTCCAGGATCCTCCAAAGGGCGGCAAGTAAAAGACGCTAAAGGCACTGCTGCTCGAAACCTTCGAGCTCACTGAGGCCGAGCACGCCCGCCAGCTCCTTTCTCTACCCGGGCTGGGCGACTCCAAGCCGTCGGAGCGGATGGACCACATGTTGTCTCTCCTGGGCAGCCACCGACCATGTTTCCTCTTCAAAGAACTGTTCCTGCAACAGCTGCCAGGACAGGTATGGTCAGCCATGGCCAACTCATCTGTTAAGGATTTTGGCACCCTGGCCAGGGAAGCAGACAAGTTTTTCTCTGCCAGACAGCAATGTAGTGCGGCTGCATGGGACCCAGGCCCCGTCGAGCCTACACCGCTGGTGGACACCGTTGCGGCCACCATTACGGCCCAGCGGCGGAAGGTCCCAGGCTTGTGCTTTTACCATGCAAGGTTTGGGCCCAAGGCCAAGGCATGCCGGCCACCCTGCAGCTTCAGCGAGTCGGGAAACGGGGTGGCCGGCGCTCGTTAACTGCCATGAGCGTCAGCCGTTCGGGCAGTTTGTTGTTCATTTCGGACACTGACTCCAGACGTCATTTCCTCTGCGACACAGGGGCCCAGGTGAGCGTTCTCCCTGCGTCAGCATTGGACCGGGAGGCCGGGAGTCACGGCCCCGCCCTGGAAGCCGCCAACGGCAGTGCTATTCAGACTTTTGACAAACGGACCGTGGCACTGTGCTTTGGCGGGCAGCAGTTTACATGGGATTTTGTCACGGCGAGGGTGTCCACCCCCTTGCTGGGCGCTGATTTCCTCTGCGCCAACGGCCTATTGGTGGATGTTAAAAAGCACATGGCTCATTAATGCGGAGACATTCAGTTCTCTTCCATGCTCGCTGAGCGGGTCTGCCTCGACGAGGCTTGCGTGCACGCTCTCGACCTCTGATGAGTTCGCCCACCTCCTAACCGAGTTCCCGGCCCTTACACGGCCCACCTTTTCGGCCGTTGTCATCAGTCACGGAGTGGAGAATCACATTCCGACCACCGGCCTACCTGTCATTCGTGGTTACCACCAGGTCCCCGTCCGGCCGCAGGCCGTTCCTAAGACCGCGGTGATTACACCGTTTGGGCTTTTCGAATTCCTCCGTGTGCCTTTTGGGCTCAAGAACGTGGCCCAGGCTTTCCAGTGCCTGATGGACAGCATGTTGCGGGATTTGCCATTTCTGTTAGTCTACCTGGACGATATCCTCATTGCAAGCGCTTCCAGGACGGAGCACATGTTTCACCTCCGAGCGCTGTTTGAACGCCTCAGTCAGCACGGCCTGATCATTAACCCGGCCAAGTGCTTGTTCAGGGTGGCCTCAATTGACTTTCTCAGCCACCACATCACGAGGGAGGGGGCCATCCCACTGCCGTCTAAAGTGGAGGCTGTGAAGGGTTTTCCACGCCCCCTCACGGTCGAGGCCCTGCAGGAGTTTTTGGGCATGGTGAACTTTTACCATCGTTTCGTGCCCCGGGTGGCCCAGCTGATGCGGCACCTTTATGAGGCCCTCAAGGGCAAGCCTACCAAATGCGCCACTGACTGGACCGAGGAGATGGCCAAGGCTTTCACGGATGCTAAACTGGCCCTCGCCAGTGCAACCATGCTGGCGCATCCGTCGCCCGACGCACCGATTGCTCTCACCACGGACACTTTGGACTACGCGGTTGGCGCCGTGCACGAGCAGTGGGTCAACGGGGCCTGGCAGCCGTTTGCTTTTTTTTAGCCGGCAGCTCTGCCCTAACGAACGAAAGTACAGTACCTCAATCGTGAGCTCCTAGGCCTCTACCTAGCTGTCCGACACTTCCGTTACCTGTTGGAAGCCCACCCGTTCACGGCGTTTGTGTACCACAAGCCCCTGGTTTTTGCCACGGACAAGGTCTAGGAGCCGTGGTCTGCCCGTCAACAACGCCAGCTCTCCTTCGTTTCCGAGTTCACGACGGACATCCAACATGTTGCTGGGAAGGATAATACGGTCGCCGATTGTCTCTCCCGGTCCATAGCTGGCGCAGTTCACCTTGGCATCGATTACGCCCGCATGCTGGCCGATCAGATCTCCGACCCGGATGTCCAGGCCTGCAGGGCGGCGGTCACGGGGCTTCGACTGTCTGATGTGCCATTCAAGGACACGGGCAACACGCTACTGTGCGACGTATCTTTGGGACAGCCTCGCCCCGTCTTACCCACCAGCTGGAGACGGCTGGTGTTCGATGCCATCCATGGTCTCTTTCACCCGGGCAGGAAGGTGTCGCAAAAGTTGGTGGCAGCGATTTTAGTTTGGCACGGGCTCAGGAAGGATGTGCGCGACTGGGCCAACACCTGCGTCGAGTGCCAACGCTCGAAGGTGCTTCGCCATACCCAGGCCCCATTGACGCCATTCACAGTGCCCGAGCGACGGTTTGACCATGTTAACGTGGACCTGGTAGGGCCCCTCCCCCCTCGCAGGGATTCACCCACCTCCTCACGATGGTCGATAGGACCACCAGGTGGCCAGAGGCTGTCCCGCTCACATCTACAACATCCGCCAATGTGGCCCGGGCATTCATCGGCACTTGGGTTGCCCGTTTTGGCGCCCCCTCAGACATCTCTTCAGACAGGGGGCCCCAGTTCACTTCAGAGCTCTGGGGTGCTGTTGCCCAGGGGATGGTGGTAAAGCTCCATCGCACCACTGCATATCATCCCCAGGCTAATGGATTGTGTGAGAGGTTCCATCGCTCTATGAAAGCTGCTCTCAGGGCCAGCCTCTGGGATGACAGTTGGGCCGACAGACTCCCGTGGGTCATGTTGGGCCTCAGGACAGCCCCTAAGGAAGACCTCCATTCCTCATCCGCTGAGCTCGTCTATGGCCAGCCGCTGCGGGTTCCCAGGGAGTTCATGCCTGATGCCACAAGCCCCTGGTCCGCTGCCCGTCAGCGGCCGGTTCTCTGGGAGAATGCCAAGATGTTTGCACCAGTGCCCACATCTCAACATGGTTTGCCTCAGGCCCACGTCCCGCCGGATCTACGTACAGCGGAGTACGTCTTTGTTCGCCATGACGCACACCGGGGGCCGCTTCGGCCGCCTTATGATGGGCCTTTCCGCGTTCTGGAGGCCGGGGACAAGTCCTTCGTGGTCGACATCGGTGGCAAACTGGACCACCTTTCGGTGGACCGCCTCAAGCCGGCTCACTTGGACCTAGACCAGCCCCCTCGGTTGGCTCAACCCCCACGGCGGAGCCGTCCCCCGTCGGGTAAGTCCCCGGTTGGCCCGCCTACCGCCAAGCCGCTAACAGTCCCTGCTCGGGTCATCAGGGGTCGTTTCGGCCGGGTGGTTAAGGCCCCCCAAAAACTGACATTGCCCGTGCGAGTGAATTCTGGGGGGGCGCATGTGGGGGTTACCCCATTGAGGCATAATCCACAGCCACGGGACCAGTGGGTCTATTGATGGTATAGACGTGGCGTGCGCTCGGTTGTTGGAGCCATGCCCCCTTAAGAGGCTGGGGCGGAAGTGATTTGAGTTATAAAAGATGCATGAGTTCCGGTCGGGTTTTAGTTCTGTTGAAATAAAGGAGCCTTGAACAAGTGAAGAAGTGTTTCACCCTCTCGTTGTCCGCAACTCCTACACCTTCACCCTTATAGTATGGTGAAAGGAACATCCCATCCCCATCTTTTGTAATTTATTTTATATTTTCCCAACTCGTGTTTTCTCACAATAACCATTATTTATTTATTGGAAAACTTCACGGAGGTGAATTCTGATGGACATAATTTCTTCATTAAAGGAAATCATATGATTATCTTGATCGGTTATCCTAAAATTTACTCTGTATATGGTTTTTCCTGACAGGTAAATAGACAAGCTTTTTTAGTTCCATATTGAATTTATTGTAGCGGCTACCGCTGGGTTTTCACAATCACCTTGCACCTATCAAGGACGCGGAGCGATCACCATGCCGGGCTCGTCCAGGACGCCCGGGCAGGCCCGCGCTCAACTTGCCAGGCCTCGGTCGGGACGCCCGGGCATGCCCGGGCAGGCTCGCCCTCAACTTGCCAGGCCGCAGCCAGGACGCTGGGCCACGCCCCCTCTCGCCTTTCCTGGGCAAACGCTCCGGGATAATATTGTTACAGATACGACTTTGATGGTATGGTGGGCCGAGCGGGATGGCCGCCGTATCCGTACAAGTTACCCCGATTGCACCCGGGGTTGACTAATCGCGCTATGCTAGACCAATGAAGGAAAAAGAAGACACCCGGCTGGGTTATAATGACACAATACGACACCAACGTTTCGATTCTCAAGTATATTCGTACGGAAAAAGGTTAGATTACAGGGGCTAGAGGTATATTACAGGAAGACAGGCACTTAGACACACTCTTATATTAACCCCGGACAGACGACAGACACACGGGACAAAATGCTGACTCACACGGGGGTTGATGAAAAGGAAAGGCAGGTCGCGATGGCTCAAGGTGCACTCTTGGCTCAAGGCAGAATCGACCCGGTCCGGTCCAGAGATGCGGGAGGTTTCACAGCGCTCGGAGGGGACGTTCTTTCACAGGCGGGCCTTTCTCTCTCAGCGCTCGCAGGTCCTTCTTTCTCCAGCTCGGGGCGCATCTGACGTCACGTCCGGCAAGCGGCTGCGTATATCCGGCGGGGAGTGACACGCCCTCGGCTCGTTAGCTCCGCCTCGTGGAATCGGCACGTTGCTTCTCATTGGGTGCGTGCGGGGGGGGGTTACTGGCTCCGCCCCTGACGAGGAGCTGACAGCCAGCCCCTTCGGGGTAACCCCGTGGAGCGCATGGTCTGGAGCTAATCGAGCCGGTGTGAGGACGCATCCTCCCCCGCTCCGCCGCCATCTCCTCTGTTGTTGTTGTAATTGTTGTTGTAGTTGTTGTTATTGTTGTTGTTTGGGGAAGAAGATGGGAGGAGGTATGGGAAAGGTCCTAAACTCACTACTGATGCCATATAATCACATTCTGGTGCAACGAAGAGTCATAATTAATGGAGACGAGGCCTTAACTGACATAGAATAAGAATAACTAGGAAGATGTCCGAAAGTTGTCTACGTGTGGTGCGGTGGACCTGGGCACGACATTTAATGGGGGAATAAGGGGAAGGTCGGCTCTACTGATTGTTATTTACATGCAATGGGACTAGGGAATGGGGGACTGGGGAAAGTTGGGGAGTATTGGAGAAAATAGGGGAATATTTACAAGCGGATATGGAGGCCAAATTCCATATTCGCAACATTGCACCCTTCTCTACCCTCGGGGCGTCCCGACCCGATAAATTTTTACCTACTTTAGTGTGGCACGCAATGTAGTTCCCTCTATTATTAACTCTACCCTGAGTGCGACAGTTTTACAGATATTCACAAATGAGTAAATATGTCCCCCTGCGACGTTGCACCCTTCTCCTCACAGAAACACACCCACAGGATAACCGAATCCGGAAAGAATTCTCAAACTAAACATACAGCCGGTAGGGAGCATTATTTACAAGACTATGCTGCTATTTACACTACGATCCAGGACCTGTTTTTGGAGGAACACATGCAGATGTTATGCATAGAGAGAGCGCGCTTGCCAGCATCGATACACCAACCCACGAGTGCTCTGTGGCCGACGGCCTTTAATAACGTGCAGAGCACCCTTCCCGAGCATCAAAAGCACCACCCCACCACCAATCGGTGCAGTCACCATTGTTCATTGGAATAAAAATAAATTCGACAACCCCTAACCCTGCAGGTGTCTCTTGCTCTTCTTGTGGTGCACTTGGTGTTAATTAACAGTGGTTCACCTTTATGGCATAGGTGCCACGTTGACCCATAGGTCCTTCCACGGGTGGTGCTTGGCCGCAAAAGAGCTGCGGTCCATTGTGGGTGGCCACAAACATTGCGGTCCATATGGTGTATCGATCCAGGCAGCCAACAGCGAAAGTGCAGGCCCACAACTGCGTAGCCAGCACCTCTCTCTCCTCTCTCTCTACCCCAAAGCCAGATCCTCGGAGGTGGGAGACAAAAGAAGAAACAAGTGAGTAAGGTGGTAAGGGCGCAAAAGTGCACGCAATGTAAGGTGATGCACACTGGGGGCACATGGGAACCAGGTGAGACAGGTACGTTCCTATCGTACGCCCCCCCCCCCACCAGGTAACCTACATGGCCCCTCCCTTACCCCTTACTGTATCCACACAACACAACACTACTCATAAACATCTACTTTACAAATCAACAAACATCCCTACTGTCTTCCCCGTTCCTCCCATAAACCAAATTCGTCTTCTCTCCCTCCTAACCAATCAAATTTGCCATTTTCAACTCTCATCAAAATTTGCCATTACCAATTCATCATCAGTCCCTCCTAGGGAGGGAGAGATGGAATCACCCCAATGTCTCATCCACGTCGTGATGCGTCTCACAAATCCACAGCAATTTCATTTCCTGCACAAAACAAAGAAAACACAGGTGTGGAGTCATCATCATCACCACAGGTAAGTGGCTGCGTATGGTGCGACAGGTTCATCAATCCTAACTATTTCCTAAATGACTTTAACAACTTTACACTACCCGGGGGCTTTCTCCGGCCAAACCATTGGCCCTCTTACACTATGGGTTCTAAAAACCAATTCCCATTGGCCAAACTGTGGTGCTCTTCAATTTGGGGTCTCACTCCCCCGATTCATCTCCCGGTGCCCTCGCACAATTTCTGGGCTGCGGCGTGTACCTCTCCCAGTGGGTCTACCCACCTGCACACCTCCACCACTGCAGTTGCCTCCGAGCTTACCTGCTCCTCACCCTAACCTAACTACCTGGGGAAGGCCCTCTGGCTCTCTCCCCACTCCGTGCCCTCTCTGGCACTGGGCTGCCCGATCCACACCCGGGATCCTCAGGCACCCACTCACAACTACCGGCTCCCAGAGCCCACCTGCGGCCTCACCTGGCCGACATCCTCACAGTGGTGGAGTGCCCAACCAACTACACACACTAACAGGCTACACGCCCAGCCATTTCCACAACACTAATGCACCCATTCACAACACCATTCTGCAACCGCACCACAAATGCCAATATCCAACCACAATTTACCTGCACCCTCTACCTAACACTTACACTACCCGCCCCGGGTGCTCGTGAAAGGGGTCCACTCTTCCCCCATCCACACCTTCGCACCATGCACACCACTCCGTACCACTCACTCCAACTCTCTCCACACACCTGTACCTGCACACCTGTGCTCTCACACCTGGTGCCACCTGCACCCTTCTCTCCCCAAGCGCATTCGCGCTGATCCACACACTCACTACTCATACACTGCTCCACACACCTGTCCAGTTGCACACCTGTGCAATCACACCTGTTCAATTCTCACAAACACGGCATCATCTCAGCTAACTACTCCCTTCTGAAACTTGCGCTTCCCAGTCGTCCCTTTAAACTATTGCGCTCCCTCGTCATTATAATCCACACTAATCTACCTGCGTCCCCACTACAGGTATCAGTCACTAACTAACCTTAACGTTACCTAAGGTCATCTTCGCTAGATCCCTACACACCATATCCTAACCCACCCGGGCTAGTTTTCACTGCCATACACCCCATAAGCTATTGCTCCTTTGCCCCACATGGGAAGGGTGGCAGGGATGCCATCCCACCACATCGGGGGTCTCTCACTACCAATTTTGCACATCAAATTTCAACAAATTAAAAATTTGCCAATCACTACCCATCATCTGCCAATCACTACTGCCAATCCCTTGCCAATCATCAAATTTTGTTTTTCTCTAATTTTGGGTCCAAAACACTAACCTCATCACCCAGTCGACTCACTAATACCTCTCGGTGCGCTAATCCCTGTCCAAAGCCCGGCTTCGTAAAGCCAAGCAATGGATGCTGGTTGTTCTGTGCCAGTGGCTGGCTGCGTCCGGCACTCGGTGCAGGGACGGGGGCTTACCCGGGCCGAGATCCCACGCATCACCTCGGCGTGGAGCCATCCAATGTCCCGATCTCGACCTGCCGGAATGCCTCAACAAAAGGTGGTCGCCATGACGACCCTTTCTATCGGGCCGCCCGCTCCGCCTAGTGGAGCCTGGACGCGGCCGTTCAAAGCGAGGCCCGGCACGCACCGAGGGCCCGATTCGGCTATAAGTCGTTCTAAACTCTACCCCGTCTAATGTCGATGCTTCACCTGCATGCTTACATCCCGAAGCCCGTTCCTTGCTCACACATCCAGCCGTGCCCATGCTCCTCGTACCTTTCCTTACACACCCAGGTACACCCATTCCACTCACAGCCTTGGTCACACACCTGACCACCGAACACTTTGGCACACATTCGTTGCTCGCACACCTCACCAATACACCGCTTCGCGCCCCCTCCGCGGTCACCTCCTCTGTGACAATCACAGGTGTGCCCTCATTCGCACACCCAATCACGTGCCTCACCACCAACTCCAGCGTGCATTCCCACTCACGCTCTACCATTCCAGGTGTGCATCCTTCCATCCCAGGTGTACATCCTCGCTCACCTGTCACAACTAACTCACGCTCCATGTCACTCTCACTACTTTCACCTCCACTCGTGACAACGCACTCACCCTTACTCTTGACAGCACACTCTTTCCTCATGCACCTGTCCTTCACACACCTTTCTCGCGCACACTCTCCCGTTACACCCTCTGTAACACTCACCACAGGTGGACACTCTTCCTTACTTCTGACAGCGCACTCTTTCCTCATGCACCTGTCCGTCACACACCTTCCTCGCGCACACTCTTGCGCACACTCTCCGGTCACACCCTCTGTAACACTCACCACACCACGCTTCCATGTGCTCCCTCGCACACGCGCTACGACCGACTCACTCTCGCCAGCACACTCACTCCTTGGCACGCACTTTTTCCTCACACACCCCAGAGTCGGACTTTCTCGCTCACCTCCTTTTTCGCTCACCAGACCTGTCGCACACTTCACCAACGGCCTCTCACGAACACCCGGGTCCATCTCGACCCCCAAGCTTCTTAAATCCCCTGGCGCATCATACGCACGACCATATTGGTCACCACTTACACCGGGTCCTCTTCCTCTTCGCTTCTCCTCCATCACCTGCGAATCCCTCATCCGGTTAATGAGCACATCATCACGATCCGAACACAGACTCTGGACCAATTCTTTTATCTCCTCTTTTATCTCTTTGTTATCCCCTCTCCGTCGCTTCTTAATTTCGCTCACCCCTTCTTCCACTTCTTCTAATTTGTGCCTCACCTCTTTTATTCCTCGGTACGTCTCCTCAAGCTCGTCCTCCAAGGCTACCTTGACCGTTTCCAGGTGCGTCCTCACCTGCCGGTCCTTCGTCTCCATTACCTCTATCACCTCGTCCAACCTCGTTGTCAGTCCCTCACGTACCATCTGACATTCCCTCTTCGTCGCTATCAAGTCGTTTTTTATGTCGTTTTGTGTCGCTTTTAAACCTCCTAATACCGCAGTGTTCCTTTGAACCTGCTCCACTAACTCCGTCTGTCCCACCGTCAGCTGCTCCACCTCCTGCGTCAGGTCCTCTATGCCCCCTTGTAACTTTACAGTCCCCTTTCTCACCTCCTTCTCCATGTGCTCCTTACAGTGCCTCACCTCCTCGCGCACTCCTCCGACCTCCTCACTCACTCCTCTTCTGATCTCCTCTCCCATCACTTGCATCTCCTGCCCAGATGCCACCCTCATCTGCTCCATTTCCTCCCTGTGAGCATCCAGTTTGGTTTCTACCCCCATTCTGACCCCCTCTATCTGCTGCCCCATTTGGTTAACTTCCCTTTCCGCTTGGTCCCTCATGTCCCTCAATTTGCCTTCCATGGTGTTTTCTAACCCCTCTAACCCATTTTTCACTCCCTCTATTTGATTCTCCTGGGCAGCCATTCTATTTTCTACCCCCTCTAACCCATGTCTCACCTCTTTTATCCCATTGTCTAACCCCTCAAAATTTTTGTCTAACTTCTCAAAATTATTGTCTAACTTCTCAAATTTCATGTCTAATCCCTTAAAATTATTGTCTAATCCCTTAAAATTATTGTCTAATCCCTCACTGGTACCCCTCGCTTCGTCCCTCATTACCCCCAATTGCTCACTCCGAGCCCTCGCTTCGTCCCTCATTACCCCCATTTGGTTTCCCAACCGCTCACTATCAGCCCTCATTCCCACCATTTGTTCCATAAGGGCCCTCATTTGCAGGAGGAAAAGGTTCGAATCCACCAGGGGCGCTGCCGCGGGCGTGGACGCCGTGGCCACCTCGTGCGTGACAACGCTATTTTGCGACCCTGCCGCCCTCACTGCTTCGCTCTCCTCCTGTCCCTCATGTCCCTCAATTTGGTCCTGGACCGACCCTGCTTCACTCTCCCCTACCGGACCCCAGCCGTCTTGATCCGCCATAGCGCGACTTGCAAAATTCGAGTTTCGTAAAACAAAACAAATTTCGGCCGCTCCAAATTTTGACCAAATTTTTTTTTTCCTCTATTCGTTTTTTTTTTTTCAAAATTTGGTCGGGCCTCGAATCTCACTCCCGACACCAATTGTTACAGATACGACTTTGATGGTATGGTGGGCCGAGCGGGATGGCCGCCGTATCCGTACAAGTTACCCCGATTGCACCCGGGGTTGACTAATCGCGCTATGCTAGACCAATGAAGGAAAAAGAAGACACCCGGCTGGGTTATAATGACACAATACGACACCAACGTTTCGATTCTCAAGTATATTCGTACGGAAAAAGGTTAGATTACAGGGGCTAGAGGTATATTACAGGAAGACAGGCACTTAGACACACTCTTATATTAACCCCGGACAGACGACAGACACACGGGACAAAATGCTGACTCACACGGGGGTTGATGAAAAGGAAAGGCAGGTCGCGATGGCTCAAGGTGCACTCTTGGCTCAAGGCAGAATCGACCCGGTCCGGTCCAGAGATGCGGGAGGTTTCACAGCGCTCGGAGGGGACGTTCTTTCACAGGCGGGCCTTTCTCTCTCAGCGCTCGCAGGTCCTTCTTTCTCCAGCTCGGGGCGCATCTGACGTCACGTCCGGCAAGCGGCTGCGTATATCCGGCGGGGAGTGACACGCCCTCGGCTCGTTAGCTCCGCCTCGTGGAATCGGCACGTTGCTTCTCATTGGGTGCGTGCGGGGGGGGTTACTGGCTCCGCCCCTGACGAGGAGCTGACAGCCAGCCCCTTCGGGGTAACCCCGTGGAGCGCATGGTCTGGAGCTAATCGAGCCGGTGTGAGGACGCATCCTCCCCCGCTCCGCCGCCATCTCCTCTGTTGTTGTTGTAATTGTTGTTGTAGTTGTTGTTATTGTTGTTGTTTGGGGAAGAAGATGGGAGGAGGTATGGGAAAGGTCCTAAACTCACTACTGATGCCATATAATCACATTCTGGTGCAACGAAGAGTCATAATTAATGGAGACGAGGCCTTAACTGACATAGAATAAGAATAACTAGGAAGATGTCCGAAAGTTGTCTACGTGTGGTGCGGTGGACCTGGGCACGACATTTAATGGGGGAATAAGGGGAAGGTCGGCTCTACTGATTGTTATTTACATGCAATGGGACTAGGGAATGGGGGACTGGGGAAAGTTGGGGAGTATTGGAGAAAATAGGGGAATATTTACAAGCGGATATGGAGGCCAAATTCCATATTCGCAACAATATGTATATATATTGCTGCCCGATAAACGGGCTTTTCAGAGTGCCTGAGTGTTTGGTTTGATTAAAGCAACTCGGATGAATTCCAGCTTTTTGTCGCGTCCATTCTTCCGATCGACGTGGGAACCCCAGCTCCTTCATTGGTGACCTACCGACATGGACACGGCAGTCGCCCTTAAACTGCCTACCTTCTGGGAGGCTCACGCGGCGGTTTGGTTCGCACAGGCGGATTCCCTGTTCGCCCTGCGAGGCATCACGGCCGATGACACCCGCTTCCACCATGTGGTAGCAGCGCTCGGTTCGGCCACCGCGGCCCGTGCCCTGAGCCTCCTCAAGAGCCCGCCAGCCGCTGACAAATACGGCGCGATTAAGAAGCTTCTCCTCGACGCTTTTGCCCTCCCATCGGCGGAACGCGCACGGCGCCTGCTCGACCTGCCCGAGCTCGGCGACACGCGCCCTTCCGAGCGAATGGACTACATGCTTTCACTGCTCGGCGAGCACTCTCCGGCATTCCTGATCCGGGAGCTGTTCCTCCGTCAGCTGCCTAACCCGGTACGCCTCGCCCTGGCAAGCACGACGATCACAGATCCCCGGGCCCTTGCCAGAGAAGCTGACAAGATCTCCGCCGCAGGACAGCGCATCGCAGCGGCGACATGGGACCCACCGCCGTCCGACGCAACACCCATGGCGCCCGAGCACCCGGCACGGTCGACGACCGAACTGCCGACGCAATTGGCGGCCGCTACACCGAGCCAACCACCTCCAGCACGACGACCGGGGCCTCCACCTGACCAAGCGTGGTGTTACTATCATGCCAGGTTCGGACAGAAGGCCCGGACATGCCGACCCACGTGCACCTTCGGCAGGCCGGGAAACGGCCGGGCCGGCGTTCATTACCAGCCATGAGCGCTGGCCACACGGGCAACTTACTGTTCATCACGGATAAAGCGTCCGGACGGCGCTTCCTGTGCGACACCGGCGCCCAACTGAGCGTCATACCCGCCTCTGACCAGGATAGGCAATCCGCGGTTTGTGGCCCCTCCTTGGTTGCGGCCAACAGATCGACCATCCGCACCTTCGGCCCGCGCAACGTCACCCTCTGCTTCGGCGGCCAATGCTTTGCTTGGACGTTTGTAACCGCAAACGTGCCCATGGCTCTGCTAGGCGCCGACTTCCTCTGCGCACACGGACTGCTGGTGGACGTCCAACGGCGTCGTTTAATCAACGCCGAAACCTTCAGCTCCCTGGTATGCACATTGAGCAGCTCCGCGCCGACCGAGCTGGCATGTGCCGTCCCGGCGGCGAACGAGTTTGCTCGCCTGCTCACGGAGTTCCCGGCCCTCACGCGGCCGACGTTTTCGGCCGTCGCAGTACGGCATGGGATCGAGCACCACATACCAACCACGGGCCCGCCGGTCTACGCCAGGGCCCGCCGCCTCGACCCAGCCAAGCTCGCCGTGGCGAAGGCCGAATTCGACGCGTTGGAGCACCTCGGCATCGTGCGGCGCTCCGATAGCGCGTGGGCCTCGCCACTGCACATCGTGCCAAAGCCGGGGGGTGGATGGCGCCCGTGTGGCGACTACCGCCGTCTCAATGACGCTACCACCCCCGACAGGTACCCGATCCCGCATATCCAAGACTTCTGCGCCCGTCTGGCGGGACGGGTCATTTTTTCGAAAATTGATCTCATACGGGGATATCACCAGGTACCTGTCAGGGCGACCGACGTCCCTAAAACGGCAGTCATCACGCCGTTCGGCTTATTCGAATTCTTGCGGATGCCGTTTGGTCTCAAGAACGCGGCTCAGGCGTTCCAGCGCTTGATGGACGGCGTGCTGCGTGACCTGCCGTTCCTTTTCGTTTACCTGGACGACATCCTCGTCGCCAGCACGTCCCGGGCCGAGCACCTCCTCCACCTCCGAACACTGTTCGGGCGCCTCAGCGAGCACGGCCTCATCGTCAACCCGGCCAAATGCCACTTCGGCACGACGGCCATTGATTTTTTGGGCCACCACATCACCAAGAACGGGGCCGTGCCGCTGCCAACCAAGGTCGAGGCCATCACCACGTTCCCGCGTCCCCGCACCATAAAGGCCCTGCAGGAATTCCTGGGAATGGTGAATTTTTATCACCGCTTCATGCCCCGCGCTGCTCAACTCATGCGGCCCCTCTACGAAGCCCTCCGGGGCAAGCCGGCCAAGCACGACATCGCCTGGTCCGCAGCAATGGATGCGGCCTTCCAAAGCTCAAAGCGGGCCCTCGCCGACGCAACACTGCTCGCTCACCCGGTGCTCAACGCTCCCATCGCCCTCACCACGGACGCCTCCGACTACGCGGTGGGCGCCGTACATGAGCAATGGGTGAACGGGGTTTGGCAGCCACTCGCTTTTTTCAGCCGGCAGCTCCGGCCGAACGAGCTCCAATACAGCACGTTTGACCGGGAGCTCCTCGGTCTACACCTGGCCGTCCGCCATTTCCGCCACCTCCTGGAGGGCCGACCTTTCACGGCGTTCGTCGACCACAAGCCGTTGGTTTACGCCATGGCCAAGGTCACGGAGCCGTGGTCGGCCCGCCAACAGCGCCACCTCTCCGCCGTGTCGGAGTTTACCACGGACATCCGGCACGTCGCCGGCAAAAACAACGCCGTGGCCGACTGTCTTTCCCGGGCCAGCGCGAACGCGGTCCACCTGGGCGTGGACTTTGCGCTTATGGCGGCGGACCAAACCACCGACACCATGGTGCAAGCCCTCCGGGCGGCGGACACGGGCCTCCGCCTGGCCGACATCCCCTTCGCGGACACTGTCCTGCTCTGCGACGTCTCCCAAGGCCAGCCTCGCCCCATCGTGCCCGTCACCTGGCAACGCCGCATCTTCGCCTCCCTCCACGGCCTTTCCCACCCGGGCCGGAAAGCTTCCCAGAAGCTGGTGTTGGCGCGATTCGTCTGGCACGGCCTTCGTTGGGACGTCCGCGATTGGACCAGCACCTGCACGGCCTGCCAACGGGCCAAGGTCCACCGACACACCCAGGCCCCGCTGGCACCTTTCACCGTGCCCGAACGACGTTTCGACCACGTCAACGTGGATCTGGTGGGCCCCCTCCCCCCGTCACGGGGGTTCACACACCTGCTCACCATGGTGGACAGGACCACCAGGTGGCCGGAGGCCGTTCCCCTCGTCTCCACCACCACCGCCGACGTGGCGCAGGCTTTCATCGCCACCTGGGTCGCCCGCTTCGGCGCACCGGCGGACATCTCGTCAGACCGCGGACCACAGTTCACCTCCGAGTTGTGGGGCGCGGTCGCCCGCAACCTGGGGGTCAAGTTCCACCGTACTACGGCCTACCACCCCCAAGCAAACGGGTTGTGCGAGCGATTCCACCGCTCCATGAAGGCCGCGCTCATGGCCAGCCTTCAAGACGGCGGTTGGGCCGACCGGCTGCCGTGGGTCCTTTTGGGCCTCCGCACGGCCCCCAAGGAGGACCACCAGGCATCCACCGCCGAGCTTGTCTATGGCCAGGCGCTACGCGTCCCGGGCGAATTCGTGCCCGACGCTACCAGTCCCTGGTCCGCAGCTCACCAGCGCTCGGACCTCCAGGAGGCCGCCCGACGGTTTGCCCCCGTGCCAACATCCCACCACGGTGACCCCCAGTCCTACGTCCCCCCAGCACTTCGCACAGCGGAGTATGTTTTTGTGCGTCACGACGCGCATCGGGGGCCACTCCGGCCACCGTACGACGGGCCCTTCCGGGTGCTGCGACGGGACGACAAGTCGTTCGTCATCGACATCGGCGGCAGGTCGGACCGGATTGCGGTGGACCGCCTCAAGCCGGCGCACGTGGACGTCGACCACCCACCACGGGTGGCCCTTCCGCCACGGCGAGGCCGCCCCCCGTCCACGGTGCCCCCCACTCGACCGCCCACCACCACACCGGACCCCCTCCCACGACCCGCCAGGGGTCGCTTCGGCCGGGTCATCAGGACCCCCCTCAAATTGACCCTGCCGGTGCAAGTCGATTCTGGGGGGACGTGTGTAGCGGCTACCGCTGGGTTTTCACAATCGCCTTGCACCTATCAAGGACGCGGAGCGATCACCATGCCGGGCTCGTCCAGGACGCCCGGGCAGGCCCGCGCTCAACTTGCCAGGCCTCGGTCGGGACGCCCGGGCATGCCCGGGCAGGCTCGCCCTCAACTTGCCAGGCCGCAGCCAGGACGCTGGGCCACGCCCCCTCTCGCCTTTCCTGGGCAAACGCTCCGGGATAATATGTATATATATTGCTGCCCGATAAACGGGCTTTTCAGAGTGCCTGAGTGTTTGGTTTGATTAAAGCAACTCGGATGAATTCCAGCTTTTTGTCGCGTCCATTCTTCCGATCGACGTGGGAGCCCCAGCTCCTTCATTATAACCAATTGGGGTTGAGTACGCGCTGAATGAAAATATTGTATTTGTTCTTATTCCATCGTTATAAGCACCATCAATCAAATCACAATGAATTAATACTGAATTTATACCGGTGGATATTTGAATGACATTATCACTGTAAAACGTCCCGTTAGTTTCAATCTTTTTTGAAGAGAATCCCAATAGCTCTATGAACGAATTTTCAATCGTGAAATCAACTTTATAATTTTTTTAAAGTTCAATAGTTGATTTTGAAGTATGTTTTTGAATATATATTGCAATTTTTTTTGGTTCATCACCTTGTCCTTTCATAAGGCGAGAAATTTCAGAAGATATTTGAGAAATCTCGTAAGCTCCAGATGAAACTGTTATAGTTTTGTGTCCGCTTCCTGAATCATAACTAAACTTGTTGTTTTTCTCTGTGATATCAAACAAGGTATTATAAGTTTCCATTGACAATAAAGATGGCTCATATTATTTTGTGGGGTCAAGTAGTAGTGGGTAGGGGAATGAAGCTGTGTAATCACTCGTCGTGAAATTAAAACTAAGAATTGTGCTTCTCATCTTATTTAATATGTAATAAAATATCTTTGTATTGACATTTATTAATTATTTTCATATTCATCAACTGATCGAAAATGGCTGAGGCTTCATTAAAACAATTGTTGTTTCCAGCCTTCTTACTACCTAACAACAATAATAGCCTATTAACTAATTGTGATGGGTCATTTGGAAGAAAACTAACACCCGAACCAAGCTTCTTAAAGCATCAATAATATGTTTCTCCTTCTCATTCTTCTTACTTTTACCAGCAACAGAAACTCCATAATCAAGTGAGTTTAGTAAATCAATATATACCCTATCATCTTCATTTTTCATATTCAATGGTGTATCATAATATGATGATTCTGGTCGGTGTAGACCGTCTTTTGTGAGAATAAACATTAATCTGGGGGTTAATTTAACATTTGTTTGAGCAGAGCTTAAGAACACCAATTTATCATTAAATATCAATACCTTTTCTTTAACAAGATAGAACTGTGCTGGTTCTTCTGTTGGAATGAGACCTGCTCTGGTTTTTGAATCCGCCGAATATTCATTGTTTTGAAGAGCTTCCACAATATAATATTGGGAGGTTGATTTACCTCCTCAAGTTGTCGAAATAATCCTTCATCATTATATTCTCATTCTCCTATATCTCCAAGTTCTTGCTCCATCATTTGACTAAAATCCTTGAGCATTTGAAGTTTTTTTTGAGTATATTCTATCGCAGGAACTGTAGACGAAATCATTTTTTGTTGGGAAGTTTTTAAAAGCGGTTTAAAAATTTTCTCTTGTTTTCTTTCAAACGCTTCTTCACCCATTAGTTTCTGTCTGCGTTTCTTCTTTATGCCTTCCTGTTGCTTTACAACTTTTGAAACTAACTCCTGATGTTCCTTAAACCTTCTTGCTCTTTCTTGTGCATTCATTTTCTGTATTTATTTATTGAAAAATATCATTTAGTATCTCATCCTGTTTCACAACAATATATTTATATTTTCCAATTGTGTGTTTCGTGTGAGCCTCAAATTCTTTTTTACTACATAACGTAGAACAATTATCTCTCCAAAAATTATTTACATCTATTGAATTTAACTTGAATAAAATTAAGGTATTGGCATTGTTTCTTATTGAGCGATGAGGGAGTTGAAAGTATGATTGACTGAGATAAATACAATTACAAGAAGAATGTCTCCCTCTTGTATAGTAGCTATCCATTACTGTTTGGTTTCTCTCATTAACACAATCATCAAAGATAACGAGGTTCTTTTTTGATTTATCTAAATCTTGAGGTGAAGGTATATCATCCGTATTATCACTGAGAATACAAGTTATGGGTTTTGGTTTCGATTTTGATTTCTGTGTATCACAAAATAATTGTATTATATCTTCAATATTATAATCATTTAGTTTGTTTTGAAGTTTAAATAAACCGATAATGTCTTCCTTTTTAAGACCCGCATTAAAACCCTGTGAGAGTAGTTGATACTCGGGTTGAAAACTTGACTTTGTGAAAATTATTAAATTATCATAATCTAAAAAGTTTGGGGTAAGGAGCATCTTTAAAAGCAAACAGGTTTTTCCACATCCGCTTGAACCGACTATTAGACATCTTAATGAATTTGGGAGATTTTTATGGTTGTTAAATTTTATCTTATTTTCCCAAATGGGTAAAAAGTCATTCATTTATATATTTGGAAAACAAGTCATCTAACTTTTTTTGAGCTTTTTTAGAAACTATATTTTATCCTGAGTTCAGGTTTAATTTCAAAATAATCCATTATTTTATTTATATAGTATCTTGTATTAACATTTCCATTAAAATTATTTTGAATAATAAATATCATTAAACCCTTATACATTTCCTCAATACAAAGAGTCTCTTCCCTTGTAAGAAATGGTGTATTATCACCATAATGCTTAACATTCATCTCTCTTATTAATCTTGTAAAGTAATTCATTTTTGGTTCTAATTTAAAAGAGTTATATATATTTTTATATTTTTTTAATCATCATTAATTAAGAGATAATCACAGAATAAACATTGTTTATGGGCTTTTGACTCTGTATTTAATCCCACTCTATCACAAGCCAGCCAATTCTCGAATTTATCAAGTGGAGAATCAGGGAATTCAAGAGGCTCAATATGTGGTATGTCGTTTGGATTTATCATATTTATATAGTAAAAGATTACTTAAACTAAAAATAATCTTCACTATAATCGGTGCTTTCATAATCATCATCATCTATAAAACTACTTTCATAGCTATCGTTAGAACACAAACTCTCAGTATCATAGCTGTCTTCTGTTCCAATAGTATCATCACTTTTAAAATCAACAAAATCTTCACTTGAATAATGACTCATATTTAATTAGAAGAAAAAACATTTAGACCAGGGGCCAATACAGATTTTGGTACCACCCAAGGTCAGCAAACAATTTTGGATTTTTTGTCTTTCTACATGTAGCCTGGTGTTGGCTTAGCGGTTAGGGTGCCAGCTTGGGATCCTAGGATCCTGAGTTCGAATCCTGGTTGATCGTTGAATTAACGCCAGGGGGGTTGACTCGGCTTGTCATCCTTCCGAGGTCGGCAAATTTGAGTACCAGCTTGCTGGGATGAATGATCACGGTTTGTACCCCGATTTAGAATAGGTTCACCGGATCCCTGCACATCGTAAGAGGCGACTAAGGGTTGGCGTCAGGAAGGGCATCCGGCCATAAAAACATTGCCTCAAACAGGGAACCATGATTGTCATGGGGCCTGCAAATGTCATGGGGCCTGCAAAGCTAACCCCCGCCCTAGCCAGGAAAATGGCCTTAAAACGATCATTCATTCATTCATTGTCTTTCTACATGTCTCTAGTTTATATTTTGGTATGATAACCCTGCCTATCTAGTAGCTTAATGATAGTTATCACTCTGTAAACAAACCCACCCCCATGTAATCTGGAAGTTGAATTTTAGGGAGGAGGGGTAGCATTTTTGCTTATAACTTCAGTTCTACTGAACATACTTTAACAAATAATAATTCATTGTGAAGCTACATCATATATCTACACAACTGTAATCCAATTTACACCTTTAATTATCAGGTGACTTCCTCGGAGGTCAAAAGGTCATGTTTCATTTGCAAAATCGAAAATTAAGAGTGTTTTTATTTTCAACTGATCTGATTACTATTTCGTGATATGTAGATGCTGAAATTATTTCATAATGCATAGATAAGACATTGTAGATGATTTAAAATAACATATCATTCAAAAAACTTCAACAATTAACCCTATGTTAACCCTTTTTATGCAAGCATTATTTCTTCGATTTCCGAAAATTTTTGTCATTGTCTGTACAAATGTGAAACATGCTTAAAATAGAGCATTATGACACTAAAAGAATATTGTGACTAGTAAATGCTAAATGAAATATGTCTTATGCTTTGCTTTCCTTGCAGAGGTGTGTGTATGTATGCAGTAGATTGGTGAAGAACTAAGATATTGTTACGGTTTTTAGAACCTTCACTAGTAAGTTTTAGTAAATGTTTCCCTTATAAATGTTCCCCTGTAAATATCCCCATCAATTGGCTTGTTAAAGATCGCACCCTAGTTAGTCCATGTACAACACGTAGCGAACCATAGGACCTCTCCGTAGTTATTTCATTATTATGTGTTCCAGTTAAGGATCTGTTCCCAATAGTTGAATCTGCGTTGCATTAATCAAATAAGATAGGCCCCAGTACTTCGTTTGCCAGCAGCGTTCGCTGCTCTTTGCCTTGATTCGGTTGTTGGCCCCAAACCACCATAAGCCATGCGGTCAAGCCGAGGAAGAAGGGGGCGGAGCCACAAGAACAAGGTGTGCCACGTCGGCACGTCATCAGAGGTGGAGTCAGCGAGCCCTTACCAGCCAACCAGGGCTGACGAAATACCATCACAGGCGTGGCTCCATGAAGTGCGCCTTGATCTGGAAACACGTAATATAAGCGCCAGCGCGAAGCCTTTTGACGGAGATGAACGAGAGTCGACTTGGATTGGAGACGGCACTTGGTGAGGTCTGGCTGAGAGAGATGAAGCTGCGCGGAGCCCTTTGACAGGCTGCTTCGAAAAGCCCCTACCGCGTGGAACGAATACTTGCAGCTGCCGCCGGGTTTTTCGCCTCGAGCCCGGAGCGTGGACTGGAGCCAACCTAGACGCGGCGCACTGGCCCGAACCTTCCAGCCCTGCTGTCCCACATGGACCCTTCTCCTTCTTCCAGTCATTCCTGCCTGCCATCCCCTTTCGTGTAAGTCTGTTTGTTTGTCCTGGGCGTTGGTAATATAAGAATGTTTAAGGCTGCCCTGTGTATCTTCTTCTTCTTCTTCGTTCTGTATATTACTTTTGTTTCTTCTTTGGTTTTGGTTTTGTAAATAATTAATAAATGTCTGTTATTTCTTACCGCTTTTGGTTTCGTTCTCCCCCGATCGCTTTAGTCCTTTCTTTCGATTGAGTACCTGTGGCACGATTTGGCCAATGCTCGGAATCGGGTTAGTCAATTGCTAACGGCTCGAATCGCGGATTCCTAAACTGCTCGGCAAATACCATCTTGTCCGTGGTTCGAGTGGTACTTGTCTCCCTGTTTTGCGGAAGGCTTGGTAAAGGTATTCGGGAGAACATCTTGACCAATAACCCTGACCAATTTCACCCTGCAGAAGAGCGTTATAAGTACCAGGACTAGAGACGGCCAGCTTAACCGGCCAAGGGGATTAACCCCCCCTTGCTAAGGGGAGTGCCGTCTCTGAGATCCGTAACAATATCTACAATGGATCTACCAACTTGTGACCAGGATCCTACACTGCAGAAACGTGCAAAAATGAGCTGCATCATTCATTGCACTGACGATGATTCGGAGCTAGCAACGCTGCAAGGTCTTGAATCCTGGAAAACCCTGCTGAGAGCGGCAGAAATAAGAAAACACACTCCACTCTTGGAGATAGCCAGGGGCCTAGAAGAAAGTGAAGTACCACAGATTCAGTATCATCGCAAATGTCGCAGTGTATTCACTATGAAAAAGCTTCTTGAAGCCATCACAAACCGTGGTATCCAGAACCAAGGTGCTGATGTTAAGGCTAAATTAGACCCTCTGAAACCATTTAAGACCCTCTGAAACATTAGCTACATGGACATGGTAGAGATAACTGAGTAGTCCCAATGTCCATGCCTCGTCGACCGTCGACCATCGACCGTCAACCATCGACCGCATGACTTGCATTGAGATGGTGGAACTCGTGACGACAGGATCATGGGAGTTTATAACAGTTTTTTGCTATAAATGCATTATAAGTATTTTGCTTATCACAGTAATCTCAAAAGGATCATGCGAATATTCTCAAGTAACAACTTTTTTTTTAAAACGGAAAACATGTTCAACCAATCAATTCCGTGCACCGATAATTCACGGAAGTGGTCGACTGGCATAATAACCGAGAATCAGAGAATTCACAGAAGAACAATAATGAACGGCTAAGGTCTGGTTACATCAATATCTACTTTGCACGTTTATAAGCTTTAGACATACTGTTGAACCCTCTAGACCCAAGACCTTAAACCAAAGACTCTTTAGACCCCTAAACCTTTTATTTACACCTTTTATACCTTTAGACATTTACACTCCTTGAATCTCTTTAGACCCCTTAGATCTGAACACCCTTTAGACCCCTTATATACAACATAACGAATCCCCAGTTGGATACTTCTTAATAAGTGTGTTTGGTCAGGTTACCTTCCCCCTCGCAAAAGGGACTGGCAAATGCGTTGTGTGTTTAGCAGGTTAAATCCCTGTTGTAATTTCCTACCTTCTTGAAATCCCCCTATCCATCAATCCCTCCATCCTAATCCCTCACCATTTATCTTTCAAACCTCTCTTTCTCCCCATGCCTCCCTAAAATCCCTCACATTTTCCCTCGCAAATCTCTCAACCCCCACACTGGCTTAAAAAAACTCCTCTTCATTTAATTCATTTCAATTCCTCCCAGCCTCGATCCATTTGATTCCTTTTTCCCATCATTCTTCCCATTGCACCTTCCTATAGTGCAGACCATACACACAACGCAACATGTCTCACAGCACACACATTACACGACAAACACACACATTCAGAGCCATGTTTCCACTAAAATCTGCTTTGGGTGCATCGACCTGCCAGTGAGAAAAGCTGCATGGCCACATGGAAGACTACATGGCGGCCATGCGCTGTCAGTGAAGGAAAGCTACATGGCCACCTGGAAGACTACATGGCAGATGGTGCTGCCCGGTCATCGACAGTGCACATGCACCAATGGGGAAGCAACACGCAGGAGTCAGAGAGTCTTGGAGCGATCCTTGCTCCCTCAAAGCCCCACCTCACCCAAGACCAATATAAGGTGGTGCACACTGAGGTTCGGGGCTAGATTTGTGCACTAAGAATCGGAACATGACGAAGAGCTGCCTACCTTCCTGTCTATCTGTGTTGTTAAGCCACAGGATGGAATGAGACGCAATGTGCTGGGGCAAGACCACGAGGATGAACGGCAGCAAGAGATGCTTGGGGCGCAGCAGCTCCATACTGATACACACCTCTCCCGACACACCCACAACATTCCCTTACCTCCACTTTGGACCAAAGTAAGCCCGCCATCTTACCAACCATTTTCATCTAGTGAGCGAGAGTCCGCAACCATGCCCGTCTCTCACTCTCTCTCTCTCTCTTTCTCTCTAATTTTCCTGGAATGAATGAGGTGCACCTGTCCTGTGTGCTTCGAAAAGTTAAGATTGTGTAAGGAGTTATTTCATGCTTAGGGGTTATGTTTTGTTCTTTGTGTCATACTTGTGAATATTGCCTCTAAATACATGCCTTTCGTGAATCCTTTATAAACTGTTTCCAACTTGTTCAGTTGTCCGTTTCCAGCATTGGTTAGACATAGCATATGTAATAAATAGACGGGAAGTTGTACCCCAGTAATTCGCTGCACTAGATAGCTGATGTACGACCTACGGCTTCAGTCGGCCGAACATAATAAGTAGACAGGGTGGGAAGTTGAAAGCACGGTTCCCCAGTTGGGATAACTAAATCACTGGCAAGGTAATGCAACAAATTGGGAGCGAGGACCCTGCTAGATTTGGTTGCCTCAACCGGCGTCTGCGACTGCTCAGCAACCCGTTGGTTCGCGGAATTATCCATGACTTATCAACTTCAGGGTCGGAGGTCGAATAGCGGGTCTGAGCCCACCCTCGTGAACCCCGCATTCCACTGAACCTGTAACAGTTTTTTTCAGCAAGTAATGCACAAACTCTACCCACATGGAAGATGGGTACTCCGCCACCAAAGGTGGATAGAGGTTATGTTTCCATCCCTGCCTGTGAGCAGGATATCTCAAAAATTTAAGAACGGATTTTAATTAAATTTGGTGTACAGATTGGGTATGAGAGAAAGAATAATTGATTTGATTTTGTTGAAGATTCGGATCCAGATTCATGTGATTCTTTAGATGTGATTCTTCACCATTGAGAAATGGGGACATACAGTACCAAAAGGGATATACAGTACTGTATAGGAGGATATTTCGAAAAGTTGTGGACGGGTTTGTTAGGTTACAAGAACAAGCCGATTAGATTTTGGTTCACCTCTGGATCCAGATCCGATCATTGGGATACAAAACGTAAACTGTTCATCCTGGCAGGAGGGTATGTGCTCTACTGAGTGCTTTTCTAGTTACTCCGGCCACCAAAGGTGGATGGAGGTTATATTTTCACTCCTGTCTGTCTGTCTGTTTGTTTCGCCGTTTGTTTGTGAACAAAACATCTTAAAAAGTTGTGGACGGATTCGGACGAAATTTGGCAGAGATGTAGCATATGTGACAAGGACGAATTTATTAGATTTTGGTGAAGATCCGGATTCAGATCCACCTACCTTTTAAGTGTTTCTTCACCATTGGGAGATGGGGCCAAAACCGACATATAGCAAGATATCTCAAATAGTTATGGATGGAATTGGACTAAACTTGTCGGACGGGTTGGGTGTCTGACAACGAAGAATCGATTCAATTTTGGTGAAGATCCGGATCTGGCTGGTAGAATTTTTTATGTGATTTTTCACCATTGAGTGATAAGGCCAACCAGGTGGATGCTCTCTCCTGAGTGCCGTTCTAGTTAGCAATATATTCTCTCTTTGTAAACATTTATGTAAACATTTACATATAAATGTAAACATTTAGTAGGTTAGGTAGGAGCAGGAATTTAGTAGGTTAGGTGAGAGCAGGAATTTAGTAGGTTAGGTGAGAGCAGGAATTTAGTAGGTTAGGTGAGAGCAGCAATTTAGAAGGTTAGGTGAGAGCAGCAATTTAGTAGGTTAGGTGAGAGCAGGAATTTAGTAGGTTAGGTGAGAGCAGGAATTTAGTAGGTTAGGTGAGAGCAGGAATTTAGTAGGTTAGGTGAGAGCAGGAATTTAGTAGGTTAGGTGAGAGCAGGAATTTAGTAGGTTAGGTGAGAGCAGGAATTTAGTAGGTTAGGTGAGAGCAGGAATTTAGTAGGTTAGGTGAGAGCAGGAATTTAGAAGGTTAGGTGAGAGCAGGAATTTAGTAGGTTAGGTGAGAGCAGGAATTTAGTAGGTTAGGTGAGGGCAGGAATTTAGAAGGTTAGGTGAGAGCAGGATTTTAGTAGGTTCGGTGAGAGCAGGAATTTAGTAGGTTAGGTGAGAGCAGGAATTTAGTAGGTTAGGTGAGAGCAGGAATTTAGTAGGTTAGGTGAGAGCAGGAATTTAGTATGTTAGGTGAGAGCAGGAATTTAGTAGGTTAGGTGAGAGCAGGAATTTAGAAGGTTAGGTGAGGGCAGGAATTTAGTAGGTTAGGTGAGAGCAGGAATTTAGTAGGTTAGGTGAGAGCAGGAATATAGTAGGTTAGGTGAGAGCAGGAATTTAGAAGGTTAGGTGAGGGCAGGAATTTAGTAGGTTAGGTGAGAGCAGGAATTTAGTAGGTTAGGTGAGAGCAGGAATTTAGAAGGTTAGGTGAGAGCAGGAATTTAGTAGGTTAGGTGAGAGCAGGAATTTAGAAGGTTAGGTGAGAGCAGGAATTTAGTAGGTTAGGTGAGAGCAGGAATTTAGTAGGTTAGGTGAGAGCAGGAATTTAGTAGGTTAGGTGAGAGCAGGAATTTAGTAGGTTAGGTGAGAGCAGGAATTTAGTAGGTTAGGTGAGAGCAGGAATTTAGTAGGTTAGGTGAGGGCAGGAATTTAGTAGGTTAGGTGAGAGCAGGAATTTAGTAGGTTAGGTGAGAGCGGGAATTTAGTAGGTTAGGTGAGAGCAGGAATTTAGTAGGTTAGGTGAGAGCAGGAATTTAGTAGGTTAGGTGAGAGCGGGAATTTAGTAGGTTAGGTGAGAGCAGGAATTTAGTAGGTTAGGTGAGAGCGGGAATTTAGAAGGTTAGGTGAGAGCAGGAATTTAGTAGGTTAGGTGAGAGCTGGAATTTAGAAGGTTAGGTGAGGGCAGGAATTCAGTAGGTTAGGTGAGAGCAGGAATTTAGTAGGTTAGGTGAGGGCAGGAATATAGTAGGTTAGGTGAGAGCGGGAATTTAGTAGGTTAGGTGAGAGCAGGAATTTAGTAGGTTAGGTGAGAGCAGGAATTTAGTAGGTTAGGTGAGAGCAGGAATTCAATAGGTTAGGTGAGAGCGGGAATTTAGTAGGTTAGGTGAGAGCAGGAATTTAGTAGGTTAGGTGAGAGCGGGAATTTAGAAGGTTAGGTGAGAGCAGGAATTTAGTAGGTTAGGTGAGAGCAGGAATTTAGTAGGTTAGGTGAGAGCAGGAATTTAGTATGTTAGGTGAGAGCAGGAATTTAGTAGGTTAGGTGAGAGCAGGAATTTAGAAGGTTAGGTGAGGGCAGGAATTTAGTAGGTTAGGTGAGAGCAGGAATTTAGTAGGTTAGGTGAGAGCAGGAATATAGTAGGTTAGGTGAGAGCAGGAATTTAGAAGGTTAGGTGAGGGCAGGAATTTAGTAGGTTAGGTGAGAGCAGGAATTTAGTAGGTTAGGTGAGAGCAGGAATTTAGAAGGTTAGGTGAGAGCAGGAATTTAGTAGGTTAGGTGAGAGCAGGAATTTAGAAGGTTAGGTGAGAGCAGGAATTTAGTAGGTTAGGTGAGAGCAGGAATTTAGTAGGTTAGGTGAGAGCAGGAATTTAGTAGGTTAGGTGAGAGCAGGAATTTAGTAGGTTAGGTGAGAGCAGGAATTTAGTAGGTTAGGTGAGAGCAGGAATTTAGTAGGTTAGGTGAGGGCAGGAATTTAGTAGGTTAGGTGAGAGCAGGAATTTAGTAGGTTAGGTGAGAGCGGGAATTTAGTAGGTTAGGTGAGAGCAGGAATTTAGTAGGTTAGGTGAGAGCAGGAATTTAGTAGGTTAGGTGAGAGCGGGAATTTAGTAGGTTAGGTGAGAGCAGGAATTTAGTAGGTTAGGTGAGAGCGGGAATTTAGAAGGTTAGGTGAGAGCAGGAATTTAGTAGGTTAGGTGAGAGCTGGAATTTAGAAGGTTAGGTGAGGGCAGGAATTCAGTAGGTTAGGTGAGAGCAGGAATTTAGTAGGTTAGGTGAGGGCAGGAATATAGTAGGTTAGGTGAGAGCGGGAATTTAGTAGGTTAGGTGAGAGCAGGAATTTAGTAGGTTAGGTGAGAGCAGGAATTTAGTAGGTTAGGTGAGAGCAGGAATTTAATAGGTTAGGTGAGAGCGGAAATTTAGTAGGTTAGGTGAGAGCAGGAATTTAGTAGGTTAGGTGAGAGCGGGAATTTAGAAGGTTAGGTGAGAGCAGGAATTTAGTAGGTTAGGTGAGAGCAGGAATTTAGTAGGTTAGGTGAGAGCAGGAATTTAGAAGGTTAGGTGAGAGCAGGAATTTAGTAGGTTAGGTGAGAGCAGGAATTCAGTAGGTTAGGTGAGAGCTGGAATTTAGAAGGTTCGGTGAGGGCAGGAATTTAGTAGGTTAGGTGAGGGCAGGAATTTCGTAGGTTAGGTGAGGGCAGGAATTTCGAATATGGTCAGGGTGCCAGCGGCTGTGCGCCCTTTTCCTTGGGAAAGACACCATGGAATCTTTAACACCCACCAACTAATGCTGGCAGAAGGAACACTCAGTTTAACACCTATTTGCAAGATGGCAATACATTGATGAACCACCCTGCTGTGAAACACCGGGATGACAGTTTATAGCTGGGTCGGCATTCAAACCCAGGCTAGACAGCTCAGAAGCAAGTGTGTGTATCTCGAGGCAGTTGTGCTAAAGAATGCAGGTGCACAATGACTGTCACACAAATAAGCAAACGTACATTCCAATAGTTTAATGAAAAACCCACCCAAGTTTTTCAGTGCTCAACTTCACATGGGATATTCTAAAGAAATTAAAGTCATCATATCAGCATAAATCATTGCTCGTTTCAGGCAAAGTAAAACTAAATGTCGGATAACATGACACGACCGCATGCGCATGCACACACGCGCATGCGCACACGCGCAATTTGAAAATAGCAGCAAAGATTGCCGTGTCGGACCACATGGGTGGGACGTGGGATACAGTCTTCGGAAATTGGGAGGTTACAGGGTTCGGAACGGCGATCAACAAACTGAATTTTAATCATTGATGAATTTCTAAAAGTATAAATTTGATTATCTTTCCTTCTTTTGAAAACCGCAAATGTACGTGAGACATGATTGGGCACCGAGTTTCATACATCGCTACAGTACATATATGTATATATATATATATTATACGTTTACCTACACGAGTCGTCCTCAAGTGCATTTCTGTAAGCAGGAAAGTGGTTCGGCTCACGGTGTAAGCAAGTGCTAACTGCCGAAAACAAACGTCTCGTTTCCCAAATGACCGATTCTCCCTGTGCAGACGTGACGACTTACGAGGAAAGTTTCTTCTGTGCGTTGAGGTTCCTGAGGCGAATTTGTTACGCCTTCCAAGTCATCTCCAAAAGAGCAAGTGCTATACTCTTCGGGAGCAGTAAAGCAATGAACAAATTGAACATGGATCAAAGTCGTGTTCGTCTTGGCCAATTTCAACTCCTAATGATTATAAACTCAACAAATCATGGCCGACATCTCATGGTGCAAAACATGATGCCAGTACCAATCACGATCACCACGATACAGCATCGGCTCCTCCAGCATGTTCGGCATTACAATGGAAATTGCACTCCGGAAATAGAGAGACCTGTGGAGGTGATTGGAAATGTTCTGTGGAAAAAAAACCAAACTTTAAAGGAGAAAAAATAAAAAAAACTGTCAGTTAAATAAAGCAGCAGCACTGTGCACGCTCTATGCATCCTTCATATCTTGCTCCTGGTTGTCCGTCTTGCCTCCAATGTCGCAGCAGTAGCACAGCAGCTGCGTGTATCGCTTTATGTGGGCTGCGGCACGGGAAGGGGGAAAAATATCAGAAGTCAGAACATTTTAAAAATGTATTCATCACACAGGTGTCAACAAGTTTTGGACTAGTAAAGAGTGGTAAATTGGTAAATTCTTTTTTTTTTAAGTGGTAAATTCTCTATGTAAATGTGTACCGTGTAGCGCCACTTGGTGATGGTGGCAGAGGGTATTACAATTTCCTTTTTTACCTGTGCAACACTGAGATGGGTGATGAAGCACTTTGCACGGGAAAAAATTTCCTCCTTCCCTTCCCTCCCTCCTCCCCAAAACGGAGGAGCCTGTCAAAGCCACTCCTCCCCCCCCCCCCCCCCACAAAAGATGTATATGTAGTATATCTTTCCCCTCCCCCTTCCACTCCCCTACCCCTTCCACTCCCCCCCTCCCCCTTCCACTCCCCCACTCCCTAAAAACTCCCCCCCACCCCCCTCCACTCCCCCACCTCTCCCCCTTCCACTCCCCCACCTCTCCCCCTTCCACTCCTCGCTCTCCTGCTTCCTCCCCCCGCAATGCCAGGTGCACTCCTGCAAGTTAAACAATAAACATTAAAACAAACAACCAATGAATGAAAGCGCCGAAGCGCTGCTGGTGTCGAAATCGCCAATCCGTTTAAGTTCACCTTTTCTGTGTGTGAAGTTAATCACTAAAAGCAACATCTTTTGTTAAAGACCAAGAAGGTGAGCGAACCTGTTGTGTGGAGTTTTGGCACTGAAGACAAGGACAAGCAGGTAATGTTGTCTTCTCTCCTTTCACCGTTTATATCGTTGGACTGGCGCGGGAAACTCGGTTTCCTTTGTTTATTACATTTTTGGCAAAACATGGGATTGCTTGGCATTTATTATTCGTGAAGTTCAAAATCAAAGGCGTAATTTAAAATGCCCAAAGACTGAAGATAGTCATGTATGACTTCTTTCACAAATGGTGTGTTCCGTTAGCAAGCAGCTTACTCAGAGAGTTCCGTTAGCAAGCAGCTTGCTCGGTGAGTTCCGTTGGCGAGCAGCTTGCTCGGTGAGTTCCGTTGGCGAGCAGCTTGCTCGGTGAGTTCCGTTGGTGAGCAGCTTGCTCGGTGTGTTCCGTTGGCGAGCAGCTTGCTCGGTGCTTTCCGTTGGCGAGCAGCTTGCTCGGTGAGTTCCGTTGGCGAGCAGCTTGCTCGGTGCGTTCCGTTGGCGAGCAGCTTGCTCGGTGCGTTCCGTTGGCGAGCAGCCTGCTCGGTGCGTTCAGTTGGCGAGCAGCTTGCTCGGTGCGTTCCGTTGGCGAGCACCTTGCTCGTTGCGTTCCGTTGGCGAGCAGCTTGCTCGGTGCGTTCCGTTGGCGAGCAGCTTGCTCGGTGCGTTCCGTTGGCGAGCAGCTTGCTCGGTGCGTTCCGTTGGCGAGCGCGGGCGGCGGTATCAGACCGGGGCGGTGTAACACGTAATACGCGTAAATCGGTGTATTCCGTTGGCGAGCAGCTTGCTCGGTGTATTCCGTTAGCAAGCAGCTTGCTCGGTGCATTCCGTTAGCGAGCAGCTTGCTCGGTGTATTCCGTTAGCGAGCAGCTTACTCGGTGTATTCCGTTAGCGAGCAGCTTGCTCGGTGCATTCCGTTATATATATATTGTTACGGATTCGTCACTTCCGTTGTGGTAGCTTTCATCCACTTGACATTTCTGGTTCCATGTATTATTATTGTTGTTGTTTGAGGGAAATAGCAATTATTATTGTCAAAAGGTAAAAGGAATGTTTTAAAAATGAAACCGGATCGGGAACCGGAAGACGAAGAAGAAGAAGAGAAAAAGGGCGGAGCGAATGAGTCGGACAAGAAAGCCGAGTTGCTCCGGGTTCTGAAGCGAACGTTGGCGAGCCAGAGTCACTGGCGAACTTTCGGGTTTCCGGGAGAGGAATTCCTACGACGGAGTTGTCATCGCTGTGACCGGTCAACCTGCATGTCAGGTTTTGCGATCGATTCAGAAGAGAATCATCGCCGTGCCGTGCGCCACGAGACCGGGTCGTCGGCCATTTTGACTCGCGCAGGATTTGTGCTTCGCTCGCGGTTCTTTTCGACAATTCTCACCGCATTCAGACGTCGATCTAGGGCGTGTGTGTGACGCGGATTTTTGAAGGCTAATTCGTCCATACCCGAGGGTGTGATCTCTCGGTCGCCTGTAGAGCGCCTTTGGATTTCCCAGTCGCCTTGAGGGCGCATTTGTACAGCTTTGGCTGTGTGACTGCCCTGGCCATCCGCACGGGATTCTGGTCGTTTGGACATCGTTCTAGCGATCGCTGGAGCGAATCAACTTCGTCTTGGAGCCGGGAATAAGAGACATTGGGGAATGTTCTTGTTACACTCACTTGGAGCACACAACGGAAGAGACGAATCCGTAACACTTCCCCCCCTCAAGAAAGAAAGTTTGAACATAGTGAAAACTTTCTTTGTAGGCAAAACTCTTCCAACAAACAAAAGTAAACACACCCAAATCATCAATTCCCGTGAGCAACGATAATCAATATTTCACAAAAATAAAGCAACAAAACTTCAAACAACCTACAGATATCTCCAAAGTTAGTTCACTCTGGACAAAGCATCCACAATGACATTGTCCCTGCCCTTTACATGCTCAATTTCCAAGTTGAACTCCTGCAAAGCCAAACTCCATCTCATCAACCTCTAATTTTATTTTTCATTTTTTTGAATGAAGGTTAAGGGGGTGTGATCAAAAATCCAAAGGCAAGCAAATCTATAACACTTTTTAGGGAGGCCGAGCTGAGAGCCAGGTTTAATGGTGGTTGGGTGGTGAGGCCTGGAAGTATTCACTACATGGACGCCTTTAGGAACGTGGAGTTCACGGTTAATCCATGCAGGAAAGTTCACTACATGGGCGCCTTTAGGAACGTGGAGTTGGCGGTTAATCCGTGTACGAAAGTTCACTACATGGACGCCTTTAAGAACGTGGAGTTCACGGTTAATCCGTGTCGGAATCTTGGCTCGGCTGCTCCACAGCATTCAGTGCTTCAACTCTTCCTAACTTTCATAATAATCATGGTTGGAACGCTTGTCACTGTAGTCACGTGAATAGCGGTCTCCTTCTCGGCGACTACCCTGATAATCATCCCTTCGGGAGCTGCCGTAACTCTGGGAGCCTCCATAGCAATATCGACTGCGGCCACCACCAAAACTACTACTCCCACCCCGGGAGCCATAGCCACCCCTGAAACTACCTCCACGTTTTCCTCCTCTGTAGCCCCCTCAACACCCATGGCCTGCCTTCTCTACTATTAAGGTCCGACCATCCAAATCATTGCCATTCACATCCTTTTCTGCATCTTTGGCATCCTTTGTGTTTTCAAACGTGACAAAGCCAAACCCTCTTGACTTTTGTGTCTCCGTGTCTTTTATCAGCCGCACTTCCAAGAGTGGTCCATATTGGCCGAAGACAGAGTCCAGAACAACTTCCCTGGTTTTGAAGTTCAGTCCACCCACAAAGAGCTTGCCAACATTGCCTCCATCCATGACTTGTGTGCGTTGACACTTAGTTTTTGGGTACTTGACAAGACGTGCCTGTGCAAAGCGTGACGTCAGTACCTTCCTCTTCTCTTCAGAGCGCTTCCTACCCATAGCACGAGTCGCGGTACAGGATGGAAAGATAGCCGGAATCTCCTGCTCTAACTGCGCGGCGTTATTTTCCATTCTAGGCTTTGCAACAAACATCGGGTTACCAGAAACTTGAGCACCGGCCAAATCATTCCCGATAACAAAAGATACTCCCTCTACAGGAAGAGTGGTTTGTAAACCTACAGTGACCGGTCCTGACACCAAATCAGACTGCAAATTGATGACATGAAGTGGAGCTTTAACATAGCCACCAACCCCCTGTAAACGAACACTAACACCAGTTTCCGTCTTCTCTGACAATGGCAAAATGCCTTCAAGCATCAAAGATTGATGTGCTCCTGTGTCCCTCAATACCCTAACCGGTCTCTGGTTAGTCAAGTCTCCAACCAGTGACACAAACCCCTCTGAAATAAAAGGTTTGTAACCCTCTTGAACAAGGTTGTTCTGAGATGCCGGAACTTTGGCATGGGAACCTCCACAAGACTCTGTCCTCCAAGGACGATTTCTCACATTTGCCAATGCATTCGGAGTTGTACTAATCTGACCCCGTTCCTGATTTTTCCTTTCCGGGGCATAACATTGGGACATCAAATGTCCAGGTTTCTTGCAAAAAGCACAAGTAGGCCCGGAGGAAAAACTTGTGGTCTGCCTCGAGCCCCCTGGAAGATAAGTCTGTCTTGGAACTGTAGACTTCTGATCCCTAAGAGTCGCGGTATCAGATCTGTGCTCATAGTCATCTCTAGGCCGCCCCCATGAATCTTCGTTCTCCGCACCGGATGTACCATAACTCCCCTGGCGAACTCTAGGCGGGAAGTTAGGTTTGTGGAACCCCATCCTGTGGGTCAAGGCATAGTCATCTGCCACGGTGGCTGCCTCATACAACTCTGGTACCTTCTTTTCCTCCAGATGTACCTTAATGTCCTCGTGGACACACTGTTTGAATTCCTCCACCAAGATCAATTGTCGCAACAGTTTGAAGTCTTTCCCAACCCCTTTCGAATCACACCACCGATCAAACATGGTTTCCTTCATTCTGGCAAACTCCACATGGGTCTCACTCTCCCTCTTCCTGGCATTTCGGAATTTTTGCCGGTAAGCTTCAGGGACCAATTCATAGGCTTTGAGAATGGTTTTCTTCACTATCTCATAATCTGCACATTTTTTTTTTTTTTTTTTTTTTTGTATACTGAATCGAGGCTCGTGAAAGAGCTAACATTTACTTCACAAACAAATCAACCAGACAAACAAAATATATAAAAAGAGGGAGCGGAAAACAAGATGGGGAGAGAAGGGGAAGCACACAAACACAACATTTGAGAGCAGGGAGATGTGTGGAAGGGAGAGGGCTTGGGGGGAGGAGGCATGGGAAGAGGGGGGGGGGGGGTGGGGAGAAGTATGAAACACAAGGACACCAAGGGCTTCCTGCCTGACCACCAACCAGCATTGGTCAATCGGTAAAGCCGAAAATATATCTTGAGCTTTACCCACCAGAACACTTTGCACTAACATAGTCCAGGACTCCCCAGGCCATTTTAGCATTTGAGCCACTTTCCCAAAGTGTAAAAAGAACTTGGCTACCTCCTTTTCATTGAAGGGTGGAACCAGCTTCACATGTCTACCAACATCCCAGGTGTTCTGACTAGTTGTCGAACTAGCCGGCATGGATGTCACCTCTCCCCGTTCTTTCATTATTTGCAGCTCCTTGAGTTTAAGTTCCCTCTGACACTCCATTCCACGTTCCTTTAACTCCCTTTCGGCTCTTCTTTCCTCTGCTCTTTCCTTTTCTCTTCTTTCTTCGAGTTCCCTTTCAACTCTCCTTTCCTCTGCTCTTCTTTCCTCGAGTTCTCTTGCAGCTCTCCTTTCCTCTGCTTTTTCCTCTGCTCTTCTCTCCTTGAGTTCTCGTTCCTGCCCTGCTCTTTCCTTTTCTGCCTTCCTTTCCTTTGCTTTTAACCTTTCCTGGCTCTGCAGTTGCATCTCCAGTTTCCGGAGCTCCACATTTTCTTTTTCTTCGGGTAACCAATCCAAGGCTACCTCTGTCCATGTGCCCTGTCCCAACAGAGATTCTATCACCAATGTCTGCATCTCTGCTTTCTTCATATTAACTCGGACCTCCAAGTTAAAATGTCTGGCCAATATCAAGAGTTCCGATTTTTTTAACGCTTGGAACTGTGCCTCATTAGGGGACGCCGCAAACTTTCCTGCATCAAACACCATGGTGACTATCAGTTAACACCTGTTAACCTTCACACAAAAATTTCCAAATGTTTGAAAAATTTGGGAATGTTAGAAAAATTCCAAATTTGGTAATTTTGGGAATGTTAGGGAATTCTATCCGGACGAATTATCAGGGAATTTAATCCCGGACGAGCCCCAAATTTCTGTTACGTGCTCCTCCCCGACCCCCTGGTCATGGTGTACCTCCGAGCCCCGAGAGGAGTCACGGCAGAAAAATGCGTTATTCTGTGTGTCAAAGATCAATGGAGAAGCCACCCCAATTGTTACTCACAAACAAATATTGGATTGAGATCACACAAGAATAACGGTACAACAACAATAGTATTCAAAAGTACAATCAATATGTCCTATGATGGTACCATCAGTTTTACAATATATAACTCACTGTGCTCCAAGTGAGTGTAACAAGAACATTCCCCAATGTCTCTTATTCCCGGTCGGGGAGGAGCACGTAACAATATACAGTCACGTGAAAAAGTAAGTACACCCCATGTATAGTTTTGACCTTTTCAACATATTTCTACGTACAGCTATTTGATCTTTATTTCAACAATATTGAAAGATAAAGGTGATATAATATAACAAATATCATGAAACATTTACATTTTGTAGTCCATTGTAGTAGGTGATAAATGTTGCTTCTGGGACACCTCCGTTTAACATGGGAAATCCCTATCTAATGTCATTTACCCCCCTGTTTTAAAAAAAATCATAAACACCTCTATTTCTCCCTCTATGAACCTATAATCCTTCTCGCCTTATGAACCTATAATCCTTCTCGCCTTATGAACCTATAATCCTTCTCACCTTATGAACCTATAATCCTTCTAGCCTTATGAACCTATGATTTTCTTCCTTTATGAATCTATAATCCTTCTAGCCTTATGAACCTATGATCCTTCTCACTTACATGTAATTTTTACCCTATTCCCCCCACTACCCCCTTAATGTAGTTCCTTAGACCACTCTACTAATGAGCCTATAAATATATTATCTCTTTCTAACTTTTTTAAGAGTTCCATTCTCCTATATAACTCATCCCCATCAAGTATATTTATAAAGTATACAGGTTCCTTAACCTTTTGTTGTGAAAGTATAAAGTGGTATGTTTCACGGAGGGTTCTTGTTTGACCTCCTCCTCTCCCACATACCATTTTAAAATTATAATATTTATTATCCGATTGATAACCATTAAAGTTCTCACTCCACTCTAATATATTTTTCTTCCCACCCTCCATTACCCCACTTAACAAATGAATACGTTTATCCGTCTTGAGAACCTTCTGACCAGTGATTCTCTCAACCTCTTGAATCTGATATTTTTCACATTCGTTATGTTTTCCATTTATATACCAAGGTTGATTACACCTCCACTCTTTAGTCTGGTTGATACTTGGTTCTATCATTTATATAATAGTAAAAAAGGTGGCGGTAGCCCGTTAAAATCCCTAACCCCCCTTTTTAACTTATCACTTATATATATATCTTATCACTTATATATCTTATCACATTTATCTTATCACTTATATCTTATCACTTATATCTTATCACTTATATCTTATCACTTATATATCTTATCATTTATATACTTATATAACCATAAGGGAGACTTTCAATTCCATTTTCTAAAATAAACCTCTTATCATCAAAAGCCCCCAATGCTTTCTTATGTGTGGGCGGGGTCTGTGTGGGTGTGGTCTGTGTGGGTGTGGTCTGTGTGGGTGTGGTCTGTGTGGGTGGGGTCTGTGTGGGTGGGGTTTGTGGGTGGGGTCTGTGTGGGTGTGGCTTATGATTTTTATTTATTTATTTAATTTTTTTTTATTACTACTAATTAAATTAGCTAATCTGGGTGGATGAAAGTATGGATGGTTGTTGTTTAATGAATTATCAGTTTTGTTTTTTGTAATTCTTGTGAGTAAAATGAACCCAAGATTTCTTCCCAATTCATATCATATAATTTGTAAGTCCAAGGCATAGTATCCATTACATCAACGATTTTGAATAATTCATTAGTCCATCTCTTTGTATAACCTTTCTCAAAATGACTTTTCCATCTGTATATTCTTACAATATCACCAACTTTTAACTTGGGCTTTCTCAAATTAATCTCCTTTTCATATTCTAATTTTGTAAATGTTTCTGATGGTTTTGATTTTGTTGATGAATGAACTGTATTATTGTAATTATCTACAATATCCTGAATAAAATACACCCATTTTTGGGAACCGAGTTGTGTGAATTTTTTATATAATTTCTCTTTTAAAGTACGATTAAAACGCTCAATAACAACTGCTTTTCCTTCATTAAAGGTGCTGTATAATTTAATACCCTCCCCCTTAAGAAATTTCATAAATATTTTGTTATAGAACTCTGTTCCCTCATCGGTCCACAGTTTCTTTGGTTTTCTTTTACTTTTATTAAATATCTGTTGGAAGGCTAACTTCAGAGTATAACCTCTCTTGTTTTTCAAAGGAACAACCCAAGCAAATCTACTCCTCAAATCAATAACGGTTAAAGCATACTTGTATCCCTTATCATTTTTTAGTTCGATTAAATCAGCGGACCATATGTGGTCGGTGTATTTAGAATAAACTTTCCTTCTTTTAAACTTTGTGATTATAGGTTTATGTAATTCATCAGCCAAAAGCTCCTCAGTCTTGATGACATCATGAGAGCCTAATAGTTTTTTGAGGGTGAATAACCAAGGCCAAGTTTCAATTTAGCATTTATCAAATTTCTCACAATAAACCTATCAACTTTCTCTCTCAACGTTGGATTTTGTATCAAAGACAAATTATACAACATTTCTCTGTCGGCTTTATGTTTTTCAGTCAATGTAGTGGTTTTCCCATAAGCAATATCATGCTTCATACACACTTCATCAACCCTATTTGTAGGTTTAGACCAAGGTTTAGGATTGTCAGCCTCATCTAATCTTTTATCCAAGTTTGTTCCTGGGCCACAGAAAGAATACCCTGGAAGGTGTAATTCCCCTGGAATTCCAGTTGTTGTAAATTTGCTACCTGACAAAAACTTTTGTATGTCTCCTCCACTTTTAGGAGAGATGAATTGACACTTTTTAGAGCCACACACTTGACATATTCCTTTTTGATAAACTCTATTATTTTTAGCTTTAACATAAGAGATATTTTTAGATTTAGTTTTCTTTTTACATTTGAGACAATAACTCATATTTATTTATGAGAAAAAGTTCTACATAGTGCCAAAACCTTTTTGGTTTTCAACATATACATTTCTATCTTGATTTTTAAAACATAAAGAATCCTTAGAAATGGCTTCACTCTCTCCTCCATTTATTTACAAATAAAACTAACTAAAGTCAATAACACCAACATCATCAACTATATGTTGTATATCTGCGCTCTGAATTCATTATAGCAAATTTAAAAACCAATAAGTTCGGAAGAGTCATTAATTCTTTATTTTCCTCTTCAGTGCGTTGAGATTTATTTATTTGTCGTAATACCTTCAATCTTTCATTAATCTCAGGAATGGTCATATTTTTATATTTTTCCCCCCTCTCTCTTTCCTCCCTCTCCTCCTCCTCCTTTTTCTCCCTTTCCTCCCTCTCCTCCTTCTCCTTTTTCTCCCTTTCATCCTTCTCCTCCTTCTCCTTTTCCTCCCTCTCCTCCTTCTCCCTTTCCCCCTTCTCCTCCTTCTCTCTTTCCTCCTTCTCTTCTTCAACTCCTTCCTCCTTCTCTTCTTCAACTCCTTCCTCATCCCTTGCTACCCTTGAGTTTGAACCCCAAAGAATATTATACATATACTCATCTGGATTTTGAGATATTCTTGTATCTATAATTATTTTTCTCATAATAGGATACCAATAAGATTTGTTGACGATTTCTAAAAGAGTTTTATATTTCATAACTTTGAGAAGTTCATTTTTATTTAATATTTTAAACAAGTCTCTATTTGTGGGTTTAACAATATCAGTATAAGGCCAGTTTTTAATGACAAAATTCCCATGTATATGCTCCAAATCATAAGGTATGTAATACCGAGCACCCTTTTCTTGTAGGTATCCTTGAATACAAAAATTATAATTCTCTTGTAGTCTTCTTCCTGCCATTTATGTATCAGAAATATATGTGAGATTAATATTATGACAGGTAATACCACCCCATCTTCCCACTACCAAATCGGTTTGTATTCCTCGGCTTTCTATCCTTATCTCATTACCTTCCTTCTTTGTCATGCGAACCATCGCTATACTATCATATATTTTTCTTTTCTTAAAATCACGTATTTGTTGTTTGCTAATTGTACTTCCACATAAATCCTTATCTTCACCAAGTGGATAATATTCTTCTTTACGAGACTGATTTAAATCATGTAGGTCTTCTATGTTTATTGAAAAAGACCAATTATACCCTAAATCAGGCATATCATACCCCCATTTATTAATTCGCATATTAACTAAATGTCCTTCTTTATAAAATTCAATTGTAAGCAGGTAGTTAAATTCAATGAGGAAAGGTGTATGGTCAGTATAACCAGGTGTTGTGGTTGTAAATTTTACTTGTTTAACAAAACGTGCTGTTTTCTTTAAAAATATATATTGTGATAAATCACTTAATCTAATTAAGTCATTCGCATCTGTAGGGTTTGGATAATTGATTAATTTATAAGTATTCTTCATATTAATATTTTTACTTACACTATATTTTTGTCGTTCAGCCTGTGCCTTTGTATAATAATTTGATAAATCAATATCCTGAGAGGATTTTCCAAAGATAGAACCATCTTTTCCAACATAAGTCATTTATATTAGATTAAAAATGATATCATAAAAATTTTCATTATTGTTGAGTTTAAATAATACATATAAACATAATTGACCACAACATTTAGAATTAATTTCTTGAACTTGAAATGTTTGATAAACACCATTCTGTAAGAATTGTATTACTTCAACAGGTGGTGGCATACCATAACTATCAAAATAATATTTATCCTGACTATTATGAATACAAACCCAATGAGAACCATTCTGTGTGTCTAAATTCATAATAATATTCATTGTATTCTTGGACAACTTTTTTAATTCATCTCTCATACAAATAACCACATTATCAATTTTTAGTGTTTTACAATACTTAGCTAGTTCTATATTTGACGTTGTATTCTTTCCAAATTGTTTAAACCATTTATCCATTTATTTATGAGAAAGATACAATCCATTACCCCGTTTAGTTAGTTTAACACCCGCTTGAGCGATAGAGGAAAGCATATCTCCAACTAACAATCTAGCTTTATCAGGTAGACTTTCAAGTTTTTGAGCAAAATCTACAATTACACCACTTCCACTAATTTGTTTCTCCAACTCCTTGTTATGTCTTTCCAATTCTTTTTGAGCTTTTAGTTGTGCCTTCCTTTCGTTAGCAGTTTTTATCGCTGCTGAAATACCACCAGTCAATGCTCCCGCCGCACTTAAACCAGCAAATAAAGGAATGAGAAATGGGAGAAATCCTCCTCTTGACTCGTCTATTGAATATTTCTTTAACATAGGTTTTGTCATTTTAATTTTAAGTGATCCAGCATCATTTAGTGTTTTCACCTGCTCTCTTGTGAGTAAAACATCAATTCTTACTGCTCCTTTTCTTTGAAATGTATTAACATTAATAATACAAGGCTTTTGATTTTGAATACAAGATGTTAATTTATCAAGATTGATTTGATTAACATATACCCCTACCATTTATTTATGAGAAAAAACCTATGTGATATTAATCATAACACCATTATCTGTATTAATCTGTAATTCTGTTTCCTCCAAAAGCAAACAATAAGCATCAACTTCTTCATTCTCTCCTCTTTCAATGTATAGAGAAGTATCCACTCTATTAGACTTTATAGTTTCCTTTTGAGAACTCAGGTCAATTGCGTAGATTGTATAAAGTTTTTGAAACGCAACCATATCCAAAATAGGTTCATTATTACCATTACTTTCACACACCTTTTGGTAGGACTTGTAGGCTTCCGCATAATCATTTTTTTCCCAATCAATTTCCAATCTATCTCGCGGATAAAATGTTCCATCAAGAGAAACCCGAAGTTGTTTCACCTTAGCATTATCACTCAGCGCATTATTCTTATTAGTACCCTCCTCTCCATCTGGTTTTTTAAAAATGAGCCAGAGGTATCGTGGCTTTCCTTCAAGAACACCCAAATTCCAAGTGTAGGTAGTGTGTTCCAGTTTAACGTGTTGACATCTTCTTTTAAGGTATGATACATTTAGCGGTTTCTTTGAGTTAAGTCTTCTATTTAACATCTCTTCCGTTTTAAGATTAGGAGTATATTCACTGATATACCAACACAAATCATTAATAACAAATTTATTATTTTCTCCAAAAGCATTTTCATCCCCAAAAAGCAACCTATTTACATTATCATTCCTTTGTAGTTGAAATCTAATTTTAAGCCCATACAAAACTTTATCATAATCACAAAATCCAAATATACCTTTCAGAGGTACTGCTACCGTAAAACTATTCTCTGCTTTTGTATCATCATTATACATTGACTTCCTTTGACTATAACCAGGGTCAGCATTTGTTCCCGTTGACATATCAGGAATAAAACCTTCAACAGCTCCCTTACCCATTCTATCACTAAACGAATATAGTGTAAATTTCATCATTTCAGATATAGCAGAGACATAATCAACCGCTTCAACCTCTTGTGTTCCAATATACAGGCGGACACTATCAAACATTTTCCAGAAGAAATCATTTACGAGTGTAGCATTAGTATTATTCGCAGCCTTAGTGAATTTAAATTTACACAGCAAGAAACTATCAGCTATATTCAAGTAAGTTTGTTGATTATTTATTTCAAAACTTTTTGTTCCGTTTGAATTCCAGTCTGTTCCTGTTATAGCATTTACCTTAAAATAGTCTTCCTTTTTAGTAGAGTTTGAAATGATAATCGTATCATCCAAATCATAGATACTATCAATCGCTTCCATACTTGTATTTATATAGCATTAAAATCGTTGAAACCCTGACCCAAGTATTTTAATGATTTTTTGTCGTTCTTGTGAAGATAGTTGAGTTTTACCTTTTTTAATTTCTTTGATTGCTTGTAATTTATGAGACTCCTTTTGAGCATCTTTTATACTCTTTATAGCACCCGCAACTGAGCCCACGGCTGAAGCAGTTGAACCAATTAGGTCTTTATGTTTAAGGATGGTTGAACCAATACCCATTAGAGTATCAATTATCCCATCTCCTTTATTTCTAAATTGATGTCCCACACCCCGTTGTCTCTTTGGTTTATAGTATCCTCTCCCAAGAAACATACCTTCACCCTTATAGTATGGTGAAAGGAACATCCCATCCCCTGTAATTATTTTATATTTTCCCAACTCGTGTTTTCTCACAATAACCATTATTTATTTATTGAAAAACTTCACGTAGGTGAATTCTGATGGATATAATTTCATCATTAAAGGATATCATACGATTATCTTGGTCGGTTATCCTAAAATTTACTCTGTATATGGTTTTTCCTGACACAGGTAAATAGACAAGATTTTTTGGTTCCATATTAAATTTATAACCAATCGGGGTTGAGTATGCGCTGAATGAAAATATTGTATTTGTTCTTATTCCATCGTTATAAGCACCATCAATCAAATCACAATGAATTAATACTGAATTTATACCGGAGGATATTTGAATGACATTATCACTGTAAGACGTCCCGTTAGTTTCAATCTTTTTAGAAGAGAACCCCAATAGCTCTCTGAACGAATTTTCAATCGTGAAATCAACTTTATAATTATTTTTAAGTTTAATAATTGATTTTGAAGTGTGTTTTTGAATATCTATTACAATATTTTTTGGTTCATCACCTTTTTCTTTCATAAGGCGAGAGACTTCTGAAGATATTTGAGAAATCTCGTAAGCACCGGGTGAAACGGTTATAGTTTTATATCCACTTCCTGGATTATAACTAAACTTGTTGTTTTTCTCTGTGATATTAAAAAGGGTATTGTAAGTCTCCATTGACAACAAAGAAGCCTCATATTCTTTTTTGGGGTCAAGTTGTAGTGGGTAAGGGAATGAAGCTGTGTAATCACTCGTTGTGAAATTAAAACTAAGAATTGTGCTTCTCATCTTATTTAATATCTAATAAAATATCTTTGTATTGACATTTATTAATTATTTTCATATTCATCAACTGATCTAAAATGGCGGATGCTTCATTAAAACAATTGTTGTTTCCAGCCTTCTTACTACCTAACAACAATAATAACCTATTAACTAATTGTGATGGGTCATTTGGAAGAAAACTAACACCCGAACCAAGCTTACTTAAAGCATCAATAATATGTTTCTCCTTCTCATTCTTCTTACTTTTACCAGCAACAGAAACTCCATAATCAAGTGCGTTTAGCAACTCAATATACTCTCTATCTTCCTCTCTTTCCATATCAAGCGGTTCATCAAAATAAGGTGAATTAGAATGTCCATCTTTTGTTAGAAGAAACATTAATCTTGGGGTTAATTCAACATTTGGTTGGTCAGAACTTAAGAACACCAATTTATCATTAAATATCAATAACTTTTCTTTCACAAGATGGAACTGTGCTGGTTCTTCTGTTGGAATGAGACCTGCTCTGGTTTTTGAACCCTTCAAATATTCATTGTTTTGAAGAGCTTCTACAATATAATTGGAAATTTTATTAACCTTCTCAAGATGCCGAAATAATCCTTCATCATCATATTCTAATTCTCCAAGTTCTTGCTCTGTCATTTGACTAAAATCTTTGAGCATTTGAAATTTTTTTGGAGTAAATTCTACCATGGGAACTGTAGGTGAAATCGTTTGTTGAGTTTTTAAAAGTGGTTTAAAAAATTTCTCTTGTTTTCTTTCAAAGGCTTCTTCACCAGTTAGTTTCTGTCTCCTTTTCTTCTTTATGTCTTCCTGTTGCTTTACAACTTTTGAAACCAACTCTTGATGTTCTTTAAACTTTCTTACTCTTTCTTCGGTATTCATTTTCTGTATTTATTTATTGAAAAATATCATTTAGTATCTCATCTTGTTTCACAACAATATATTTATATTTTCCGATCGTGTGTTTCATATTATTTTCAAATTCCTTCTTACTACGTAATGTAGAACAATTATCTCTCCAAAAATTATTTGTATCTATTGAATTTAACTTAAATAAAATAAAAGTATTAGCATTGTTTCTTATTGAGCGCCGAGGGAGTTGAAAATATGACTGACTAAGATAAATACAATTACAAGAAGAATGTCTCCCTCTTGTATAGTAGCTATCCATTACTGTTTGGTTTCTCTCATTAACACAATCATCAAAGATAACGAGGTTCTTTTTTGATTTATCTAAATCTTGAGGTGAAGGTATATCATCCGTATTATCACTGAGAATACAAGTTATGGGTTTTAGTTTTGATTTTGATTTCTGTGTATCACAAAATAATTGTATTATATCATCAATATTATAATCATTTAGTTTGTTTTGAAGTTTAAATAAACCGATAATGTCTTCCTTTTTAAGACCCGCATTAAAACCCTGTGAGAGTAGTTGATACTCAGGTTGAAAACTTGACTTTGTAAAAATTATTAAATTATCATAATCTAAAAAATTAGGACTAAGGAGCATCTTTAAAAGTAAACATGTTTTTCCACATCCGCTTGAACCGACTATTAGACATCTCAATGAATTTGGAAGATTTTTATGGTTATTAAATTTTATCTTATTTTCCCAAACAGGTAAAAAATCATTCATTTATATATTTGGAAAACAAGTCATCTAACTTTTTTTGAGTTTTTTGAGAAACTCTATATTTTATCCTGAGTTCAGGTTTAATTTCAAAATAATCCATTATTTTGTTTATATAGTATCTTGTATTAACATTTCCATTAAAATTATTTTGAATAATAAATATCATTAAACCCTTATACATTTCCTCAATACAAATAGTCTCTTCCCTTGTAAGAAATGGTGTATTATCACCATAATACTTAACATTCATCTCTCTTATTAATCTTGTAAAGTAATTCATTTTTGGTTCTAATTTAAAAGAGTTATATATTTTTCTATATTTTTTATTATCATTAATTAGAAGATAATCACAGAAAATACATTGTTTATATGCTTCTGATTCTGTATTAAGCCCCACTCTACCACAAGCCGGACAATTCTCTAATTTATCATATGGAGAGTCTGGAAATTCTAAATATCCTTCAGAATTTATCATATTTATATAGTAAAATTATACTTAAAACAAAGTGCCTTTTTTAGAGGCTTTTTTAAAGATGAGACTGTGCCTAAAGTAAACACCTTTGAGCTTTTCAACTCGTTTTATGTATATAACTTTACTTAAAGTAAAATACCTTTGAGCTTTTCAACTCGTTTTATGTATATAACTTTACTTAAAGTAAAACACCTTTGAGCTTTTCAACTCGTTTTATGTATATAACTTTACTTAAAGTAAAACACCTTTGAGCTTTTCAACTCGTTTTATGTATATAACTTTACTTAAAGTAAAACACCTTTGAGCTTTTCAACTCGTTTTATGTATATAACTTTACTTAAAGTAAAACACCTTTGAGCTTTTCAACTCGTTTTATGTATATAACTTTACTTAAAGTAAAACACCTTTGAGCTTTTCAACTCGTTTTATGTATATAACTTTACTTAAAGTAAAACACCTTTGAGCTTTTCAACACGTTTTATGTATATAACTTTACTTAAAGTAAACGCAAATTTAATAGCTAATAAATACAATGTTTCAAAACACAAAAGACAAATTTCAATCAATCTCTACTTCGGTGGAAGATATAGAAAAATATGTTAAAGATGTTAAATTGAACAAAGATAAATATGGAAATTTTTGGATTAAACCCATAATGGAGAATAACATGTGTCCTTTTATTAAATTTACGGGACAAGCTATGTTAATTAATAACTCTATTAAAGTAAATTTGGCAAAAGTTTCTCCACTACTACTAACAATTTACTCAAAGCTTGAAAAGGTCATTGATAAAGAAGCTTTGAAAATGAATGATAAGACCATCAACGATTCTAGAGGAAACATTTGTATATTCTTTAATAGACCCAAAGATGTGGGTGAAATTAATAATATGAATATTAGTGGTGAACTATCATTCCGTACTCTGATTATTAGAGATTATTTGAAAATAACATTTAATGTAAAAAATATTGTGGTTATTAGTTCTAATGAAAGAAAATATATAGATATTGATGGAAGTTTAATGGTATGTAAATGAGTGATATTAACAGTCAATACTCTGAGAGTTATTATACTGAGAGTCTAGGATCTGAAGATAGTTATGATACTAATAGTTTGTGTTCAAATGATAGTTATGAGAGTAGCTTTATTGATGACTCAGATAGTGAAATTGAAATTGATGAACTAGAGTATCTAAACTTTCTGGCTAATACATAGACGCTTTACTTTAAGTAAAGTTATATACATAAAACGTGTTGAAAAGCTCAAAGGTGTTTTACTTTAAGTAAAGTTATATACATAAAACGAGTTGAAAAGCTCAAAGGTGTTTTACTTTAAGTAAAGTTATATACATAAAACGAGTTGAAAAGCTCAAAGGTGTTTTACTTTAAGTAAAGTTATATACATAAAACGAGTTGAAAAGCTCAAAGGTGTTTTACTTTAAGTAAAGTTATATACATAAAACGAGTTGAAAAGCTCAAAGGTGTTTTACTTTAAGTAAAGTTATATACATAAAACGAGTTGAAAAGCTCAAAGGTGTTTTACTTTAAGTAAAGTTATATACATAAAACGAGTTGAAAAGCTCAAAGGTGTTTTACTTTAAGTAAAGTTATATACATAAAACGAGTTGAAAAGCTCAAAGGTGTTTTACTTTAAGTAAAGTTATATACATAAAACGAGTTGAAAAGCTCAAAGGTGTTTTACTTTAAGCACAGTTTCATCTTTTAAAAAGCCTCTAAAAAAGGCACTTTGTTTTAAGTATAATTTTACTATATAAATAAATATGATCAAAGCAACGTATTGCGATGTTTGTGAACAAGAATATAAACAATACAAAAGACACCTTAAAACTAACAAACACACATTTAATCTACTTCACCTACTATCTCCTATTCAGAAGGAAACAAAACACTGTTCTGCATGTAATAAAAATATCCTCAAGAAAGGCTTCGAAATACATCTTAAAACAATTCTACATTTATCAAATTTTATCACAACTAAAAACTCTGATGGCGCATTCAAAGAACATATTAAAATAAGAGTCTTTAACTTCAAACCTCCTGAACCAGAGTCTATAGTTGATGCTGTAGAAATAGTTAAACCTGCTGTTCAAACGTTGATTGAAAAAACACTAAAAGAAATGAAACCACTTAAATTTTATATGGGAGTAAAATTAGAAATGACAAAGGACGAAGGAGTTATAGATACACCATACATGAGAACTGAGCCACACTTTATATCTTCATATCAAGATTTTAAAACATCAGGAGTCTATGATGAACTTATTAAACAAGAGCAAGATGTGGATAATTCAATCGTAGGAAGTGGATTCAATATAGGAAAAATTATTTACATAGACATTCATATTCTTAAATCAGATCCTCTAAAAGCTTCTTCCTACATTGATTTACCCAGTGTTATCAAAAATAGAAAAGCAGTTATCAATATCAAAAATAAAGACAATAAATGTTTTCTCTGGTCTATTCTAGCACACTTACATCCTCCACATTTTCATGATGAAAGAGTATCTCATTATAAAAAATATGAGAATACATTAAATACGAAAGATCTAAAGTTTCCGATGGCTTTAAATGATATTCCTAAATTTGAAAAGATAAATAATTTATCAGTTAATGTTTATGGTCTAACAGAAACAAACAGCATTCAGGTTTTAAAGCTTTCTGACAATTGTAAACAAACTCATATTAATCTTCTATATTTTAATTCAGACGAAAATTCACATTATACATACATTAAAGATATTGCTAAATTAATAAAACCACAAGTATGTAAAAGAACAAATAAAATATATATTTGTTTGCGTTGTCTTAACTTCTTCCATACACAAGAAAGATTAGATAAACATTCAAATTATTGTGGTGAACATAAATCAACGGTAATCAATATGCCTAAAGAAGGCTCAAATATCACATTCAAAGATGAAAAGAAAAAGATCAAACATCCATTTGTTATATATGCTGATTTTGAAAGTATTCTAGAAAAAATAGATACTGCTTCTCCAGATCCAAAAGATTCATACACAAATAAATATCAAAAACATACTCCTTGCGGTTTTTGTTATTATATCAAATCATCCGTTGGTGATAAATATAACAAGTTAGAGGAGTATAGAGGCTCAAATACCCCAGATGAGTTTGTGAAACGACTAGAAAAAGACTGTGTCCGATTAACCAAGATAATGAGAGAAACTAATAAACCAATGTCCTTGACGAGTGAACAGAAAAGGGAATTTAGAAAAAACAATGTTTGTCATATTTGTGAGGAAAAAATTGGTGAAGGTCTAAAGGTTAGAGATCATTGTCATCTCACTGGTAAATATAGAGGTCCAGCTCATCAAAGTTGTAATATTAATTATCAACTCCCCTCTTTCATTCCTGTCTTTCTTCATAACAATGCTCATTATGATACGCATCTATTTATTAATGAACTTTCAAAGACATCTGGACACATTTCAGCAATTCCTAACACAGATCAGAAATACATTTCATTCACAAAAACAATTCACACATCTCCTATTACTCATATCAGATTTCTTGATACATTTAAATTCATGGCAAGTCCATTGGCTAACTTGGTTCAAAATCTAAAAGAGTTTCCATGTCTTTCAGAGTATTTTTCAGATAAAGATTTTCTAACACAAAAGGGAATTTACCCCTATGACTATATGGACTCATTTGAGAGATTCAATGAAACACAACTTCCTTTAAAAGAAAATTTCGATAACAAATTAAACAACAGTCATATATCTGATAAAGATTATGTACACGCACAAAATGTTTGGGAAAAATATAACATCAAGAATCTTGGTGAGTATCACGATTTGTATCTCAAAACTGATGTGCTTTTATTGGCCGATGTATTTGAAGCCTTTAGATCTGTTTGTCGCACTGGATATGGATTGGATCCTGCTCACTACTACACAGCACCTGGATTGGCTTGGAGCGCGATGTTGAAAATGACAAAACAAGATTTGGATTTGATAACCGATGTCGATATGCTTTTGATGATTGAAAAGGCAAAAAGAGGTGGAATTTCACAAGTATGCTCGAGCAGATACGCAAAAGCAAATAACAAATATCTTCCAAATTATGATTCAACGAAAGAGAGTTCTTACTTGATGTACTATGACGCAAACAACTTGTATGGCTGGGCAATGTCTCAAGCTCTTCCTTATGGGAAACTAAGATGGGTAAAGGAAAAAGACTACACAAAGGTTTTACAAGATGTATGTATCTCTACACAAAAACAATTGGATGATTCAAAGGTTGGTTATTATTTTGAGGTCGATTTAAAATATCCTGAAGAACTTCATATCAAACATAAAGATCTTCCATTTGCTTGTGAGAAAGAAAGTCCAAAGAAAGAATGGTTGAGTGATTATCAACGATCGTTTGATATAGGTGAATCAACAGAAAAATTACTTACTACATTATATAACAAGAAAAATTATGTTCTACACCAAAGAAATTTGCGACAATATTTATCAAAAGGTCTAAGAGTAGAGAAGATCCACAGGGTTCTAAAGTTCAATCAAAGTCATTGGTTAAAGGGGTACATTGATTTTAATACACAAAGAAGAACAGAGTCAAAAACAGATTTTGAGAAAGACTTTTATAAATTGATGAATAATGCGGTCTTTGGTAAGACCATGGAGAATGTGAGGAAAAGACAAAATATCAGACTAGCAACATCTTGGGAACAAGCATCAAAATTAATTAATAGACCGAGTTTTACTAGAGCTGAGGTCTTTACTGAGAACTTTTGTGCGATCCATTTGGTTAAAGAGAGTATTGAAATGGACAAACCTATTTACATTGGAACATCAATTCTTGACTTGTCAAAGTCATTAATGTATGATTACTTTTATATTAATCTAAAATCAAAGTATAAGGATAATGTGTCATTGTTGTATATGGATACTGATAGTTGGATACATTGTTGTATATGGAAAAAGGACATTAATATCTATGATACAAGTAATTACAGTCCAGAGAGTGAGTTGTTCTCTTCTAAAAATAAAAAGGTGATTGGAAAGTTCAAGGATGAATTGGGAGGAAATGTTATGAGTGAATTTGTGGGATTGAGGTCGAAGGCTTATGCTTATAAATACATTGTGAATAACGTTGAAAAGACTGATAAGAAGTTAAAAGGTGTAAAGAAAAATGTCATTAAAGAAACAATAAACTTTAAGGATTATTATAACTGTTTAACAACAAAGAAAGAAGAGTTTAGAAAGATTAATGGAATAAGAAGTTATAAACATCAATTATATTCAGAAGAGGTGAATAAGAAAGCATTGGGGGCTTTTGATGATAAGAGGTTTATTTTAGAAAATGGAATTGATAGTCTCCCTTATGGTTATATAAGTATATAAATGATAAGATATATAAGTGATAAGCTATATAAGTGATAAGATATATATATAAGTGATAAGTTAAAAAGGGGGGTTAGGGATTTTAACGGGCTACCGCCACCTTTTTTACTATTATATAAATGATAGAACCAAGTATCAACCAGACTAAAGAGTGGAGGTGTAATCAACCTTGGTATATAAATGGAAAACATAACGAATGTGAAAAATATCAGATTCAAGAGGTTGAGAGAATCACTGGTCAGAAGGTTCTCAAGACGGATAAACGTATTCATTTGTTAAGTGGGGTAATGGAGGGTGGGAAGAAAAATATATTAGAGTGGAGTGAGAACTTTAATGGTTATCAATCGGATAATAAATATTATAATTTTAAAATGGTATGTGGGAGAGGAGGAGGTCAAACAAGAACCCTCCGTGAAACATACCACTTTATACTTTCACAACAAAAGGTTAAGGAACCTGTATACTTTATAAATATACTTGATGGGGATGAGTTATATAGGAGAATGGAACTCTTAAAAAAGTTAGAAAGAGATAATATATTTATAGGCTCATTAGTAGAGTGGTCTAAGGAACTACATTAAGGGGGTAGTGGGGGGAATAGGGTAAAAATTACATGTAAGTGAGAAGGATCATAGGTTCATAAGGCTAGAAGGATTATAGATTCATAAAGGAAGAAAATCATAGGTTCATAAGGCTAGAAGGATTATAGGTTCATAAGGTGAGAAGGATTATAGGTTCATAAGGCGAGAAGGATTATAGGTTCATAAGGCGAGAAGGATTATAGGTTCATAGAGGGAGAAATAGAGGTGTTTATGATTTTTTTAAAAACAGGGGGGTAAATGACATTAGATAGGGATTTCCCATGTTAAACGGAGGTGTCCCAGAAGCAACATTTATCACCTACTCATTGTATAATTTAAATAAACATAAATGCAATTTTCGCATGTGGAAAAAGTAAGTACACCCCTAGTCCCCTACATTTATCATTACTTCAAATACCTAAAATTAGAATCAGGTGCACCAGCTCAGGTGCAAATGATTAGAACATCGTTAGAGAGGATCTTGGAGGAACCTGTATTCTTTAAACCTCAGACATTTAGTTTGGTTTGCTCTTTGTTGTTGAAGTGTGCGGCGTCACCATGCCGAGATCAAAATAGCTCTCTGAGGCCTTCAGAAAGAAGGTTATAGATGCTTACGAGTCTGGGAAGGGATTTAAAAAGATCTCCAAACAATTTGAAATCAATCATTCAACTGTCCGGAAGATCATCTACAAGTGGAGAAGATTCCAAACAACTGCCAACTTGTTCAGGCCAGGCCGCCCCAGCAAGTTCAGCCCGAGAGCAGACCACAAGATGCTGAAAGAAGTCTCTAAGAACCCCAGAATGTCATCACGGGACCTACAGGTAGCTCTTGCCATTGTTGATGTCAAAGTGCACGAGTCTACCATTGGAAAGAGGCTGCACAAATTTGATCTACATGGGAGGTGTGCCAGGAGGAAACCTTTGCTGTCCAGAAAGAACATCAGGGCAAGACTAAAGTTTGTCAATGAACACCTAGGCAAAGACCAGCACTTCTGGAACAATGTGCTCTGGACAGATGAGTCAAAGGTGGAGCTATTTGGCCACAGTACCAGAAGACATGTTTGGCGAAAACCAAAGACAGCATTTGACCACAAGAACCTGATACCAACTGTAAAGCATGGTGGTGGAAATATTATGGTTTGGGGCAGCTTTGCTGCATCAGGGCCTGGGCAGCTCACCATCATAGAATCCACTATGAATTCTTCATTGTACCTGCGTGTGCTTGAGGATAATGTGAGGCCATCTGTCGGAAAGTTGAAGCTCAACCGAAGGTGGACCTTGCAACATGACAATGACCCTAAACATACCAGTAAATCCACCAAGGAATGGCTGAAAAGAAAGAAATGGAGGGTTCTGGAATGGCCAAGTCAAAGCCCAGATCTAAATCACATCGAGATGTTGTGGGGGTTTTGAAACGAGCTGTGCATGCAAGAAACCCCTCAAACATCGCACAGCTGAAAAACTTCTGCATGGAGGAGTGGGCAAAATTTTCTCCCAGTCGATGTCAGAGAGTGGTAGACAGTGTTACGTGTTCCTCTACGACCTCCTGGTCTCGGTACACCTCCGAACCCCGAGAGGAGCCACGGCAGAAAAATATGTTACTTTGTGTTAGAAACAATAGTGAAACCACACCAATGATTATAAATGAACAAATAATATATTGAAAATCACACAGGAATAACGGTACAACAAATGGCAATTAAGAGTGCACTCTATATACCCTCAATAAAGTCAGATAACTCACTGCGCTCCCAGCGAGTGAAAAGGACACTCCTCAATGTCTCTATAACCTTTTCCAAGGCGAATGTGATTCACTCCAGCGGTTGCTAAAACGATATCCAGTCGAAGCCCGAATCTCGCTCTCCAGTCGATATTTGAATCGCGTGCAGTTGACAATGGTGATCGCCCCCGCCGGAACTGTACAACGGCGCCCTTCAGAGGGGCACCTTCACCGCTCACTCAGCGAACCGCAACGTAATTGGAGACGAAGCGGTCGCACACACACATCACCGACAAACGGTAGGAGGTTGGGGTGAAGATGATGCGAGACAAAACCTTTGTAGGTGTCCGAAGCGTGGGGTTCAAAATGGCCGACGGCTCTTACTTGAGCCAATGCCACTAGGCGAGGATTCGTCGAAATCTCAGCGCCCAAATCTGACGACGCAGATTTTCCACTCCAGCGATAATTCCTATCGCCGGATGTCCCTTCAAGGAACTCAAAATTCCCTCGCGACTTTCGGTAGACCTGGCTCGCGGTGGAGCCTTGACGTCACGTGTCTTCTCCAACTTTGCTCGCGCCGCCTCTTCCTCTTCACCTCCTCCTTCCGGTTCGGTTTCCTGTATCATTTTAAGTTAACCTTTTTAACTTTAGATAGCTGTTCCTGAATAATAAACCTTTTGAGAATAATAATAGTACATAATATCAGAAATATGTCAAGTGGGTGAAAACCACAACAGCGGAAGTGACGAATCCGTAACAACAGTTATAAGAAACGCCTGCTTGAGGTTGTTTCTGCCAAAGGGGGCAATACCACCTATTAGAGCCAAGGGTGTACTTACTTTTTCCACATGCGAAATTTGCATTTATGTTTATTTAAATTATACAATGGACTACAAAATGTAAATGTTTCATGATATGTGTTATATTATATCACCTTTATCTATCAATATTGTTGAAATGAAGATCAAATAGCTGTATTTTGAAATATGTTGAAAAAGTCAAAACTTTACATGGGGTGTACTTACTTTTTCACGTGACTGTATATATATATATATATATATATATATATATATATATATATATATATATATATATATATATATATATACATACATATATAAGTTCAAAACACACCTGGTCACAAGTGTGCCGCACTGACCGGGTCCTCAGCATCATCCCGTTTCGGCCCTTCAACCTCGATACGGTCAGCTAAGGTGGGCCAGCAGGGGCACGTACACATCCACATGCAGCAACTGCATCTGGATGCGCACATACCACCACCCCCAGCCAGTGCGAACAACAACAGCAACAACAACAACACCTCCACATCCAGAATCCACAGCACCAAACAAACATGGTGGAACACTCAAACACCCACCTTTATACCCTTCACCACTCACCAACAAAACACACCAGATCATTCATACACACACAAACACACCCATACACACACATACATACAGAACACCAACCAAACAACCACCTACACTTACATCATACACCACTCAACACATAAAAACACACTCATGCAAAAATTAATTCATGCAAAAACACACACCCTCACCCACTCACTCAGATACACAAAATAATAAGTAACAATGGTAACAAAAAAAACAAAAACAAAAAAACAATATTGTTGTGGATATGAGGATTGTGTTTTTTAAATTGCTTTATTGTGGACCCTCCTGCCTCCAGTTGTGTATAAAGGTCAAAGGTCGTTCCATAGTTATTTCATAAGCACCCACGTAGCCAATAATAGATTTCCTCCTTGTTGACAGTTATTTCCTTATTCTGTGTCGTAGGCTAAGGATTTGTTTTCCATTAATTGACACTCCATTGCACCGAATTCAAATAAATAGATCCCCTTTCATTCCCATTCCCAAAGCCTTTCCTGCCAACCGCATTTGCTGCAGCTGTGGGTTGTTGTTTTCACCGCGACTCCATGAGCCACGAGGTAGGCTTGGAGAAGAAGGGGGAGGAGCCGCCGGATCCTGGGCGTGCCCGCCCATCGTCATCAAGGGCGGAGCCAAAGGAGGCCATGCGAACCAACCGGCACGGCAGTAAGCGACCCGGTAGGCGTGCCGAGGGAGCTCGCGGGGAGAGGGCGAGGCGCGCTATAAAAACGCGTGCGCATGCGTTAGAACAGAGTGTTGTCGGTGGAGAGAAGTGCGCGAGAGTGATGAGAAAGAGTCGAAGGAGGGTTGCGTAAAAGAGACAAGTGTCAAGAAAGAGTTGCGCTCCACCAGCAGGTTGGCTCCACCAGCAGTTCGGCTCCACCAGCCGTTTTGACTCCACCAGCTTCGACCCGTTACCCCGCGGGAACCAGATGGCAGTGGCATCGGTGGCCGTCAAGCTCCAGCCAGCTCCGTGCCTTCCTCCCCTTCTCTGCCGTCCCAAACCATTCCAGTCCTTCCATTCCTGCCTGCAAATTCCCCATTCGTGTGAGTCCGTCTTTGTTTGTTCTGTCCAGGGTATTAATTAAGACTGTAATAGGTAAGCTAGAATTTTCACTGTGTCTTTCTGGTCCGTCCCTCTTTCTGTCTTTATTTTGTTATCCTTCCTTCTTCCTTGGTTTATTTTTGTCCTGTAAATAGTAATAAATAATAATCGTATTTAAAACCTTTTTTTTTGTCCTTCTTCTTCTTCTTCACATCCGCGTCGTCGTTGTCTCTTCCCAATTGAATATCTGTGGCACGATTTGGCCAACGTTCAGAATCGGGTCTAGTCATTGTTAACGGTTCGGGCCGCGGCGCCATCCGCTCGGCAAATTAACATCTTATCCGCGGTCCGTAACAATATATATATACATATTATAATTTTATATTATATATGAAAAATATACATATTATACATATATATATATATATATATATATATATATATATATATATATATATATATATATATATATATATATATATATATATATAAATAAATATATAAAATATATATATACACATATATATATGCACATGTGTGTACTGTGTATGCAAAATATGGATATTCCAAACTACAACACATTCCATATCATTTCTTCGAACACAATATTCCAGACTCCAACTAATCTTAAAACTAAAACAGCAACTCTTCTAACGACACGTCGACCCATATGCCTCTGCCTGCATTATTACATCATTATAGATACTTGTACCAACTTTTATTTAAATCCCTTCAGCTGTTCTCAAGCATCACATTTTTACCTGACATGTCCTCTGACCTTTGACCTTTTGACCCCATAATCGAATCTGTTTATCTTTACATCATTATACATACTTGTACCAAGTTTGATTTAGTTCCCTTCAGCTATTCAGCTTAAGCTTAAGTTATCGCAGTAACAAAAACCTATCACAGATGCACGGATGGATGGGCAAACCCAAAATCATAATGCAGAGGCGTGAAAAAATAGGCACGACCAATTCCTCACATTGAACAGTTATGACATCATCACATTGTGCATAGTGGTTGAGGTTGTGCAATCGTGTTAAAGAAAAGCTTTCTTTTTGTAGGTAATTTAAAAAAAGCTGAAGGTCGCCTCCTCCTAGCTTCCAATCATTACTTCCGTGTAAATAGCCAATGAAGGAGCCTCATGACAAAGGGGACAGCAAAGAATATGGGGACATATTTATATCTACAAAGGGGACATTTGTATTCAAATAGGGTGAGAAGGGAGAAGCAAATGTGAAATTCATTCAGCTATGGACAAAAGTGAAGTCTTTTTTTGGAAACCATAGCTACCTGAGATTTTCAGCAGAATATCTGGGCAAAGGTCTCTGCGTTTGATGGTAATGTAGTAAACGGGAATGCCAGAGATGGCTATGGCGACCCCGATCAGTGAGTTGATGGTGTCGCTGTACAAAGGTAGTACGACGAGGAAGGTGCAGAGGAAGCAGAACATTATAGGGAATGCTATGCTGAGCTGTGAAGGGCGGGGGGACGGGGAGGGTGACAGGTTCGAATAAACTTGAAGAAATGTACAACAAACTGCTCAGAACTTCAGAAACACAGGAGGGCGAGAAAGGAGGAACCAGAAAATATAGTGAGAGATCATATGATGATCAAAAGCATTCAAAATCATTGGAATCTCCCACGATGAAGCTGATTCTGAGGGCTTCTCTCTCTTACCGCAGGCAGGTAGGTGGTGTTTCTGTCTTCTACCGACTCCTCTCCGGCCTTGCCCCCCGCCCCCCCCCCCCTGCTCTGTCTGTGCTTTGTACCCAAAATATTCCTGCAGGACGCACAAGATCTGCCAGCAACCCTCTTCGGGTGAAACTGCCAAAATCAAGACTCTCTGCTCACCTTCACTCTTTCATTCCTCTTTTCTCCCATGTCTGGAACAAACTTCCTCACTCTCTTCAATCCCACTCCTCCCTCCAGGTCTTTAAAACACCTGTTCACCACCATCTCTTATCTTCCCCCATCCAAAACCTTGATCTATTCTACCCCCGTTAAAACGCCCCAAATCCACCTCTTTCCATCCCCAGCTTCTTTCCTGAAATTCCTAGACGTGTTCATTTGCTTTATCCCGTGTACCCCTACCTCTTCCCCAGCCCTCCCCCTTCCACAGATCTACCGATGTCCCTGTTCTCTACTGTTGTTGTGCTTGTGTGTTTCGCTCTCTCTCCCCCTCTCGTCTCCCGCTCCCTTCATTGCATGTTTTGTCTGTCTGTGCATGTTTTCATGTTCAATGTGTTAGCTCTTACACGAGACTCGATTCTGTATCTAAAAATAAAAATGGAACAGAATGTGGGAATGTGGGAGACTTGCTCGAAGTGTTGATGTGGAAAGGTTGGCAGCTATGTCACTATGATCATATTGTTGCGGATATGGGATTTGCATCCATCCATATCCGCTTGTAAATATTCCCCTATTTCCTCAATACTTCCCAACTATCCCCAATCCCCCATTCCCTAGTCCCATTTTCTGTAAACAACACTCTGTAGACCCGACCTCCCCCTATTTCCCCCATTAAATGTCGTGCCCAGGTTCACCGCATCTCATGTAAGACAACTATAGGACATCTTGCTAGTTATTCTTAGTCTATGTCAGTTAAGGACTCGTTTCCATTAATTCTGACCCTTCGTTGCACCAGAATGTGATTGTATGGCACCGTTAGGAAGTTTAGGACCTCCCAATACCTCCCCGCAGCTCTTCCTCATGGTTCAACAACAACAACAACAACAACAGCAACGGCGGCGGCGTGCACAGGGAGTGCGCGTCCTCACTCCGGCTTGGTTGGTAGGGGGTGTTGGGAGGGCATGAGGCCTTCCCAGCGAGCCGCCATCGAACATGTGCTCGACGGGGTTACCAAATAGGGGCTCCCTGTCAGCTCCTCGTCAAGGGCGGAGCCCGGTAACCCCCGCACCCAATGGGAGCGGCGGACCGGTCCCATCTGGGGCGGAGCCAACCAGCCGAGGGCGTGTCACTCCCCGCTGAGCATGCGCAGGAAGAGGGAGGTGACGTCAGATGCGCGCTGAGCTTGAAGCAAGAGAGACGTCCCTTCCGAGCGCAGTGAGACCTCCCTGCATCTCTTGGACCGTGCTTGATCCTGTCCCCGAGCCAAGGTGCACCTTGTGCTATCGACTGCCTGTCCCTTCCTGCCATCAATCCCTGTGTAAGTCAGCCTTGTCCCGTTTGTGTGTGGTCTGTCTGGGAATTGATAAGATTGTATTTAAGTGCCTATCTCTTCTGTGTCTTTACCTCACTCTACCTTGTAATCTACCCCTTTTCTCCACCACTAATTATACCCTCCTCCGGAGGTCTTGAGAACTGTACCCCTTGCGTCGTTTCATTTATCCCAGTCGTTGTGTCCTTTCCAATCATTGATTTAGCGTAGCGCGATTTGGCCAACGTTCGGGTGGAATCGGGTGAGTTGGGGAAGAATCGGGGGAACTGTTAGGTCGCGGCAATACCACCGCTCGGTAAATAACATCTAATCCGCGATCCGTAACAATATGATGAATGCTGAGTACTGATATGATATTTGCTGATTCTCTTTACAGGTATTGCTAGGGATCGATTCAGATTAAACTCATGATCTGAGACAATGTTGTATCTCTGATTTTTACAACAATTAATCTGAATCAGTAATGGGTTTACAATCGAGCACAAGCAAGCATTGAACAAAGTGGTTGTACGTACCATCTAATTATGCACCTACATAACACACAATAAATGTCACAGGAATTATCGCTGCGCTGAATGTCCGAGATCTTTATAACTGCCGCGCAGCGGACAAAAGTCGCATGACACCTGGGTTCAGACTTAGACACAATTTCACGACATTCACCCCGGCGTTAAAACTACACTACCTCTAGTGGTTAGAACCAAGCTAGCAAGCTATGTAGCAGTCTAGGAAATTTCAGTTAGCAGATGGTTACATAAAGCAGCGATTTATGTTAATCCCAGCCGAAGCGATCGGGATGGCGAATTTCTCTTCCGGCGCACAAAAATTAATAAATTACTGCTGAAACTGCAAAAATTTGGTGTCACCCCCCTCTGATAGTGTCACCCGGTGCGGTGTGACGCCAGTGACGCCAGTGCGTGTGAGCCCGAGAAATACCTGGAAATTTTTGACGAGTCCCATGATTTGAGTGAGCAGTCATCGAAGAAGGTTGAGGAATACCTCGTTCGTGTGTGGACCGGTGCCGGATGCAAGACATCTTCAAAATTTGACCGGGTCCAACTTGAAAATCATATCAAGAGTGCTACACCAAAGCCACTGGCACAGCTGCCACCCACATCAAGCGTCATTCAAACTCAAATACAGCGATCATTTTTCATCTTACGCAATGTCCTCAATATCCTGAATGATCGTGTCCTGTTCTAGATCCAATTAGTCATGGCTGGTTTTGCGACGATGGCACCATTTTGCCAGTCTGAAGTCTCTACCAGCGGAAAAGCTTACTGTGTGCAAATGTGGTGGTAAATGTGACACCAAACGCTGTCCGTGTGCAAAAGCAGGATTTCTGTGCATAGCATTTTGTCACAAGTCACACGAATCAGAATAAATAGAATGTAATGCACACTTATAGCATCCATCATTCATGTCTCTCATCTTTTTAATATGATCAAAGTTGTCTCGGGATAAGCTTTGCCTGTTACTTGACTCCAAAAATCATTACTCTCGCCAGAGAAGAGGGAATTACATTTGAGTGTTTGTTACTTGGCAAAAAAAATGTTTTTGACAAGTATGTTGATCACTCCGGTTTGTGTGCTTGTTGTACACCGCACCTTTCCTATGCCATCTCCAGGCATTGCAAATCGTCATTGCCGGGCACCAAAGGGGCTCGGCAGTGACGCACGCTGAAAGGGAGTACTCAGTTTTCACTCTGGTTGTTTGTTTGTTTTCTTGCTTTCTTGTTTGTTTGTTTGTTTGTTGTACACCGCACCTTTCCTATGCCATCTCCAGGCGCTGCAAATCGTCATTGCTGGGCACCGAAGGGGGCTCGGCCGTGACGCACGCTGAAAGGGAGTACTCAGTTTTCACTCTGTTTGTTTGTTTGTTTGCTTGTCCGGGCGATATCTCAGCCATCCTTTGAGCTAGGAAGCTGAAATTTTGGCACAATACTGAGCAAGTCCTTTGTCAAAAACGGTATTTTTTGTTTTTTGATTAATCGATTAATTGAGGAGTTATTTAATTATTAGCGATTAATTAAGTACTTATTTAATTAATTAAATTTCCTTTCTCTTCTGACCATTAACTCAGGCACCTTTTGAGTTAGGAAGCTGATATTTGGACATGCCAATGACCAGGTGATTTGGCTGCAAAGGATATTTTTGATTTATTACATTAATCGATTAATTATTTAATTATTCGATTAGTGACTAAAAATTTATTTTTTTTAAGTTACAGATTCTGATGAAATGGTGGTGGTTTATGTGTTCTCTGACCGAATTGATTAATAATTTAATTTTTTAATGATTATTATTTATTTATTTTCATTATTAATCATTTATTTATTTTCTTTCTCATTAGGCCAATATCTCAGGCACCTTTTGAGCTGGGAAGCTAATATTTGGACATGACAGTGACCAAGCGATGTGGCTATCAAGGATATTTTTGATTTATTGATTAATCATTTAATCGATTAATTATTTATTGATTAATTGATTTATTTTATTGATTAATCAATTAATTATTTAATTTTTTATTAATGACTTCTTTAATTAAATTCCTAAAAGATACACCTTCGGATGAAGCACTTGTGGTTTAGTTATGCTATTAGCCAATTGATTAAGAAAATATTTTGTGATAATCTTTTATTGATTTTAATTATACAATTAATCAATCAATTAGCGTACACCTCTCCCTCCCAATGCAGCCTCTATGAGGTGCACTGCGGCCCCGGCAATGCCGCGCTGTACGATATTTAATTATTTGGCATGGGGGCGGTGTACTTTGAATGTATCTGTACTTGTTTGTGTGTTTGTTACTTGCCGGAAAAGATTCCGGCAAGTATGTTGATCTGTTCGTTTGTCTGCCTGTCTGTTTGTCTGTTTGTCTGTTTGCAGCACTACGTCTACACCGTTGCACATAGAATCGCCAAACTTTGCGAAAGTATTTGTCTTGCCCTCTAATATACTGTGCCAAAATGATGACGTCATCGGCCATGTGGTTTGGCCGCCATCTTGGAAAAACCGAAAAACTTCGCACCTCTATATCTCCGAAAGTGCTGAACAGAAAAAATTGAGACATGGCTCATTGCAAAGAACTCTCCATGGGGAATAAAATATGTTAATGATGACGTCATCGGTCACGTGGTTCGGCCGCCATCTTGGAAAAACTTAAAAACTTTGCACCTCCACATCTCCGAAAGTGCCAAATAGAAAAAATTGAGACATGGCACATTGTAAAGAACTCTCCATGGGGAATAAAATATGTTAATGATGACGTCATCGTTCACGTGTTTCGGCCGCCATATTTGTCCTAAATGGCCGATAAAAAAGTACATTCCGGCAAGTCCTCGGTCTCTGACCGATTTTTCATTTGGTTGTTTGTGTGTTTGTTTGTGTGTTTGTTTGGTTGTTTGTTTCTGTGTTTGTTTGTTTGTTTGTGTGCATGTTTGTGTGCATGTTTGTGTGTTTGTTTGTGTGTTTGTGTGCGTGTTTGTGTGTTTGTTTGTGTGTGTGCGTGTTAGTGTGTGTGTGCGTGTTTGTGTGCGTGTTTGTGTGTTTGTTTGTGTGCGTGTTTGTGTGCGTGTTTGTGTGCATGTTTGTGTGCGTGTTTGTGTACGTGTTTGTGTGTGTGTTTGTGTGCATGTGTGTGTCCCCATGTGTGTGTGTGTGTGTGTTTGTGTGCATGTTTGTTTGTTTGTGTGTGTGTTTGTGTGTGTGTTTGTGTGTGTTTGTTTGTGTGCGTGTTTGTGTGCGTGGTTGTTTGTGTGTTTGTTTGTGTGTGTGTTTGTGTGCATGTTTGTGTGTGTTTGTGTGTGTGTTTCTTTGTTTGTTTGTTTGTGTGTTTGTGTGTGTTTGTTTGTGTGTGTGTTTGTGTGTGTGTGCGTGTTTGTGTGCGTGTTTGTGTGCGTTTTTGTGTGCGTGTTTGTGTGCGTGTTTGTGTGCATGTTTGTGTGCGTGTTTGTGTGTGTGTGTTTGTGTGCTTGTTTGTGTTTGTTTGTGTGTGCGTTTGTGTGTTTGTTTTTGTGTTTGTTTGTGTGTGTGTTTTTGTGTTTGTTTGTGTGAGTGTTTGTGTACGTGTTTGTGTGCGTGTGTGTTTGTGTGTGTGTTTGTGTGCACGTATGTGTCCCCATGTGTGTGTGTGTGTGTGCTTGTGTGCGAGTTTGTGTGTTTGTTTGTGTACTTGTTTGTGTGCGTGTTTGTGTGCGTGTTTGTGTGTGTGTTTGTGTGCGTGTGTGTTTGTGTGCGTGTTTGTGTGCGTGTGTGTGTCCCCGTGTGTGTGTGTGTGTGTGTGTGTGTGTCCGTGAGTGGGTGTGTTTGCATATTGGGTCAATTAATTTGTTCAGCAATCAAGAGGTAGAAGCAGATTGTTTTTTTTAGATCTAAAGCTCAAAGGTCAAGGCTGCATAAAATCATCAATTTTCATTTTGTATTATTTAAAATCAATTTCGTTATTTTGAGCATATGGAAGGAGAAGAAGAAGATGTCTGAATACAAACGGACGCAGAGGGGCTTTGCATTTTCAGATGCTTTCTGGTTTAGCAGTTTTCAACTGGTTCTACCCCCAAACCCCCCCCCCCCCCCCCGCCACACCACCCTTCCCCTCACTCCAGCCCTTTATTTCATTTCCGCACGGTTAAAAAACACAATTCGATAAGCTACACAAACTCTTAATCTGAACCGATCTTCAAAATTCCAACTTCAGAATTGACTAACAGTAACAACTGTCCCAACTACTACAAAAGTGTTCTTTGCTAAAAACGTTTCATTTAAAAAACGCGTCTCCGAGCAGTTCCCATGGAAGTAAGAATTAAGTTAAAAACGATTATTAAGTTAAATTAAAAAACTAACCCCAGAATGAGAATCACGGCCTCGTTTAAATAAATGCATATATACACTTAGTTATAAAATCTAGAGATATGGTAAATTTTGTCAGATTTCACTTCAGATTTGGAAATTATTTAGTTTACAGCATCCAATCCTCACATCAGAATCCAGATTTTGATGATATGCTTCAATTATGTAATGATAAATAGATTGTGTTTCCAAGGCAAGGCACGTTCGAGTAGGCCGAAACAAAATGGCGGATTAAGAACCCAGCAAGGTGAAGTGGGATGACCAAGATGGCAGGCCGCTATATTGCTAAGCCATATCGGGTTTCCAGATTCGCGGCAGGTTCGTATTGAGTTAATTTCAAAATCATAATTTTATTGAGGAATTTTTGAAACCTCCTACCTACCTTAGAACATCTGCTGGGACCCCAAAACGTTCCACAGGAGGTTTGGCGAGGCTAGCCCCAAAACTGAGGGAGAAGTTTGGGGACGGACAGACAGACACTCCTGTTTTATAATATAAATGATGCGATTTTTCACGATGGACTGTCATGGACTAATTAAAGTATAAAATCTAAATCTGTCTTCGGATTTAAGGATCGGATCTCGTGGACTAAATAAGTGTTGATATCTGGAGTGAAATCTGAATATTCTTTAGAAAATTAGCAATTTTTATAACTACTTTAAGGTGCTGGCATGTGTTCCATAACCAATCAGCTTGCTATCGCTTGCCAAGCCAGCCATTCCTTATCAACCATTTCATTGGAGTGTTTGCTTGAGTGCTTAATCTACTTGGGTGAGCACTCTACAAGCTGCTTGGTAATGGAACACACACCCTTGTTTTCATCATTCTCTTACCTTTCCATTTGCTTTATTTGTCTTTTTGCTTAAATATTTGTAATGACTTTGTTGCTCAACTTTGAGTGCTAATCTTTGATGTTCGTTCGTTTGCAAACCATGGCGATACAGTAGACAGAGATGTAATTAACATTTTAAAAAATTATCACAGCCATTGTCATTTAAAAAAATAAAATTACAAATTGACATTCAAGACAATGCTCAGGTGATAAAGTAAATGAAGTATTCTCCACATTTACACAAGAAAATAATTTAGTCCTCCTTTAAGTCCTTTTCTTAGCTTGGTGTTGGCTTAGAGCAGTCAGGGTGCCGGCTTGGGATCCTAGGATCCTGAGTTCAAATCCTGGTCGATCACTGAATTAACGCCAGGGGGATTGACTCAGCCTGTCATCCTTCCGAGGTCGGCAAATTGAATATCAGCTTGCTGGGATGAATGATCCCGGTGTGTACCCCGATTTAGAATAGGTACACCGTATCCTTGCGCATCGTAAGAGGGGACTAAGGGTTGGCGTCAGCAAGGGCATCCGGCCATAAAAACATTGCCTCAAACAGGGAACCAGGAATGTAATGGGGCCTGCAAGGCTAACCCCCGCTGTAGCTGGGAAAAATGGCCTAAAAACGATTCATTCATTCTTAAGTCCTATTCTTGCTTAAGCCTCCTTGGCCTACATGAGGTATAAGGGGATAAACTAACCCCTCCCCCTCAAATCCCCCTCTCGCTTATATACTTCCATGAGGTGTAAGGGGGTAAAGTTGGACTAGATAAATGCAAACCTACAGTCTAGGTAACCGAGTTAAACAGATGATTCTCAACCTCGACCGACTCTCTCTCCTGCTGATTCTCATCTCTCTCTCCCCCTGCCTCCCATACGCCCTACAACACCCTCTCTCTCTCCCACCTCTCCTTCTCTCCCCTCTAATAGTGGTCCCGTCAGCGAAGCAACAGATGGTATTTGCGAGTGAATAAAGCAAGGAGGAGGATGGAGATAGTTACCTTGAGTGGCCTATTTAGGTCAGGTCTCTTCCAGCGAAGGTACAGCTGCCCAGCAATAGAGAGGCCTACAAAGAACCAATAGCTAAAGCTGTAGTAGTTGATGAGTTGGTAGATGTCCTTCACACATAGGTAAACAAGAGCCATGAAACCCTGCAATGGTAAAACTCACCGTCACACCTTCACTGGGAAAGAAAAATAATAAAGTACAAACTGCAGACATGAAGACCACATAAAGTAAATATGGACTCGTACACGCATTGCAGGATTGGACACATGACGATAGCCAACATATCATGCCAGTAAGAAATTATCCGTTCATTTAGACCTCCGCTGTTGTATGCAGATGATCTGGTGTTGATAGGGCAGAGTATAGATGGACTGAAGGAGAAGATGAACAAGTGGAAGGAATGTATCTGCAAATGCAAAAGGTCTGAAGGTGAATATCGGAAAGACGAAGGTGATGGCAAGTGGTAAAGCATGTGGTGAGGTGGAAAGAGCTGGGAAGTGGCCGTGTGCTGTGTGCAGGAAGGGTGTCGGAGTGAACTCCATTCAATGTACAATGTGCACTGATTGGGTTTATCAAAAATGTCGTGGTCTGAGAGGGTCATTAACCAGTGTGACAGCTACATTCAAATGTAAGGTGTGCACAGAGGGAGGAAATGTTGAGTTGGATCTTGGAGACGGTGTGAAGCTGGAAGATGTGAAAACATTTTGCTACCTCGGAGACATGCTGAATGGAGAAGGTGGATCAGACACGGCAACGGTTGCTAGAGTGAGATGTGCATGGAAGAAGTTTCGGGAACTGAGTGGCGTGCTGATGAGGAGGGGAGTGTCGTTGAAGCTGAAGGGAAAGGTGTATTTTTTTTTTCTTTTTCTTTTGTATACTGAATCGAGGCTCGTGAAAGAGCTAACATTTACTTCACAAACAAATCAACCAGACAAACAAAATATATAAAAAGAGGGAGCGGAAAACAAGATGGGGAGAGAAGGGGAAGCACACAAACACAACATTTGAGAGCAGGGAGATGTGTGGAAGGGAGAGGGCTTGGGGGGAGGAGGCGTGGGAAGGGGGAGGGAGAAGTATAAAACACAAGGACACCAAGGACTTCCAGGACAGAAGTTGGTATTTCAAAAAAGTGGATTGGGGTGAAATTAGCGGGGGTAGAAAAGATCAAGGTTTTGGATGGGGGAAGATAAGAGATGGTGGTGAACAGCTGTTTTAAAGACCTGGAGGGTGGAGTGGGATTGAAGAGAGTGAGGGAGTTTGTTCCAGAGGCGGGGGAAAAGAGGAATGAAAGAGTGAAGGTGAGCAGAGAGTCTTGATTTTGGCAGTTTGACCATAAGAGGGTTGCAGGCAGATCTTGTGCGACCTGTAGGAATATTTGCGGGACAGAGCCCAGAGAGCTGGGGGGGCAAGGCCAGAGAGGAGTCGGTAGAAGACGGAAAGACCACCAACCTGCCTGCGGTGAGTGAGTGAGAGGCCCTTGGAGTTAGCTTCATCGCGGGAGATTCCAATGATTCTGAATGCTTTGGTTTTAACAGCGTGAAGACGAGCTAGGTGTGAGGCAGGAGCACCAGCCCAGAGGGGAGAGCAGTATTCCATTGAGCTGCGGATGAAAGCCTTGTATGTGTTGAGGAGCTCAGGTGTGCCAAGGAAGGACTTCGCACGACGGAGGATGCCCAGTCGGCGACTGGCTTTGGAGGCCAGATTTGAAATGTGGTTTTCCCAGGAAAGATCATGGCAGATAGTGAGATCCAAAAGCTTGAGTGACAGAACTTCTTGGAGAGGATTATTCAGAAAGTGGATGGGAGGGTTGTCCAGTCGGTCTTTTCGGAGAGACATCGTAAGAGTGTGAGATTTGTCAGGATTGAAAGACATGTTCCACTTGTTTGCCCAGTCTGTGATTTTGTCCAGGTCTGCAGAGAGTGAGGAGGCTGCAGACTGCCGATCTGAGGGATGAAGAATGGAGCGACAGAGAGTAGAGTCATCAGCAAAGAGATACAGAGGATTTTCAAGAGAGTCAGAGAGATCATTGATGAAGACCAGAAAAAGCACAGGGCCCAGAACACTGCCTTGTGGAACTCCAGCCTGAACAGGAAGCGGAGATGAGAGAAACCCATTCAGGGCCACACGTTGACTACGACTAGAGAGGAAGTCCGCCAGCCATGCGTGGAGATTTCCATGGATACCAAAAGAGGAGAGTTTGGTGAGCAGAGCGGGGTGCCAGACCGTATCGAAGGCACCTGATATGTCAAGGGAGACTGCTCTAATTTCCTGTTTGGCATTGAGGACCTCCATTCATTGTTGAGAAAGCAGAAGCAGCATCTCCAGAGTAGTGTCCAGGTCTGAAACCAAATTGATGATCAGAGATCAAGCCATTGGAGAAGAGGAAAGATTTCATATCTGAAGCAATGAAGGATTCCATGACTTTGCTGATAATTGGGAGAAGGCTGATTGGTCTGTAGTTGCTGGGATCTGTTTTTGCACCTTTTTTGTGCAAAGCGGTGATGTTAGCAGATTTCCAAGCAGAAGGAAGATGACCTTGAGCAAAAGAGAGGGTGAAGAGAACAGAGAGAGGGAGTGAAAGAGCGGAAGAACAGGATTTTAGGACCTGTGGGCTGATGCCGTCAGGTCCAGTTGCAGAATCCGAGTCGAGGGTTGACAGAAACTTTTCCACCTTGTCAGGAGGAAAGGACACAGAGTCCAGGAGCAGCTGGGTACGACTGGGTATGGTGGGTACAGAGAGGGATGGGTTTGGGACACAAGATTTAGAGGCAAACACAGAGTTGAGGCATTCAGCTTTTTCACGTGCGGAGTCAGCCGTGTGGCCATTTGAGGTGAGGGAGGGGATGGAGGGGGAACAAACACCAGAAACAGATTTGACCAGATGCCACCAGGATTTGGAAGAGGGAGACAGATAAGATTGTTCGGTCCTGAGAACGGAGAGATATTGTTTCCTGGCTCTCCTGAGGGTGGACACACACTTGTTTCGGGCTTTGTGAAAGGAAATGAGATTTCCTTCCGTTGGATTTGCTTTCCAGGAGACGAAAGCAAGTTGTTTCTGGGCAATAGCCTCACCACAAGATTCCGTGTACCATGGACGGGAGGAAGGGTATGACAACAGAAGACGAGATGGGATAAATCTGTGCATGAGAGAGAGCAGTTTGCTTTGGAAGAATTCCCAGGAAGAATTTATGTCAGAGGCAGTAGAGATGGGAGACCAGTCCAGATGATTGATGGCTGCTTGAAGACCGTGCCAGTTGGCTTGAGTGAAATGCCAGACTCGTCGACGCTGAGGAGGACTTCTTGGAGTGTGAGAAGTGTTATGATTTATGGGAGCGAGACATGGGTAATGACCGTAGAGCAGCAACGAAGGCTGGAAAGGGTGGAAATGCGAATGGTTTGGTGGATGTGTGGAGTATCGTTGAGAGAGAGGAAGACAAATGATGAATTGCGAAAGATGATGGGCATAGAGCCTGTGATTGATGCTGTGAAGAGAAACAGGTTCAGATGGTTTAGTCATGTGTTGAGGAAGGATGTTAGTGACTGGTTGAGAAGAGTGATGGAAATGAATGTAGAAGGAAGTAGAGGACGGGGAAGACCGAGAACGACTTGGCTAAAGGTGGTGGAAGAAGAAAGGCGGGCAAGGGGGTTAACAAGGAGAGATGCAGAAAATAGGGCAAAATGGAGAAGATTGTCATGGGGCCCGCAAGGCTAACCCCCGCTCTAGCAGGGAAAATGGCCTTAAAATGCCTGTTGTTGTTGTGGTTGTTGTATTTAGACTTCAGGCCGGCCAAACTTGTAGGCACAAGATCAAGCTCTGCTCCTCTCCTGGCTGCGGGAGTGATGCACCACCCCCCGAGCCAATGTGAGATGAGAGGCGGGCGTACGTCAAGTGCTGATGCTCGATCACCCCAAGGCCTGTTATTTCATGTTTTTACATAAATCTCCCATAAGTCTCCCATCTCTACAGCCTCTGACATCAACTCATCCTGGGAATTCTTCCAAAGTAAATTGCTCTCTCTCATGCACAGATTTATCCCATCTTGTCTTCAGTTGTCATACCCTTCCTCCCGTCCATGGTACACGGCATCTTGTGGTGAGGCTATTGCCCAGAAACAACTTGCTTTCGCCTCCTGGAAAGCAAATCCAACGGAAGGAAATCTCATTTCCTTTCACAAAGCCCGAAACAAGTGTGTGTCCACCCTCAGGAGAGCCAGGAAACAATATCTCTCCGTTCTCAGGACCGAACTCTCTTATCAGTCTCCCTCTTCCAAATCCTGGTGGCGTCTGGTCAAATCTGTTTCTGGTGTTTGTTCCCCCTCCATCCCCTCCCTCACCTCAAACGGCCACACGGCTGACTCCGCACGTGAAAAAGCTGAATGCCTCAACTCTGTGTTTGCCTCTAAATCTTGTGTCCCAAACCCATCCCTCTCTGTACCCACCGTACCCAGTCGTACCCAGCTGCTCCTGGACTCTGTGTCCTTTCCTCCTGACAAGGTGGAAAAGTTTCTGTCAACCCTCGACTCTGATTCTGCAACTGGATCTGACGGCAGCAGCCCACAGGTCCTAAAATCCTGTTCTTCCGCTCTTTCACTCCCCCTCTCTGTTCTCTTCACCCTCTCTTTTGCTCAAGGTCATCTGCCATCTGCTTGAAAATCTGCCAACATCACCGCTTTGCACAAAAAAGGTGCAAAAACAGATCCCAGCAACTACAGACCAATCAGCCTTCTCCCAATTATCAGCAAAGTCATGGAATCCATCATTGCTTCAGATATGAAATCTTTCCTCTTCTCCAATGGCTTGATCTCTGATCATCAATTTGGTTTCAGACCTGGTCACTCTACTCTGGACATGCTGCTTCTGCTTTCTCAACAATGGATTGAGGTCCTCAATGCCAAACAGGAAATTAGAGCTGCCTCCCTTGACATATCACGTGCCGTCAATATGGTCTGGCACGCTCTGCTCACCAAACTCTCCTCTTTTGGTATCCATGGAAATCTCCACGCATGGCTGGCGGACTTCCTCTCTAGTTGTAGTCAACGTGTGGCCCTGAATGGGTTTCTCTCATCTCCTCTTTCTGTTCAGGCTGGAGTTCCCCAAGGCAGTGTTCTGGGCCCTGTGCTTTTTCTGGTCTTCATCAACGATCTCTCTCACCCTCTTGAAAATCCTCTCTATCTCTTTGCTGATGACTCTACTCTCTGTCGCTCCATTCTTCACCCCTCAGATCGGCAGTCTGCAGCCTCCTCACTCTCTGTAGAAATGGACCAAATCACAGACTGGGCAAACAAGTGGAACATGTCTTTCAATCCTGACAAATCTCACACTCTTACGATGTCTCTTCGAAAAGACCGACAGGACAACCCTCCCATCCACTTTCTGAATAATCCTCTCCAAGAAGTTCTGTTACTCAAGCTTTTGGGTCTCACTATCTGCCATGATCTTTCCTGGGAAAACCACATTTCAAATCTGGCCTCCAAAGCCAGTCGCCGACTGGGCATCCTCCGTCGTGCGAAGTCCTTCCTTGGCACACCTGAGCTCCTCACCCCATACAAGGCTTTCATCCGCAGCTCAATGGAATACTGCTCTCCCCTCTGGGCTGGTGCTCCTGCCTCACACCTAGCTCGTCTTCACGCTGTTGAAACCAAAGCGTTCAGAATCATTGGAATCTCCCGCGATGAAGCTAACTCCAAGGGCCTCTCACTCACTCACCGCAGGCAGGTTGGTGGTCTTTCCGTCTTCTACCGACTCCTCTCTGGCCTTGCCCCCCGAGCTCTCTCTGGGCTCTGTCCCGCAAATATTCCTACAGGTCGCACAAGATCTGCCTGCAACCCTCTTATGGTTAAACTGCCAAAATCTCGGCTCTCTGCTCACCTTCACTCCTTCATTCCTCTTTTCTCCTGCCTCTGGAACAAACTCCCTCACTCTCTTCAATCCCACTCCACCCTCCAGGTCTTTAAAACAGCTGTTCACCACCATCTCTTATCTTCCCCCATCCAAAACCTTGATCTTTTCTACCCCCGCTAATTTCACCCCAAATCCACTTTTTTGAAATACCAACTTCAGTCCTGGAAGTCCTTGGTGTCCTTGTGTTTTATACTTCTCCCACCCCCCCCCCCCTTCCCACGCCTCCTCCCCCCAAGCCCTCTCCCTCCCACACATCTCCCTGCTCTCAGATGATGTGTTTGTGTGCTTCCCCTCCTCTCCCCATCTTGTCTTCTGCTCCCTCTTTTTGTATGTTTTGTTTGTCTGGTTGATTTGTTTGTGAAGTAAATGTTAGCTCTTTCACGAGCCTCGATTCAGTATACAAAAAAAAAAAAAAAAAAAAAAAAAAAAAGATTAAGAATTGAAAGTTTTATTGTGATTAATTGATATATGTGGGAAAATTACACGCCCAGACCAGCAATCGAACCCAGGTCCCTTCGTGAACCGTATCAGTGCTCTGCCATCTGAGCTATCTGAGCGACCCTGACTGAGCATGCAATTTTCCCGCGCATGGAATTGCCGCTCTTTCTTTCCGTGAATGCTTCCGGAACACTCGCTGCCAGCCATAGGAGCACCAACGGCCCGCTCACGAGAGGGTCTTCCTCCAATGGGGAGGAGGGGAGGGGGACAAATCCATGTCCGCTATAACAAACACCACTGGGGCGTAGAAACACAATTCAATAAATGAACAGGATTATAACTAATTAACTGACATATGTGAGAAAATTACAGAAAGAGAGTGGCAATTCTATGTTATTAAATAATTATCAGATGAACCAATTGGAGCAAAGGAAATGCAGGAGACGTTTGTGGGGAAGATTGTCATCACCAAGTCCAGAAGGGAGGATTTGCCATTGGGAGAAATGCAGGTGGGAAATTTCACAGATTGAGTCATTCCCATGGAGACGCAGAAGTCCTTTGCTGAAGTGCCATGGCTGGTGAGAGTGGAACCAACACCCAGCCAAGTTGCATGGTAACTCGTCCGAGAGGGAGGAGGGTCCGAGACAGGGGGGAGGGTCCGAGACAGGGGGGAGGGTCCGAGACAGGGGGGAGGGTCCGAGACAGGGGGGAGGGTCCGAGAGGGGCGGGAGGAGGGTGAGGCTGAGAGGAGGTGGGACGAGGATGAAGCCGAGACGAGGAGGGACGAGGATGAAGCTGAGAGGAAGCGAGACGAGGGTGAAGCTGCGAAGAGGCAGGACGAGGGTAAAGGCCAAGAGGAGGTGAGACGAGGGTGAAGCTGAGAAGAGGCAGGACGAGGGTGAAGGCCAAGAGGAGGCGGTACGAGGGTGAAGCCAAGAGCAGGCAGGATTAGGGTGAAGCCGAACTGTGGTAGGACGAGTGTGAAGCTGAGAGGTGCCGGGATGATAGGGAAGCTGAGAGGAGGCAGGACAGTGTCAACTTGAGCAAGAAGGTTGACCTTGTGAAGTATGTCCTGTGAAGAAGAACATGGGGTGCACTCCTGACGGAAAAAAGAAGGAAAGTGAAGCTTTTTAATATGATTTTGAAAGCTTTTAAAGAAAGGGTGAAGCATTTTCTTCAATGATGATTCAGTTTGGAGAGATTGATAAAAAGGAGAGGTGAAGAAATAGGCACAGGAAGATAAGTAGAAGGTGGAATGAGATCGTGTTTTGGAATCAAAGTTTTTTGGTTTTTCTTGAAGCAAGGAGGGGGAATATGATAACATGGAAGAGGCAGAAAGGACAAAAGAGCAGGCGGGATGGGAAAAGGGGGAAGCCGAGGAGGAGATGGGAAGCCGATGAGGAGATGGGAAGGGGGGAAGTCGACAGTGAGCAGGACAGAGGTGGGGGGATTTGAGACAGGGCTGCACCAGGAGTAAGCCAAGAGGGGGACGATGAGGATAAAGCCAAGAAGGAGCAGCTGAAGGGAAGCAGAGAGGGGGCGGGACAAGGGTGAAGCCGAGAGGAGGCAGGACGAGGGCGACGCCAAGAGCAGGCGGGATGAGGGTGGAGCTGAACGGAGGTAGGACGAGTGTGAAGCCGAGAGGCACCGGGATGAGGGGGAAGCTGAGAGGCGCCGGGATGAGGGGGAAGCTGAGAGGCGGCAGGACAGTGTCAACCTGAGCAAGATGGTTGAACTTGTGAAGTATGTCCTGTGAAGAAGAAGGGGAAGAATAGATCGTGATGAAGAACAGGGGGTGCACTCGTGACGGAAAAAAGAAGGAAAGTGAAGCTTTTTAGTATGTTTTAAAAAAGCTTTTAAATGAAGGGTGAAGCATTTTCTTCAATGATGATTCAGTTTGGAGAGATTGATGAAAAGGAGAGGTAAAGAAAGAGGCACAGGAAGATAAGTAGAAGGTGGAAAGAGATCGTGTTTTGGAATGAAAGTTTTTTTTTCTTTTGAAGCAAGAAGGGGAAATATGATAACATTGAAGAGGCAGAAAGGACAAAAGTTTTGGAAAAAACCTGTTGGTGTGTTTCTCCACTTTCCGCCATTCTAGCCATATTCTGTTCCATTCCATTCTATTCCATATTCTAACTCTTCCATGAGCCTCGATCTTGGAAACAAACAAACAAACAAAAAGAATACAAACACACACAATTTTCAAACAATGGACAATTTTCAAAACAATTTTCAAACAATGAAATGCCTGGAAGGCAAATCCAACGGAAGGCAATCTCGTTTCATTTCACAAAGCCCGGAACAAGTGTGTGTCCACCCTCAGAAGAGCCAGGAAAAAATATCTCTCTACTCTCAAGCCCGAACTCTCAAACCTGTCTCCCTCCTCCAAATCCTGGTGGCGTCTGGTCAAATCTGTTTCTGGTGTTTGTTTCTTCTCCATCCCCTCCCTTACCTCAAACTGCTACACAGCACGTGAAAAAGCTGAATGCCTCAACTCTGCATTTGCCTCTAAATCTTGTGTCCCAAACCCATCTCTCTCTGTACCCACCGTACCCAGTCGTACCCAGCTGCTCCTGGACTCTGTGTCCTTCTCTCCTGACAAGGTGGAGACGTTTCTGTCAAACCTCCACTCTGATTCTGCAACTGGACCAGACGGCATCAGCCCACGGTTCCGAAAATCCTGCTCTGCCGCTCTTTCACTCTCTCTCTCTCTGTTCTCTTCACCCTCTCTTTTGCTCAAGGTAATCTGCCATTTGCAACGAAATTAGCCAACATTACCGCTTTACATAAAAAAGGTGCAAAAACAGATCCTTGCAACTACAGACCAATCAGCCTGTTCCCAATAATCATCAAGGTCATGGAATCGGTCATCGCTTCTGATATCAAATCCTTCCTGTTCTCCAATGGCTTAATCTCTGATCATCAATTTGGATTCAGACCAGGTCATTCTACTCTGGACATGCTGCTTCTGCTGTCTCAACAATGGATGGAGGTCCTCAATGTCAAGCAGGAAATTAGAGCCGTCTCCCTTGACATATCACGTGCCTTCGATACGGTCTGGGGCCGAGCTCTGCTCACCAAACTCTTCTCCTTTGGTATCCATGGGAATGTCCACGCATGGCTTGCGGACGTCCTCTCTGGTCACAGTGAACGTGTGTCCCTGAATGGAATTCTCTCATCTCCCCTTCCTGTTCAGGCTGGAGTTCCTCAAGGCAGTGTTCTGGGCACTGTGCTTTTTTTGGTCTTCATCAATGATCTCTTCGACTCTCTGGAAAATCCTCTCTATCTCTTTGCTGATGACTCCACTCTCTGCCGATCCATATCTCAACTCTCGGATCGGCAGACAGCAGCCTCTTCACTCTCTGCAGACCTTGACAAAATCAAAGACTGGTCAAACAAGTGGAATATGTCTTTCAATCCTGACAAATCTCACACTCTTACTACGTCTCTCTGAAAAGACCGACTGGACAACCCTCCTATCTACTTTCTCAACAATCCTCTCGAAGAAGTTCTGTCACTCAAGCTTTTGTGTCTCACCATCGGCCATGATCTTTCCTGGGAAAACCACATTTCCAAGCTGGCCTCCCAAGCCAGTCACCACCTGGGAATCCTCCGTCGTGTGAAGTCCTTGAGCTCCTCACCACATAGTATACAAAGTTTTCATCCGCAGCTCAATGGAATACTGCTCTCCCCTCTGGGCTGGTGCTCCTGCCTCACACCTAGTTCGACTTCACTCTGTAGAAACCAAAGCTTTCAGAATCATTGGAATCTCCCGCGATGAAGCTAACTCTGAGGGCCTTTCACTTACCCACCGCAGACAGGTAGGTAGTCTTTGTCTTCTACCGACTCCTCTCCGGCCTTGCTCCCCCAGCTCTATCTGTGCTCTGTCCCCCAAATATTCCTACAGGTCGCACAAGATCTGCCAGCAACCCTCTTATGGATAAACTGCCAAAATCAAGACTCTCTGCTCACCTTCACTCCTTCATTCCCCTTTTCTCCCGCCTCTGGAACAAACTCCCTCACTCTCTTCAATCCCTCTCCTCCCTCCAGGTCTTTAAAACAGCTGTTCACCACCATCTCTTATCTTCGCCCATCCAAAACCATGATCTTTTATACCCCCGTTAATACACCCCAAACCCACATCCTTCAAATTCCGTTTGTATTCCTGAAATCCCCTGTAGTGTCCATCTTGTTTATATACTCACTACGGCTTCACCATATCGACAAAGGATTTGACACTCAAGATCAAAATCAGAGCGAGGACGAGGAGATGGTTTCAAAGTCCTTGTTCATTCAATAGGTTCATACATTGCTATTCGTGCAACAAGAGGTGTGGCCTTTTGGGGAATGGTAAATTTTGCAAATAAAGATTGGAATTGGGGGTGATGGGGGCTAAAGGGATGGAGGGAGTAACGGGAGGGAGGGGGGAGGGAGGTCTGAGCCTCAAAACCTTGTACATAATTGTCCATTGAAATTACAACTTACGTTGAAGAGCAGAGCTGGAACAGGTGTGTATCGGTCCATGTTAATCATGCTCAAAGTGGTTGGAAGATGACCCTGCCTTGCGCCTACGAAGAAGAGCCTGTAAGAAGAGGTATGGGGTCTAAGGCGGGTCTCAGGTAGGGAAGGGTGTAGGTGAATAGAAGCAAGGGATGGTAAAACAGGTATACATGATGGAATAAATATGGTGTGAATATGCTCACAATACCGACAATATCCGACCAAGAAAGTCATGGGACCATCTTATTGATGATGCATAACAAGGGTTGGTAAACAGTTATTAAATATATCGTTGGGCCTCCAGATGACATCATCACAGCCAGTATCCTTACTCTAGTGTCCATTACCAGTTTTGATAAGACGGAGATGGGATTATTTCCCACTTCCTGCATAGGGTTGCCCCTAGTTATCAATCCCCTACCTGGAGGAGACAATATGTTTGCTCTCAGTCTGTCCGTCCGTCCCACCTGTGGCTTTCTGCACTTTTTGCCCATACCCTTTGTCATATTCAAGTGAAACTTGGTACATGGATTTATTATGACAAGTTACAGAACAAGTTTGAGTTTCGGGACGTTTCACCAACTTTTCAGAGAGTTATGGCCTTTTTGGACTTAGAAAACGATCCCATATAATATGCATAGGTAAGTTTTCTTTTATTTGCCTTTCCCCCCTTGGCCTTTAACATATTGAACCGAAACTTGGTCGGGGACATGTATCGCAAAACAATTCTCCATCTTGTTATGTTTTATATTGTGCAGTCTTTGGGAAAGACACGAAAGGATCTTTACATTCCAAAAAAACTTTTTCTTTAATATGCAGAACAAGGCTGTGGCTGTGCCCCGATGCCCGCCCTCTGCTAGTTAGGTTGGGGTGGGAATTTGGAATTTGGCCAAAGTGCTGGCAATAGTTACTGTGCGCTTCGCGAAGGATATTTACTCTTCGCGAAGGACACCACGGAATCTTTAACTCCCACCAACGAATACTGGAAGAAGGAACGCCCGTTTGACGTCCATCCGAGGGATGGCACACACCTTGCCTGGGAAACACCGGGATGACAGCTTAGAGCTGGGACGGAATTCAAACCCAGACTAGACAGCTCAGAGGCGAGTGTGCGTACCTCCAGGCCAACCTCTCAGCCATCTCCATCAATGACTGATGTTGGTAGGCAGGTGCCTGATGCTCTTCTTCAAAGCACGAGAAAGCTCACACCTGAAACTTCGCTCCACCTTCTCTCTCTATGGCAGTTAGCGTGCCTCTCTCAACATTCGGTTGAGAAAATGAATTTCCCTCTGGGTGTAGCAGACCATTATGACTCAGCAAGTCTTCACCAAGACTAAAATTATGGATAGCGACTCCAACTCACCATACCTTTCTCAAACTCTCACACACGTCTCCACTCAATTTCGTTCCATTACACCCCACCCAGTCTTCCAAGACTTACCTGGAAGCTGCTAAAATGGAGGCATTCAGTCCACCGATACAGGACAAGGCAACAGACAGAGGAATGGTCCAGCTGAATAGGCCGAAGACCTTGTCAGCAAAACTCTGTCAGACAAATGAAGACGAGCAAGTGAAGGTAGTTCGGAATCATTCGGGTTGTACAAGTGCAACATGTGCAGGAACAGGACAATGTGTGGACAACATGGCAGAAAAGCTGGTATGAAATCACGACGACCCGACATCCTCGGCACGTAATGGCACGATGGCACGTAACGTTGTGCCATCCTCGTCAAGGCACAACATTACGACGTACTGAACCACCTTTGGCTCAAAAACAAACTCCATGATCAGTTTCTAACGAAGAGTCAGCTAAAACCGATTTACCACCACTGAGGGGTTCAGATTAAATGTCCCACAGTTTAAACTTGATTTTCCTGTCCCCCATTTTGCAAATGTCCCCACTGACTCACACATACAGGAAGTTATTTTGGGCAGCTATCCGATTCTTTTCCTCTCCCTCCTCACCCCCTTATTCTTCTGCGTAACAAACAACTTGTCATAAACTAATTGAAAGTGTCCAATAGTACAAGTTTAACGACAGTAGTTTATGCAAAGGAAGCCTGTCCCACAAACTAAAGTTCAAGGTTCTATAAACAGTACAAACTTTCCACGGTTTGCTGGAAATGTACCAGAGGCGCCAGTGGTTCAGGCCCAAGCGTATCCATCGGCAACAATGACGAATATTGTGGCATTGTCAACAAGGAAGCTTTCCCAAGGTGAAGTCACGTACAGGATGGATGACAAGGGGAACTTTTGCATCAATGACGTCACAATTTGGCAATATTTCAAAAATTATCTCGCCCAGCTGATAATGCTATCGAGGAGTCCGACACTCGAGGAGTGGAACGATGGCCAGAGATGGATTGCTCTTTGGTTTCCCAGCTAATCACGGTTAGTGATCGACTTGTGCCAATGTCTGTTGAACCCACCACAGCCACAGCGTCGCTCGCGAGGAGAGATGACTGGTCGAGCACTGTGTAGTAAGCGATGTTGCACAGGATGTAGATGGTGGTGACGATGGGCATCGAGATGCCGATTGCCAGAGGGAGGTTTCTAGATGACAAGCAAACGCACAAAAGTTTTGGTTATCTTCCATCGAGTAATAATGCAACAAAAGACTATCCATTATTCAAACAAACAACAACAACAACAACAACAACAACGTGTACATCCAACCAATAATTGCAATAAGTACCACACTATAAATTTTGTAACTTACAAGAATGAGTAAACTTTCTTCAGTTGCCCTTTTCATCCACACACGCAATCGAGGCCAGTGGAAGTTCATAGGTCACAGATGAAATGTCGCTAGAGGCCAAGTCTGCTCTTTCCGGCTTTGGTACAGTAGTAATGAAATGTACAGTAGTACTTGGTCAATTTCTTGTGTGATTGTGCATTGTTCTTTCAATAACATTTTGGTTTTCCCAACTGCACGGATCTACCTCAGTGGCCTCCATACATTCCGTCAACCCAGCAATGCAATCACACAATCTCGATACCATCTCTGCTTACAGCCCTTACCTAAATATGCTTACCTTGTTTGCTAGAGGGTTTCATCTATTGTCCATTACATAAGAATGTGGTACACACACATACACACACATCTATCTCTATCTCTATCTCTCTCTCTCATGCCACATGTGGGAAAATTACATGGCCAGACCAGGAATCGAACCCAGGTCCTCTGGTGAACCGTACCAGTGCTCTGCCATCTGAGCTATCTGGGTCCATTTATTTAATTGTGTTTCTAGGCCCCCATTGGTGTTTGTAATAGCAGCCATGGATTTGTCCCTCCATTGGACGAAGACCCTCTCGTGAGCAGAGGTTGGTGCTCCTATTGTTGGCAGCGAGTGCCCCGGAAGCATTGACGGAAAGAGAGTGGCAATCATATGTGTGGGAAAATTGCATGCTCAGTCAGGGTCGCCCAGGTAGCTCAGATGGCAGAGCACTGGTACGGGTTTCCAGAGGACCTGGGAGATTCCTAGTCTGGCATGTAATTTTTCCCACATATGTCAATGAATTAGTTATAATCCTGTTTATTTATTTATTTTTTATATGCATGAAGTGCCGGATTATGCGTTGCCAGGGCCGGCGGCAAATAACACTTTTGTGCCGGTCTCAACATGAGTGCCACCCCTGGGGCACAGGTTATCTGAGGTTGAGTAAAGAATCTCGTGTTTCTCTTTCTCTCTCTCTCTGGCTTATTTAGAGTTACAGCTGAAGGATTTATATTGATAAACTAGGTTTTTCGTTCACTCACTCGGTACAACTCACCACTCGCATGATTCACTCCAGTCTTCCTTCCTCGCTCCCTCATACCATGCTATTTTTAAAAGAACAGAACAGATTACCGAGTCTGGACCATGTCCAGACAGCTATTTTTGTTTGGGGAAAAAAAAAAACTACATAAAAACAATTTTATTCACTCAATTTTTTTGGTCCGGTCAAGATCTGGGGCTGGGAGCAAATGCCCCCTTTTCCCCCATTATAATCTGCCATTGTATACATGGTCTGCGGCTCGTGATGGTGCTACACTCACATATATTACAGCACTCGGAAGGAAATATCGAAATACCAGATGGGAAGATACGGTCTTCCCCCTTTCTGTTTTGTCTGGCTCTGGACCCACTAAGTAACCTCATCAATGAACATGGACACGGATACACCCTAACAACCAATATACGAACATCCAAATAAATAGGAAAGGTAACACATGTACTATAAATTATAACATTAAATAGTGATAGTAAATAATGATAGTAGATGATTTAAAGGTCTTTGCACCGAATGACAAAAAATTGACAGAACAAGTAAAACGGTTCTCCGGGGACATTCAAATGGAATTTGGACTGACAAATGCACCAAGTGCACATTCTTACAAGGTAAACTATTAAAAAGAGGCAACATAGAAATTGACCTTGAAACAACAATACCAGAAGGAGATAGACAATGAAGCATCTTACAAATACATTCGAGTAGAATAGGGCCACCAAATTTGTCATAAAAAATGCGCAAAACAATTACCAAAGAATACCTACGTAGAACGAGGCTGATCCTGAAAACATATCTCACCCCAAGAAACAAAATCAAAGCCATAAACCAACTAGCAGTACCAGTGTTCCAGTACAGCTGTGGAATAATAAACTGGCCACAAGCGGATATCAAAAAAACTATCAACTAAAAATGTTCTACAAAAATCAGTGCATCCCAAGAATGTACCTGCTGAGGAAAGAAGGAGGTGGCCGCCTGATGAAACTCATTAAAGTGCACAGAGCGATGAGGATTAGAACAGTACGTGAAGCGCTCAACAGACTACGGAATACAATTTGTGTACAAGCATGAACAGAACAAGCCAGAAAAGGTATCTCTCACTCACCTTGCAAAAAACTTCCAAAAACAGGTGTGATTGGAAGATGTCACAAACCAAACCAAAACAACAACGAATACAGCCCAATGATTGCAAAAAAGACAAAAGAAAAATACAAGATGAAATACCAGCAAATATATAGTGACAACTGGGAGAATGACAAAAGAGCAGGGAAATATAAAAAAAAGCGATGGACAAATTGGGGTGAGACAAAGAAGTACCACTGGAATGGCTAAGAAGAGGTCAGCTCAACTGGGATGGAGAACGAATCATTTATTAACGCTCAAGATCAAGGTAACTACACGAATGGCTCTAAGAAGATGGTGGGACAGAGTCAATAGGACAAGTGTAGGTTCTGCAAGGTAGAAACAGAAAGCATGAGTCACCTCCTATTGGGATGTAAAAAAACTCATGTCAGAGCAGCTGTCCACCCAAAGGCACAACAAGGTGTGTAGAGTAATCCACTGGCACATCTGCAGAAATTTCAACATCCCAGTTCCACAAAACTTGTGGAAACATGAACCAAAAGCAATCATTGAAAACAAGGAAGTAATGCTCACGTCCGACCTGATAATTCCATCCAGCGTGAAAATATTTTTAAAAATCACTGCAACCGGACATTGTACTCAGGAACAAAAAGGAAAAGACAGCATTGCTGAAAGAGATATCAGTACTATTCGATTTTGGCCTAAACAAGGCAAAAATCAAGAAAATGACCAAATACCAGGACCTCAAAAATGAAGTGAAAAGATCATGGAAGCTGAAGAGCATCGAAATTGCACCAGTGATAATTGGAGCAACGGGAATGATAAAGAAGAACCTTACAGGGATTATAAAAAAAACATCCCTGGGAACATTACCACAAACAAACTATAGTTGGAGGCTGTACGGGGCTCAGTGACATGTAAGCGATTCATCACGTGATTAGTGATTCATCACGTGATTAGTGATTACTGAAAGTGTGATACGAATAGACATTCCTGCTACAGTGCTGTGTAACTATGTTCCTTCACGTTTTCTTCCGAAGTAACCTCTTTGCTCGCCCATAGTGAAATTGTTAGGTAAGAAAAGTTTATTTAGTTGTTGCATTGGAGAAGTGCTAACTGAGCCAGAATTGATTCAGTTTTGGTGAAGATTCGAATCCGGATCCGGATATAAGAGTTTTAAAAAATTGTAAGTGATTCTTCACCATTGAGTGATCGGGCCAAAAACGATATATATGATGACATTTCAATACGTTGTGGATGAGTTTTGACAAAACTTGGTGGATGAGTTGATTAGGCAACAAGAACAAGCTGATTAGATTTTGGATCAGGTCTGGATCCAGATCTGACCTGTCAGAGGGATACAAAACGTAAACTGTTCACCCTGGCCGAGGTATGTTCTGTAGTTTATAAATGTTGTAGTCCAAACTTTATAAACGTACTCACATTGTAATTGTACAGCACTGTACATACTTTATAGACGATGTAACATTCTAAATAATACATAGTGAAATGTGTTTTGTGGCCCCGCCCCCATCAGGCTGATTGGCAGTCGTTGTCCCGCCCACTCCTCTTGGCACTTCATTGCCCAATGTGTAAATAGGCAGTTACCTCTACTTTTCGTGCAATCCTTTCAAGTTATGAAAATTTTGAGGTGTCATGGATCTTCCCACTGTAAAATGCAGTAGATTCACGTTTGAACAAAGTACTGAGCTGAACCCAATGTTGAGTTACCGTCTGAAAGGAAGATTTACAAATGGGATATTTTTGTTCTGTCAATTTTGTAGTTCAGCAAAGCTGTCCAAACTTTTAACCCTTTGTGTGTTGCTGTCGTAGAGTTATCACAAGATGAAAATTCTTTTTTTTTTGGAAAACGACCAAAAAATGTAATTTGGAAAATTGCATGCTCAGTCAGGGTCGCCCAGGTAGCTCAGATGGCAGAGCACTGGTACGGGTTTCCAGAGGACCTGGGAGATTCCTAGTCTGGCATGTAATTTTCCCACATATGTCAATGAATTAGTTGTAATCCTGTTTATTTATTTATTTTTTAATGAAGTGCCGGATTATGCCTTGCCAGGGCCGGCGGCAAATAACACTTTTGTGCCGGTCTCAACATGAGTGCCACCCCTGGGGCACAGGTTATCTGAGGTTGAGTAAAGAATCTCGTGTTTCTCTTTCTCTCTCTCTGGCTTATTTAGAGTTACAGCTGAAGGATTTATATTGATAAACTAGGTTTTTCGTTCACTCACTCGGTACAACTCACCACTCGCATGATTCACTCCAGTCTTCCTTCCTCGCTCCCTCATACCATGCTATTTTTAAAAGAACAGAACAGATTACCGAGTCTGGACCATGTCCAGACAGCTATTTTTGTTTGGGGAAAAAAAAAAACTACATAAAAACAATTTTATTCACTCAATTTTTTTGGTCCGGTCAAGATCTGGGGCTGGGAGCAAATGCCCCCTTTTCCCCCATTATAATCTGCCATTGTATACATGGTCTGCGGCTCGTGATGGTGCTACACTCACATATATTACAGCACTCGGAAGGAAATATCGAAATACCAGATGGGAAGATACGGTCTTCCCCCTTTCTGTTTTGTCTGGCTCTGGACCCACTAAGTAACCTCATCAATGAACATGGACACGGATACACCCTAACAACCAATATACGAACATCCAAATAAATAGGAAAGGTAACACATGTACTATAAATTATAACATTAAATAGTGATAGTAAATAATGATAGTAGATGATTTAAAGGTCTTTGCACCGAATGACAAAAAATTGACAGAACAAGTAAAACGGTTCTCCGGGGACATTCAAATGGAATTTGGACTGACAAATGCACCAAGTGCACATTCTTACAAGGTAAACTATTAAAAAGAGGCAACATAGAAATTGACCTTGAAACAACAATACCAGAAGGAGATAGACAATGAAGCATCTTACAAATACATTCGAGTAGAATAGGGCCACCAAATTTGTCATAAAAAATGCGCAAAACAATTACCAAAGAATACCTACGTAGAACGAGGCTGATCCTGAAAACATATCTCACCCCAAGAAACAAAATCAAAGCCATAAACCAACTAGCAGTACCAGTGTTCCAGTACAGCTGTGGAATAATAAACTGGCCACAAGCGGATATCAAAAAAACTATCAACTAAAAATGTTCTACAAAAATCAGTGCATCCCAAGAATGTACCTGCTGAGGAAAGAAGGAGGTGGCCGCCTGATGAAACTCATTAAAGTGCACAGAGCGATGAGGATTAGAACAGTACGTGAAGCGCTCAACAGACTACGGAATACAATTTGTGTACAAGCATGAACAGAACAAGCCAGAAAAGGTATCTCTCACTCACCTTGCAAAAAACTTCCAAAAACAGGTGTGATTGGAAGATGTCACAAACCAAACCAAAACAACAACGAATACAGCCCAATGATTGCAAAAAAGACAAAAGAAAAATACAAGATGAAATACCAGCAAATATATAGTGACAACTGGGAGAATGACAAAAGAGCAGGGAAATATAAAAAAAAGCGATGGACAAATTGGGGTGAGACAAAGAAGTACCACTGGAATGGCTAAGAAGAGGTCAGCTCAACTGGGATGGAGAACGAATCATTTATTAACGCTCAAGATCAAGGTAACTACACGAATGGCTCTAAGAAGATGGTGGGACAGAGTCAATAGGACAAGTGTAGGTTCTGCAAGGTAGAAACAGAAAGCATGAGTCACCTCCTATTGGGATGTAAAAAAACTCATGTCAGAGCAGCTGTCCACCCAAAGGCACAACAAGGTGTGTAGAGTAATCCACTGGCACATCTGCAGAAATTTCAACATCCCAGTTCCACAAAACTTGTGGAAACATGAACCAAAAGCAATCATTGAAAACAAGGAAGTAATGCTCACGTCCGACCTGATAATTCCATCCAGCGTGAAAATATTTTTTAAAATCACTGCAACCGGACATTGTACTCAGGAACAAAAAGGAAAAGACAGCATTGCTGAAAGAGATATCAGTACTATTCGATTTTGGCCTAAACAAGGCAAAAATCAAGAAAATGACCAAATACCAGGACCTCAAAAATGAAGTGAAAAGTTCATGGAAGCTGAAGAGCATCGAAATTGCACCAGTGATAATTGGAGCAACGGGAATGATAAAGAAGAACCTTACAGGGATTATAAAAAAAACATCCCTGGGAACATTACCACAAACAAACTATAGTTGGAGGCTGTACGGGGCTCAGTGACATGTTAGCGATTCATCACGTGATTAGTGATTCATCACGTGATTAGTGATTACTGAAAGTGTGATACGAATAGACATTCCTGCTACAGTGCTGTGTAACTATGTTCCTTCACGTTTTCTTCCGAAGTAACCTCTTTGCTCGCCCATAGTGAAATTGTTAGGTAAGAAAAGTTTATTTAGTTGTTGCATTGGAGAAGTGCTAACTGAGCCAGAATTGATTCAGTTTTGGTGAAGATTCGAATCCGGATCCGGATATAAGAGTTTAAAAAAATTGTAAGTGATTCTTCACCATTGAGTGATCGGGCCAAAAACGATATATATGATGACATTTCAATACGTTGTGGATGAGTTTTGACAAAACTTGGTGGATGAGTTGATTAGGCAACAAGAACAAGCTGATTAGATTTTGGATCAGGTCTGGATCCAGATCTGACCTGTCAGAGGGATACAAAACGTAAACTGTTCACCCTGGCCGAGGTATGTTCTGTAGTTTATAAATGTTGTAGTCCAAACTTTATAAACGTACTCACATTGTAATTGTACAGCACTGTACATACTTTATAGACGATGTAACATTCTAAATAATACATAGTGAAATGTGTTTTGTGGCCCCGCCCCCATCAGGCTGATTGGCAGTCGTTGTCCCGCCCACTCCTCTTGGCACTTCATTGCCCAATGTGTAAATAGGCAGTTACCTCTACTTTTCGTGGAATCCTTTCAAGTTATGAAAATTTTGAGGTGTCATGGATCTTCCCACTGTAAAATGCAGTAGAGTCACGTTTGAACAAAGTACTGAGCTGAACCCAATGTTGAGTTACCGTCTGAAAGGAAGATTTACAAATGGGATATTTTTGTTCTGTCAATTTTGTAGTTCAGCAAAGCTGTCCAAACTTTTAACCCTTTGTGTGTTGCTGTCGTAGAGTTATCACAAGATGAAAATTCTTTTTTTTTTGGAAAACGACCAAAAAATGTAATTTGGAAAATTGCATGCTCAGTCAGGGTCGCCCAGGTAGCTCAGATGGCAGAGCACTGGTACGGGTTTCCAGAGGACCTGGGAGATTCCTAGTCTGGCATGTAATTTTCCCACATATGTCAATGAATTAGTTGTAATCCTGTTTATTTATTTATTTTTTAATGAAGTGCCGGATTATGCCTTGCCAGGGCCGGCGGCAAATAACACTTTTGTGCCGGTCTCAACATGAGTGCCACCCCTGGGGCACAGGTTATCTGAGGTTGAGTAAAGAATCTCGTGTTTCTCTTTCTCTCTCTCTGGCTTATTTAGAGTTACAGCTGAAGGATTTATATTGATAAACTAGGTTTTTCGTTCACTCACTCGGTACAACTCACCACTCGCATGATTCACTCCAGTCTTCCTTCCTCGCTCCCTCATACCATGCTATTTTTAAAAGAACAGAACAGATTACCGAGTCTGGACCATGTCCAGACAGCTATTTTTGTTTGGGAAAAAAAAAAAACTACATAAAAACAATTTTATTCACTCAATTTTTTTGGTCCGGTCAAGATCTGGGGCTGGGAGCAAATGCCCCCTTTTCCCCCATTATAATCTGCCATTGTATACATGGTCTGCGGCTCGTGATGGTGCTACACTCACATATATTACAGCACTCGGAAGGAAATATCGAAATACCAGATGGGAAGATACGGTCTTCCCCCTTTCTGTTTTGTCTGGCTCTGGACCCACTAAGTAACCTCATCAATGAACATGGACACGGATACACCCTAACAACCAATATACGAACATCCAAATAAATAGGAAAGGTAACACATGTACTATAAATTATAACATTAAATAGTGATAGTAAATAATGATAGTAGATGATTTAAAGGTCTTTGCACCGAATGACAAAAAATTGACAGAACAAGTAAAACGGTTCTCCGGGGACATTCAAATGGAATTTGCACTGACAAATGCAAAGGAATGACAAATTTGACTGTTTGTCGTTAAAGGCGGCAAAAAGGGTTGGCGTCAGGAAGGGCATCCGGCCGTAAAACATTGCTTCAAAAAGGGGACCAAAAAAACAACAACAACAACCACGGTGCCCGAAAAGGCCAACCCCCGCTTTGCGGGGAAAAATGGCCTCTAAAGGTGGTTATAAATGCACCAAGTGCACATTTGTACAAGGTAAACTATTAAAAAGAGGCAACATAGAAATTGACCTTGAAACAACAATACCAGAAGGAGATAGACAATGAAGCATCTTACAAATACATTCGAGTAGAATAGGGCCACCAAATTTGTCATGAAAAATGCGCAAAACAATTACCAAAGAATACCTACGTAGAACGAGGCTGATCCTGAAAACATATCTCACCCCAAGAAACAAAATCAAAGCCATAAACCAACTAGCAGTACCAGTGTTCCAGTACAGCTGTGGAATAATAAACTGGCCACAAGCAGATATCAAAAAAACTATCAACTAAAAATGTTCTACAAAAATCAGTGCATCCCAAGAATGTACCTGCTGAGGAAAGAAGGAGGTGGCCGCCTGATGAAACTCATTAAAGTGCACAGAGCGATGAGGATTAGAACAGTACGTGAAGCGCTCAACAGACTACGGAATACAATTTGTGTACAAGCATGAACAGAACAAGCCAGAAAAGGTATCTCTCACTCACCTTGCAAAAAACTTCCAAAAACAGGTGTGATTGGAAGATGTCACAAACCAAACCAAAACAACAACGAATACAGCCCAATGATTGCAAAAAAGACAAAAGAAAAATACAAGATGAAATACCAGCAAATATATAGTGACAACTGGGAGAATGACAAAAGAGCAGGGAAATATAAAAAAAAGCGATGGACAAATTGGGGTGAGACAAAGAAGTACCACTGGAATGGCTAAGAAGAGGTCAGCTCAACTGGGATGGAGAACGAATCATTTATTAACGCTCAAGATCAAGGTAACTACACGAATGGCTCTAAGAAGATGGTGGGACAGAGTCAATAGGACAAGTGTAGGTTCTGCAAGGTAGAAACAGAAAGCATGAGTCACCTCCTATTGGGATGTAAAAAAACTCATGTCAGAGCAGCTGTCCACCCAAAGGCACAACAAGGTGTGTAGAGTAATCCACTGGCACATCTGCAGAAATGTCAACATCCCAGTTCCACAAAACTTGTGGAAACATGAACCAAAAGCAATCATTGAAAACAAGGAAGTAATGCTCACGTCCGACCTGATAATTCCATCCAGCGTGAAAATATTTTTAAAAATCACTGCAACCGGACATTGTACTCAGGAACAAAAAGGAAAAGACAGCATTGCTGAAAGAGATATCAGTACTATTCGATTTTGGCCTAAACAAGGCAAAAATCAAGAAAATGACCAAATACCAGGACCTCAAAAATGAAGTGAAAAGATCATGGAAGCTGAAGAGCATCGAAATTGCACCAGTGATAATTGGAGCAACGGGAATGATAAAGAAGAACCTTACAGGGATTATAAAAAAAACATCCCTGGGAACATTACCACAAACAAACTATAGTTGGAGGCTGTACGGGGCTCAGTGACATGTTAGCGATTCATCACGTGATTAGTGATTCATCACGTGATTAGTGATTACTGAAAGTGTGATACGAATAGACATTCCCGCTACAGTGCTGTGTAACTATGTTCCTTCACGTTTTCTTCCGAAGTAACCTCTTTGCTCGCCCATAGTGAAATTGTTAGGTAAGAAAAGTTTATTTAGTTGTTGCATTGGAGAAGTGCTAACTGAGCCAGAATTGATTCAGTTTTGGTGAAGATTCGAATCCGGATCCGGATATAAGAGTTTTAAAAAATTGTAAGTGATTCTTCACCATTGAGTGATCGGGCCAAAAACGATATATATGATGACATTTCAATACGTTGTGGATGAGTTTTGACAAAACTTGGTGGATGAGTCGATGAGGCAAGAACAAGCTGATTAGATTTTGGATCAGGTCTGGATCCAGATCTGACCTGTCAGAGGGATACAAAACGTAAACTGTTCACCCTGGCCGAGGTATGTTCTGTAGTTTATAAATGTTGTAGTCCAAACTTTATAAACGTACTCACATTGTAATTGTACAGCACTGTACATACTTTATAGACGATGTAACATTCTAAATAATACATACAGTGAAATGTGTTTTGTGGCCCCGCCCCCATCAGGCTGATTGGCAGTCGTTGTCCCGCCCACTCCTCTTGGCACTTCATTGCCCAATGTTAAATAGGCAGTTACCTCTACTTTTCGTGCAATCCTTTCAAGTTATGAAAATTTTGAGGTGTCATGGATCTTCCCACTGTAAAATGCAGTAGATTCACGTTTGAACAAAGTACTGAGCTGAACCCAATGTTGAGTTACCGTCTGAAAGGAAGATTTACAAATGGGATATTTTTGTTCTGTCAATTTTGTAGTTCAGCAAAGCTGTCCAAACTTTTAACCCTTTGTGTGTTGCTGTCGTAGAGTTATCACAAGATGAAAATTCTTTTTTTTTTGGAAAACGACCAAAAAATGTAATTTTTTAACGAATAATTTCGAAAAAAAAAAACTAAAAAAATTACAGCACACAAAGGGTTAATGAGGGTTATTTGATGTGAAATCCTCCACAGATGACGGACTGGTAGGTACTTTATAGGTTTACAAGTTTGTGTCTCGGTAGGTTTTATTTTTTTGAGGAATTGTGCATCATTCCTACATAGGAGGTCTTCTGACTTCCTGATATATCTTCAATTCAATTTTTTATTTGGTATCAGATTTCAAATTGGTGACTGTTACGTGCTCCTCCCCAAACCCCGGTCACGGTGTACCTCCGAGCCCCGAGAGGAGTCACGGCAGAAAGATGTTATTCTGTATGTCTTAGATCAATGGCGAAACCACATCAATTGTTATCAACAAACAAGTATTGTATTAAGATCACACAAGAATAACAGTACAACAACAATAGTAATCAATTGTACAACAAATATATCCTTCCTAGGATGGTACCATCAGTTTCGCAATATACAACTCACTGTGCTCCATGTGAGCGAAAAGAACATCCCCAATGTCTCTCTCCCGGCTTCAAGCCAAAGTTGCTTCCGGCTTCAAGCCAAAGTCGATCCACTCCAGTGATCGTCCGTACGATGTCGTATCGAGACCAGAATCCCGTTGGGTTGGCAGTTACTCTGCCAAAGATGGGCGGAGGTGTCCTCGAGAAGCGACGGGGAAATCACACCTTCAGGTATGGACGTTTGACGGCTCTCAATCGGCGAACCGCAGATTTCCACTCAAAAGCCACGTTACACACACACACCAAATTTAACGTCTGGATGCGGTGAGAATGGTTGAAGCGAAGTGAAAAACCTTGAGCGATGCGTAAATCACGCGAGTCAAAATGCCGATGGCCCGTTCTCGAGGCGTAACGGCACTACGATGATTCTCCTCGGAATCAACTGCAAAACCTGACACGCAGGTTGATCTGTCACAGCGATAACAACTCTGTCGCAGGAATCCCTTTCCCGGGAAACCCAAAGTTCACTCGTGACCCTCTTTCGCCAATCGTTCGCTCCAGACCTCGAAGCAGCTCGGCTTCTTTTCCGACCCACTCGCTCCGCCTTCTTCTTCTCCTCTTCCTCTTCGTCGTCATCCAGTTCCCGGTTTCATTTAAAACATTAACTTTTTTACCTTTTGAAAATAGTAATCTCTATCCCTTAAACAACAATAATAGTACATGGAATCAAAAATGTTTACAGTGGATGAAAACCACAACAACGAAAGTGACGAATCCGTAACATGACTATGTATGTGATTTATATCAAATTCATGAAAATTACAAAAAACATAATCATCTTCTTCATATCCACTTCAAAATCATTTTCCCAGAAAATGTCCCCTCAAGTGGACCCCACCCCTACTCTTCAATGGCGATCAACGCCCCTGCCAGCAGCCACAGGCTCCATACGAAACAACAACATTCAGGTGAAATAGTCGTAAAATAAAGGGTTTTAAAGGCCGTTGATAAAAAATAATTTCGGACGTTTACTGTAGTTGATGCACCAACCTGATGTCTTTCACACAACCTGATTTACCACGTTAAATTTGTTATTCGTACCTGTTGTTTGTGTTCTTTATAATGTCCCTAAAAAAAGTAAGTTGCCCATTTGGAATGATGTGCATTTTAGTTTGACTTAAAAATTACCGAAAATTTGACTTTTCACCGAAATAATGACCTTACTCCTTCCTGTGTGTGCTTGTGGAGGCCTAGGAATCGTAAACTGTACAGTGTGGCGGAAGTATATGCCCAACCGCGTGCCCATTCCAGGTTTCTTATGCAATATCATGATGTGAGGAATTTATTTGGCGTACCGGTTCCACCAAGGTAACCACAAAACATAGACGGCAATAAACCAGACTTAAAACACTCACAACAACATAATCTTTAAAATGCCCGTGGCTGTATAGTTGTGGTTTGAACTTTAGGTTTCTCGTGCGTCACACGACACTAAAAATGCTGCAATCTAAAACCTTTTGCTCGACAAAAAAAAATGTGCACAGGTGTTGAATGATAATCAAAAATGTGCACAAAACAAATGTGCACAGGTGTTCAATGATATAATCAAAAATGTGCACAAAACAAATGTGCACAGGTAACTAGATGTTGATAATTATGTCCTTGTCACAGCAGTCACAGTACAATTATAGGAATGATTTCTCCCAATGTGCTCGTTCCGCACGTGATGGATCAGCTCCTCCACGAGCCTGAGCAGAGTGAGATAATCTGTTGGTTACCAGAGATGTTACCTTTCAGGGTGTTTTAGCTCCTCCGTAAGGAAGTTCAGCGTATCCCAACCAGAGTAAGAGAACAAGGCCGAGTAAAGTGCGAGCGCCAGGCCTCCCATCTGGTAGTTTGACCCTTCAAAGGCCGAGTGGAGGTTCTCCGTGTACCCTAAGGACGGGGACAAATTGAAAAGACTCATCGAAGGAATACGGCAGGTAACCTACCAACATTAGCTTTTTCTCTATATTCATTGTCAAGGCTGGTGGAAGAGCTTCTTTTTTTTCTTCTTTTTTTTGGTATACAAGATCGAGGCTCATGTAAGAGCTAACATCAATCACAAAAACAACAATAGGACACACAAAACATACAATAAAGGGAGCGGGAGACAAGATGGGGGGGAGAGGGGGAAGCACACAAGTACAACAGCAGAGAACAGGGACATCGGGAGATCTGTGGGAGGGAGAGGGCTTGGGAAGGTTGGGCGGGGTGAGGGGTGGGGGTGGGGGGGGGGGTGGGAGAGGTATAAAACACATGGACACTGCTAGAACTTCCAGAAAAGAAAGAAGTTGGAATTTCAAAAAAGTTGATCTGGGGTGAAATTAGCGGGGGTAGAAAAGATCAAGGTGTTGGATGGGGAAGATAAGAGATGGTGGTGAACAGCTGTTTTAAAGACCTGGAGGGTGGAGTGGGATTGAAGAGAGTGAGGGAGTTTGTTCCAGAGGTGGGAGAAAAGAGGAATGAAAGAGTGAAGGTGAGCAGATAGTCTTGATTTTGGCAGTTTAACCAGAAGAGGGTTGCTCGCAGATCTTGTGTTACCTGTAGGAATTTTTGGGGGACAGCCAGAGCAGAACGGAATGGTACAACATGTAGAGGGGGAAAGACCACCAGCAGAGTAGAAGGGGGAGTGAGAGTGAGTGAGATCAAGGGGGTGGGGAGAAGGACACATGGGGTGAACAAGCTGAATGAAACACAAAGAGAAGAGGAAGGAGGAAGCGGGGATGGAACAGAAAGGGAACAAACCAACCAACTTGACAAAAGAAGAGGTTAAGGAGAGGGGGTCGAAGTATTGCACACGAAGGAAAGAGATAACTCCGGTAACTTCTCAATCTGGGCGTCTTCCTGCAATAAAGAACGACATGTTAAAACTTGCCCGAGTCCGAAGGAACAAATACTTCCCAAGTCCGCTGCCAGTTTATTATCTGAAAGGTAACATGCGAGGCGCATCCTGGTTGCACTTTGTTCGCCTCGTTGGGCGTTTGATGACCTTGGGTACCTGAAAGGTATATACACTTCGGAATGCAGGTACATCACCTATAGGGTGCAAGGACTTGAGGCCTCGTCGCACGATTCAGCCAAAATTATTTTGGGGGATTTTAATTGGTGGAGATGCAGAATGTAATATTGTCCATGTATGGGCATACGAAGAATGTATCTCCATCTGAGAACACTTCCTTCTTTTACTCATTCATTCGTTTCACCTGCAGCCTGAGGATGCCAGTTGCGTCATTGCTGGAAGCGTGGTGCCATTGTGCCACTGATGCAGTACCGGTACAGATTCGCCCCCCTCGAAATAGATTCGCCCCCCCCCCCCTGCCACGAAATTGACTCTCCCCCGTGACAAAATCGCCCCCTCATAATATGTACATGTTTCAGCAGATATTCAAACTTGGAAAAAGTGTAACAATTGTATGGCTCTTGGTGATTGTGGAAGAGTTATTTTACAATTAATCTACAACTAGAGAAACTGAATATTGGTGTAATGTAAACCAATAAAAATAAAACCATAATAACCATAATAAACCATAATAACCATAACCATAATAACCATAATAACCATAATAAACCATAAATAACCATAAAAATAACCATAAAATAACCATAAAACCATAACCAAAATATAAATAAACCAATAAAAATCTATCAATAATTATTATACCAAATGTTCAAGTATGTCTTAAAAATATTGAGAAAATGTGTAGGTCCGCACTCAATCAATTCCCCAAACAATATTAGTCGTACTTTTATCACGTCCCCTCTTGTAAACCAATATTTCCATATGTATATTTATATATCCGCAAACGAGAATGGGGGGCGATTCTATTCTGATGGGGGCGAGAAACGTATTCGCCGGGGGGAGAGTTTATACGGGGGGGCGGATTTATTTCGCGACACCGGCATTAGTTGGTGTATGTTAAAGATTCCACTGTGTCCTTTGCGAAGAGTAAGTGAGCTATCGCCTGCATCCTGAACGACTTCCTGCCCTAACCTACAGGGTGCACTGCATCAGCGGCACAATGGATGAATTAACAAGAAGACCTCATGCAGAGCACGATACTTGCAAAATCCATCTCCACCCCCAGCCCCCCACCCCAAAAAGGTTGCCATTGATCCAGCAAATTGTCCATTTCATCAAGATTAAAACTGACGATCTTGATCAAAGATTGGATCAATAGGATGAAAAGTGATGACTTTTCAGATGAAAAATGATGATTCTAGAAGTTTGACCTTGAGTTGACCTTTGACCTTTTGATCTCAAAAATAGTTGGTTTCCCAATTTAGTGACTCGATCTACAAATGCTGTTCTATTTTCAAGTCAATCGGATGAAAATTGACAGTTTTTAGATGAAAATTGATGATTTTGGAAGTTTGACCTAGAGTTGACCTTTGACCTTTTGACCTCAAAAATAGTTGGTTTCCCAATTTAGTGACTCAATCTACAAATGCTGTTAAATTTTCAAGTCAATCAGATGAAAATTGATGGTTTTGCAGATGGAAATTGATGATTTTGGAAGTTTGACCTAGAGTTGACCTTTGACCTCAAAAATAGTTGGTTTCCCTATTTAGTGACTCAATGTGCAAATGCTGTTCAATTGTCAATTTAATCGGCTGAAAATTGATGATTTTGAAAATTTGACCTTGAGTTGACCTTTGACCTTATGACTTCAAAAATAGTTCATTTCCCAATTTAGTGACTCAATGTGCAAATGCTGTCAAATGTTCAAGTCAATCGGATTTAAACTGGCGATTTTAGAAATTTCACACCCAGATGACCTTTGACCTTTGACCTCAAAATCAATAGGCTTCTCAATTGTGACGATCTCTACAACTTGGTGAAGTTTCATGATTATCGGTTTAGAAGTGTGACCTGTAGGCCGGTGACAAACAAACAGACAGAACCACAAACGCAACCGACCAATACACTTGAAAAATCTCGAAAAATAACAAACGAATGAATGAATGAATGAATGAATGAATGAATGAGCAAAAGAGAAAAGCATTCTCAGATGGTGAAGATTGCAAGCGAAGGTTACTCAGAAAGAAATTGATAAACAAAGTTACAAAGTCGAGAGAATGTTGTAAACAAAAGCTGGAATGGAATTTTAAGGTAAACAATTCACCTGCTGATTGGCAGGAAACTCAGACGATGATTGGATACAAGAACGAATGAGAGCGACGACATTTTGAAAAATGGCTCCGAGTTACTGCCAGGTCACGTGTTGCAGGGAATAAAAAGGAAACGTTCGGTTTGGGATAATGCAATAACGCTTACGGGAAATGGATGGAAAACCACCGAAAATCCCTTTATGAAAACACAACGCCCATTACGTGGCAGAACACGAGCCCGACGAATTAACCGCACGAAGAGGAAGGAGCCGCTGCCATTTCACTTCATAACATGGAAAAGGCCACGGGACAGCAGGAAGTCAAAAGGAAAACGTGACAATCCCGAGCCGTGTTTCTCATTGCGACACCTTGCTGGAAGATGAGTGTACACTGCAGATGGTCAAGGGTAGGCAAGATGTGGTGTGGGACACACTACATCTACATATTACGTACGATAAATAGGGAGTGAGGAGCGGGAGTGTGGGGGGGCTTGGATTGTTACATACAGGGTGTGCACAGGCGGTAGTAGGTAGGGGTGTGCTTAAATCTACACAATAAAAATAACAACTCCATGGGACACATTATACCATCTACATATTACGTACGATAAATAGGGAGTGAGGAGCGGGAGTGTGGGGGGCTTGGATTGTTACATACAGGGTGTGCACAGGGGGTAGTAGGTAGGGGTGTGCTTAAATCTACACAATAAAAATAACAACTCCATGGGACACATTATACCATCTACATATTACGTACGATAAATAGGGAGTGAGGAGCGGGAGTGTGGGGGGGGCTTGGATTGTTACATACAGGGTGTGCACAGGGGGTAGTAGGTAGGGGTGTGCTGAAATCTACACAATAAAAATAACAACTCCATGGGACACATTATACCATCTACATATTACGTACGATAAATAGGGAGTGAGGAGCGGGAGTGTGGGGGGCTTGGATTGTTACATACAGGGTGTGCACAGGGGGTAGTAGGTAGGGGTGTGCTTAAATCTACACAATAAAAATAACAACTCCATGGGACACATTATACCATCTACATATTACATACGATAAATAGGGAGTGAGGAGCGGGAGTGTGTGGGGCTTGGATTGTTACATACAGGGTGTGCACAGGGGGTAGTAGGTACGGGTGTGCTTAAATCTACACAATAAAAATAACTGAACTCCATGGGACAACTATACCATCTACATATTACATACGATAAATAGGGAGTGAGGAGCGGGAGTGTGGGGGGCTTGGATTGTTACATACAGGGTGTGCACAGGGGGTAGTAGGTACGGGTGTGCTTAAATCTACACAATAAAAACAAGTCAAGTGAATCCACTTGGATTCCGCCCAGGTTGGCACATGGAAATTATGATGTAGCATAATTATCATCTTTTTTTTTTTTTTTTTTTTTTTTTTTTTTTTTTTTTTTTTTTTTTTTTTTTTTTTTTTTTTTTTTTTTTTTTTCTTTCTTTTTGTATACAATATCGAGGCTCGTGAAAGAGCGAACATTAATCACACAGAAAGACAAACCGACACATAAAACATATAACATAGGGAGCGGTAGACAAGATGGGGAGAGAGGGGGAAGGACACAAACACAACATTTGAGAGCAGGGACCGAGAGACATGGAGACATCGAGAGATCTGAGAGAGGGCGAGGGCTTTGGGGGGGGGGGGGCGTGGGAAGGGGGCAGTGGGAGAGGTATAAAACATATGGACACTGCCAGGACTTCCAGGAAAGAAGTTGGAATTTCAAACAAGGTGGATCTGGGGTGAATTAGCGGGGGTAGAAAAGATCAAGGTTTTGGATGGGGGAAGATAAGAGATGGTGGTGAACAGCTGTTTTAAAGACCTGGAGGGAGGAGTGGGATTGAAGGGAGTGAGGGAGTTTGTTCCAGAGGCGGGAGAAAAGAGGAATGAAAGAGTGAAGGTGAGCGGAGAGCCGAGATTTCGGCAGTTTAACCATCAGAGGGTTGCTGGCAGATCTTGTGCGACCTGTAGGAATATTTGGGGGACAGAGCACAGAGAGAGCTGGGGGTGCAAGGCCGGAGAGGAGTCGGTAGAAGACAGAAAGACCACCTACCTGCCTGCGGTGAGTGAGTGAAAGGCCCTCAGAGATAGCTTCATCGCGGGAGATTCCAATAATTCTGAAAGCTTTGGTTTCAACAGCGTGAAGCCGAGCTAGGTGTGAGGCAGGAGCACCGGCCCATAGGGGAGAACAGTATTCCATTGAGCTGCGGATGAAAGCCTTGTATGTGGTGAGGAGCTCAGGTGTGCCGAGGAAGGACTTCGCACGACGGAGGATGCCCAGTCGGCGACTGGCTTTGGAGGCCAGCTTGGAAATGTGGGTCAAGATTTGAAATTATGCCATGGTTTTTGTAAAATTGCTACTAGTATTCACATTATGTACTTTCACCAAAACATACATCATCATAGAAACATACATAGAATTTGGGTCCTCTGGGTCATTTGGGTCCTCTGGGTCATTTGGGTCCTCTGGGTCATTTGGGTCCTCTGGGTCATTTGGGTCCTCTGGGTCATTTGGGTCCTCTGGGTCATTTGGGTCCTCTGGGTCATTTGGGTCATTTGGGTCATTTGGGTCCTCTGGGTCATTTGGGTCCTCTGGGTCCTCTGGGTCATTTGGGTCCTCTGGGTCATTTGGTGTCCTCTGGGTCCTCTGGGTCCTCTGGGTCATTTGGGTCCTCTGGGTCCTCTGGGTCATTTGGGTCATTTGGGTCATTTGGGTCCTCTGGGTCATTTGGGTCCTCTGGGTCATTTGGGTCCTCTGGGTCATTTGGGTCCTCTGGGTCATTTGGGTCCTCTGGGTCATTTGGGTCCTCTGGGTCATTTGGGTCCTCTGGGTCATTTGGGTCCTCTGGGTCATTTGGGTCATTTGGGTCATTTGGGTCCTCTGGGTCATTTGGGTCCTCTGGGTCATTTGGGTCCTCTGGGTCATTTGGGTCCTCTGGGTCATTTGGGTCATTTGGGTCCTCTGGGTCATTTGGGTCCTCTGGGTCATTTGGGTCCTCTGGGTCATTTGGGTCCTCTGGGTCATTTGGGTCATTTGGGTCCTCTGGGTCATTTGGGTCCTCTGGGTCATTTGGGTCCTCTGGGTCCTCTGGGTCATTTGGGTCCTCTGGGTCATTTGGGTCCTCTGGGTCATTTGGGTCCTCTGGGTCATTTGGGTCCTCTGGGTCATTTGGGTCCTCTGGGTCATTTGGGTCCTCTGGGTCATTTGGGTCCTCTGGGTCATTTGGGGCCTCTGGGTCATTTGGGTCCTCTGGGTCCTCTGGGTCATTTGGGTCCTCTGGGTCCTCTGGGTCCTCTGGGTCCTCTGGGTCATTTGGGTCCTCTGGGTCATTTGGGTCCTCTGGGTCATTTGGGTCCTCTGGGTCATTTGGGTCCTCTGGGTCATTTGGGTCCTATATTCCTATCCTATAACATATATATCCTATAACCTATCCTATATATATCCTATATCATATAACATATATCCTATATATCCTATAACATAACATATAACAAATATATCCTATATTATGTACTAGCGAACGGCCGCGTACCAGCCAAAGGGGTAGCCCATGGTTAGCCTAAATATAGATTTGATGACGTCATGTTTACACATCTGAGCGACAGAAACGGAGCTTCACTTTTGGAGAGACAGAAATTCCCAGGCAAACGCTATAACGCACCAGGTTTACAACCTGTGCGTTAATAACTGAACTCCATGGGACAACTATACCATCTACATAATTACATACGATAAATAGGGAGTGAGGAGCGGGGGTGTGGGGGGCTTGGATTGTTACATACAGGGTGTGCACAGGGGGTAGTAGGTAGGGGTGTGCTTAAATCCACACAATAAAAATAACAACTCCATAAGCTCTGCACAATGGTTGCCAACCTATGTTTACCTGTCAGTGGTCTATCCTTTATAAAATCTATTTAAACCACGATGAGCTACAAGTGCATTTCCTGTGCGTTTTCCGAACCTTGGCAGAGCTTCACGATGCCGGCGATGATGATCCCGATGAGGGCAATGACCTTGGCGTAAGTGGAAAAGTCCTGGACCCGGATACCATATCGAACCATGGTGCAGTTCACGTAGGTCAGACAACCTGTAGGGTAAGAAGAGATGGATTTGTCATTGGTGAACTTCCTTTCACACAACATTCATTCATTAACGGCTTCCAAGTATGTTCCCTCACAAGGAACTCCAATGGAGGAGGCCGTTGGGTGGGCACAACGGTTGCCAACCTATGGCTGTCCGTCCATGTTGTGTGAAAGCACGTTTGGCGAATCTTACATTGCAAGAGCATGCACTGTAGGCCTTATTTTGCCAACAGTGCTGCTACTTCATTAGTGTTCAAATGTTCATTAAAAAAAGATGGAACTCTGCTGCACGACCACAATCTGGCAGAGGAAGAGGGGTACACTGGGAATGGTGGAGGAAACGAAGAGCATGATCTCTTGGCAGGAAAGGTTTTCAAGTCACGTGGTCTTTCTTTTGTGCGAGGAACTGCACACGACTCGTCCTCATGAAACATACAAGAAAAGCACAATATTGTGCAGGGTAAGTTCATCTTTTACGGGCACAGTTCCCTATCCATAAGGAATCGTCCTGGTGTACCTGTACGTAGCAGCCTTCGTCCCTGCACAGAACTCCAGGATTCCAGTTTGGATTCCAGCACAGTCACTCAACTCTGGACCTGCTGCTGCTCTGCCCTCAGCAATGGTTGAGGGTCGTAGATGTCAAACTAGAAACCCGGACCATCTCCCTGGACATATCCTGGGCATCAAACAACCTGGTGTCCTTGTCTGCTTGCCAAGCTTGCTACCTGTGGCTCAGTCAATACGTTGCTTTCCATGGAGCATGCTCCCCTCCCATACCCTCCTCTCTTCCCTTCTGTTCTCTTCTTCCCACCTCCCCAATCTTCTCTCCTCTCCCCTTCGCTTTCCTCATTCCCTCCTACCCACCTACCCCTTTACTTTCATCTCCTCTCCCACCTTCCTTCTCCTCCCTCTCTCCTCTCCTTCTCCAACCCCCTCTCAGAGTGCCCCGAGGCAGTCTTCTTCTTCCTCATATACATAAACAACCTCTCTAATGCTCAAAAAAATCTACTATTCCTTTTTGCGGAATACTCTACAGTACGTCAAAGAGGAACCCATCCAATTGAGAGGCAGGAACCCATCCCATTGAGAGGCAGGAACCCATCCAATTGAGAGGCAGGAACCCATCCCATTGAGATGCAGGAACCCATCCCATTGAGATGCAGGAACCCACCCCATTGAGAGGCAGGAACCCATCCCATTGAGAGGCAGGAACCCATCCAATTGAGAGGCAGGAACCCACCCCATTGAGAGGCAGGAACCCATCCCATTGAGAGGCAGGAACCCATCCCATTGAGAGGCAGGAACCCACCCCATTGAGAGGCAGGAACCCATCCCATTGAGAGGCAGGAACCCATCCCATTGAGAGGCAGGAACCCATCCCATTGAGAGGCAGGAACCCATCCCATTGAGAGGCAGGAACCCATCCCATTGAGAGGCAGGAACCCACCCCATTGAGGCAGGAACCCATCCCATTGAGAGGCAGGAACCCATCCCATTGAGAGGCAGGAACCCATCCCATTGAGAGGCAGGAACCCATCCCATTGAGAGGCAGGAACCCATCCCATTGAGAGGCAGGAACCCATCCCATTGAGAGGCAGGAACCCATACAATTGAGAGGCAGGAACCCACCCCATTGAGAGGCAGGAACCCACCCCATTGAGGCAGGAACCCACCCCATTGAGAGGCAGGAACCCATCCCATTGAGAGGCAGGAACCCACCCCATTGAGAGGCAGGAACCCACCCCATTGAGAGGCAGGAACCCATACAATTGAGAGGCAGGAACCCACCCCATTGAGAGGCAGGAACCCACCCCATTGAGAGGCAGGAACCCATCCCATTGAGAGGCAGGAACCCATACAATTGAGAGGCAGGAACCCACCCCATTGAGAGGCAGGAACCCACCCCATTGAGAGGCAGGAACCCACCCCATTGAGAGGCAGGAACCCATCCCATTGAGAGGCAGGAACCCACCCCATTGAGAGGCAGGAACCCACCCCATTGAGAGGCAGGAACCCACCCCATTGAGAGGCAGGAACCCACCCCATTGAGAGGCAGGAACCCACCCCATTGAGAGGCAGGAACCCACCCCATTGAGAGGCAGGAACCCATCTACGTAGCTGTCACTCTCTGCCGATCTGGAATTGAATAGTTGTGGAGGGCTAAGCTTATGAATTGGGCACTTTGGGGTACAAGCTCCAAACTTTCCAAATATGTTTAGGAAAATATTGTAAATGATTTTATATATCGACATCTCAATTTTTTTTAAATGTCTCAATATAGCATTGCCTATAGCGAAACAGTACGTCGAAGAGAATAAAATTTGCTGGACCATCAATAGTGGTGACATCTGGACATCTGGAATCAGATTTATTGGAACCTTTGTATAATTTGTCAAAATATCAAGAATGATTCTATTAACTTTCCAGCAGAGTCAAACGGATGAGATACGGGAAGTGGATTTGTGGTCGTTCTCGCTATTTCAGCTGTATGTGCACTCCCAGACAAACTCGGGGCTGTGAATTTCCTTTGGAACAGGGAAAGCCCTGAATCTGGCAGCCAAAGAAATATCAGGCAGAATTGGATGGGCAAAGTCTCATGCCCTACACACGCTCTGCCCTTAGCGCAATGACACGATGTGACACAATGTCAGCCATTGTTGGGCATGGAAAGAGAACTGCTTCGAACACGTCGGTGTCAATGCCTGAACTCACAACAACACTCCAGAATATTTCTATTACTCCAAGAGACATTCCCGAAGAGGCCTTGAGAACTATCCAGAGATGTCATTCTGTTGCATGACAAGACATGCAGTTGTACGGACATAGATGTTGCAAGAAGAAAGGTTTTTGGAAGAAGAAACTCTGTTGACAAAATTCCACCTACCAGGGCTGCACTAGAACAGCTTGTTTGGAGACCATGTGTGATGTCAGGCACTCATTGCCTGTCCAATGCTTCCATGTCTTTCTCCTGACCTTAGGAAAATGGTGCTTGTTTGGTACAAAGTTTCTGTTTAAATGGAATGGTATGACCATTTTCACAAATTTTGATCTCTGAAAGTGTTAATCTCAACTTTTAAAACTAGAACGGCACACGGTAGAGCGCATACCTCTTCCAGGTTGAACAATTTGTTTTGTATCCACGAATGGGCTGGATCTGGATCTGGACCAAAATCGAATCAGCTTGTTCTTGTCACCTAACCAACTCGTCCACCAAGTTTACTCATACATAGTCCATATCTTTTTTAAGTATCATGTTATATATCGCTTTTCACCTTTCAATGGTGAAGAATTACTTAAAAATTAAATAATTCCCGTATCCGAATCCATATTCAGATCTTCACCAAAATAGAATCGATTAGTCCTTGTCACACACACATGTCCACCAAGTTTCATCGGAATCCGTCCACAACTTTTTGAGATATCCTGCTATATATAGTTTTTGGCGTCATCTCGCCATCTCGGCTCTCGTTTTTCTGATCCTGGTTGAACCTGTCTTTTCAGGCTTTTCAGGTGCAGGTTGGACCTGGCTGGTCTGAACTGGCTGGTTGAGAACGTCATCTCGGGATATGCTCCGCAGGTTGGTCGAAGCGATGAAGAGAAGGACAAGTTCTGGTGTGCGATAGAGAAGCTGATGGAAAACGTGAAAGATGAGGAAGTTGTTGTGGTGGGAGGAGACCTGAATGGACATGTGGGAAGGAGTATGGATGGTTTTGAGGGAGTTCATGGTGGTTACGGATATGGTGTGAGAAATGGAGAAGGTGAAAGGATTTTGGAATTTGCTGATGGAGCTGATTTGTTGATTTGTAATACTCAGTTCCAGAAAGAGGACAATAAGCTTGTTACATACACGTCAGGTGGGTCGACGACAACCGTTGACGACCTGATGGTGCGTCGGCGAGATAGGGGGCACCTCCGGGACACAAAGGTGATCCCGGGGGAGGAGGCTGTTTCACAGCACCACTTGGTTGTCTGCGACATAAGGGTGAAAGGTGCAAGGAGAGCTCGGCGGGTGAAGCACCAACCGAGAATGAAGGTGTGGAGGTTGAAAGAGGTGACAGTAAGGGAGGCATTAAAAGAGAGGCTGAGTAGGGTAGAGGATGATGTGGTTGAGCTTGAAAGTGGTTGGATGTCAATGAAAGCTAGTCTGTTGGGAGCCGTTGGTGAGGTATGTGGATGGACAAAAGGACCACCGAGGCACTCGGAAACATGGTGGTGGGATGTTGAGGTTGGAAAGAGGATTGACGAGAAGAGGAAGAAGTTCAAAGAGTGGCAGAAGGCGAAGGGTACGGGAGCAGAAACAGCAGAGCATGAAAGTTATAAGGCAGCCAGGAAGGCTGCAAAGAAAGAGGTAGCAAAGGCGCAGGAGGCATGTAGGAAAATGTTCGGAGAACGCTTGGATTCGGAAGAGGGTCAGAAAGCAGTATTCAGGATTGCAAAGCAGATAGCGAAAGAGAGGTGTGATGTGATGGGGGTGAGTTGCTTGAAGGATGAAGTGGGACAAATCGTTGTCGACCCAGATGGAATTAAAGGAAGATGGAAAAGATATATGGAAATGCTGTTGAATACAGAGAATGAATGGGATGGCAACATAGAGAGTAACCCAGTTTTAGGACCGGCAGAGAAGATAACTGAGAAGGAAGTTGAGGAAGCGATAAAAGCAATGAAGAGTGGAAAAGCGGGAGGGCCGACGGGAGTTGTGGGAGCTATGTTGAAGGCAGCAGGAAGTTGGGGTGTGAAGAGAATGACAGAGATCTGTAATCTGGTGGTGAAAGAAGGCCGCATTCCAGTGGATTGGGAACTGAGTACCCTCGTCCCTCTATACAAGGGGAAAGGTGACCCTCTGGAGTGTGGCTCGTACCGAGCGATAAAGTTATTGGAGCATGGAATGAAGGTATTGGAAAGGGTGTTGGAGAGGAGGATAAGGAAGAAAGTGAAGATCGACGAAATGCAGTTTGGATTTATGCCAGGAAGAGGAACGACAGATGCGCTTTTCATTGTGAGGCAGTTGCAGGAGAAGTACATGGATAAGAGGAAGAAGTTGTTTTTTGGGTTTGTTGATCTGGAGAAAGCATTCGATAGGGTTCCACGCAAAGTATTGACATGGGCATTGAGGAAGTTAGGAGTGGAGGAATGGTTGATCAGAGTAGTGATGGCAATGTACAAAAGAGCACGCACAGCTGTAAGGACGAAGGACGGGAACAGTGGTGAGTTTGAGGTGAAGGTGGGAGTGCATCAGGGGTCGGTACTAAGTCCACTACTATTTGTAGCTGTGATGGAGGTGCTGGCTCAGACCGTAAAGGAGGGTTTACCGTGGGAGTTGTTGTATGCAGATGATCTGGTGTTGATTGCGGAAAGTATGGATGGACTGAAGGAAAAGATGAACAAGTGGAAGGAATGTATGGAGACAAAAGGTCTGAAGGTGAATATCGGAAAGACAAAGGTGATGGCAAGTGGTAAAGCATGTGGTAAGGTGGAAAGAACTGGGAAGTGGCCGTGTGCTGTGTGCAGGAAGGGTGTCGGAGTGAACTCCATTCAATGTACAATGTGTGCTGAGTGGGTTCATCAAAAATGTAGTGGTCTGAGAGGGTCATTAACCAGTGTGGCAGCTACATTCAAATGTAAGGTGTGCACAGAGGGAGCTGCAGATGGAGGAAATGTTGAGTTGGATCTTGGAGACGGCGTGAAGCTGGAAGGTGTGAAAACATTTTGCTACCTCGGAGACATGCTGAATGGAGAAGGTGGATCAGACTCGGCAACGGTTGCTCGAGTGAGATGTGCATGGAAGAAGTTTCGGGAACTGAGTGGCGTGCTGATGAGGAGGAGAGTGTCGCTGAAGCTGAAGGGAAAGGTGTATGCTGCATGTGTGAGAAGTGTTATGATTTATGGGAGCGAGACATGGGTAATGAACGTAGAGCAGCAACGAAGGCTGGAAAGGGTGGAAATGCGAATGGTTCGATGGATGTGCGGAGTATCGTTGAGAGAGAGGAAGACAAATGATGAATTGCGAAAGATGATGGGAATATTGCCTGTGATTGATGCTGTGAAGAGGAACAGGTTGAGATGGTTTGGTCATGTATTGAGGAAGGATGAAAGTGACTTGTTGAGAAGAGTGATGGAAGTTAATGTAGAAGGAAGTAGAGGACGGGGAAGACCGAGAAAGACTTGGCTAAAGATGGTGGAAGAAGAAATGTGGGCAAGGGGGTTAACAAGGAGAGATGCAGAAAATAGGGCAAAATGGAGAAGATTGTCATGGGGACCGCAAGGCTAACCCCCGCTCTAGCAGGGAACATGGCCTTAAAATGCATGTTGTGTTGTTGTTGTATATAGTTTTTGGCCCTATCTCCAAATCACTTTAAAATTCTAGTAGCCGGATCCGAATCTCCACCAAAATCTAATAATTTCATCCTCGTCACATACGCTACATCTCTGCCAAATCTCATCCGAATCCGTCCACAACTTCTTGAGATATCTTGTTCACAAACAAACAAACAAACAGACAGGGGTGAAAACATAACCTCCATCCACCTTGAGTGGCGGAGGTAATAACTTCATAGTTACTCTGGTTGCAGATATATGTACTGTTAGCCATCTTGGAAAATTGACACTCATTGAAAAAAATTCCAAATGCCTCTATATCTAGATTATTACCCTTACATTGGCAAAGCGAAATCAGGGTTAGGCATTCGGTTGCGTACGTGCGTGCGTGTCTGCATTTTTAAAATTCATTTTCTTGGCACGTTGGTCCGATTGTCACGAAATTTTACCATTGGAGTGCCCCTGCTTGTAGAATTTTTATTCATAATTATGACGTCATAGGTCATATGGTACAGACGCCATCTTGAAAAAACGTTACACCTCAATATCTCCAAAACCGCTCCATGGAAAAAATAGAAACATGGTTCATTGTAAAGAACTCCGGGCAAAAGTGTTGTTAACGATGACGTCATTGGTGCCTTCCGTTATGATGTCATAATTCGACAGGGACAACATTTCATGTGATCTGTTTGAAATTTATTGAGTGTGATCTACACAACAATTATATTAGAGAATCCACACATGATGTCACCGCTCACGTGGTCTGGCAGCCATATTGGATCAAAGAAAAAAACCTTTCAAAAACACAAGAGTTGGCTGGCACCAAATTGACTGCGCAGGGTAAGTATTCTATGAATACCATCTAGTTTGAAACATGTTCCTGAATATGTGTGCCAAATTTCATGCTTGTACCCCAAAGTGCACAATCGTCTCTACATAGGGTATTGTTATGTTTTGAGGTAAGGATGAAATACCTTAGTCGAGATAGCATCGGGTAGGTTTAGAATGCTTCGAGTGTCGCGAAGAAGAAGAACCCACCTCGATGTAAGTTAAGTTCGGCCGACTGTCCGGGTACGATCATATATGTGCCTCCATACGGAGGGGTGGAGCTATGCTATTTGGATAGGGTCCATAAGGATAACCTCCCCAGTGTGTAATTGCCCTGCAATTTTTCCCTTCGTTATTATTGCATCACAAAGGGCCGCCACAATAACTACAATGATCGCACTGTAAATGGAGTCATTCGCTCACAACACCGCCAAGGCGAACCAACACCCAGCACATTTGCCAATGGGCATGCAAGCCCCACCTCACGGCCTTCGACGTCATCCAAACATTCCCGAAGAGAGATTAGACTCCGCCCCCCTCTCCCCCGTATCGTAACGGGGCGGCGCTTCTTGATTGAGTAGTGTTCCGGGATTAGACAGAGTGTGACGTGAGCGTGGAACATTCGGGAGAAGGCAAAAAGACGCGTCTCGCCATCTTTCTCTTTTTTTATTTTTCCCTTTCCCTTTCCCTTTCTTTTTCTTTCTTTCTCTTTCTCTTTCTCTTTCTCTTTCTCTTTCTCTTTCTCTCTCTCTCTCTCTCTCTCTCTCTCTCTCTCTCTCTCTCTCTCTCTCTCTCTCTCTCTCTCTCTCTCTCTCTCTCTCTCTCTCGTTCTGGTTCTCGTCGCGAGTGGACGCTGTGGTTTCGGGTGCGCTGGTGAGGAGACGTGTCAGGGCTTTGGGACTTTTTGCAACGTGGAAGGAGGAGGTGTTGTTTTACGGTGGTGCCCTGCGGAGAAAGAAGGGGTCATGAGCAAAACAAAGAGGGTTCTCCTGCGTGCTTGTCTCATGTCGTCGGCTCGCTGCGGGTGCGATTCTGCACTATTTTATGCGTTTCCCGCGTGGTGGTTCGAGGCGACGACCAGCAGCCTTACCAGCCATTTGCGGACGCAAAGCTGAGTTCGGCCCATTATAAAAGGGATTTTAATTTTACTTTCGTTTCCCCTTGTTTGTATACGAGTCTGAGTGGAGGGTCCCTCAATTATGAAGTTTAGTTTACCTCACCTTTCATTGTTATTTGCATTTATTTTTATTAAATCATTATTTGTCGAATTTTACTTTCCTTGTATTGTGGATTTTGCTGTCCTGTCTGTGTCTGTGGGGATCGGATAACCCCTGCGTGTGTTCCTGATCAGGTAAAACCTTAAACCTTTCCGCGCGTGTCACTACCGCCAAGTTGGGTATACGCCTCGGAGTTCAAGCTCGTTTTGGCCATTCGTCCTCTTGGGGTCTTAACCCTGGGGACACGACAGTATTTAGCCACCTCACTATAGATGCTGGTCTGATAAATTGAACACGTACTTCAATCCTGGCAAATCTCATGATCTCACCTGGGCATGCTCTGCTGTGTCTATTTATTCCATAAACATTTTTTTTGAGGAGGAGGGGGTCTGTCTGTCTGTCTGTCTGTCTGTCTGTCTGTCTGTCTGTCTGTCACAAAATGTCTGCTACTCGAGCACATTGTCTTCCCCTCACCAACCTCCATCAAGGAGTGTTGGAGTGAATACTATCACAGTATGTAGGTCCCAAACTTGTATTGAGCACTAAGGTGTCGATTATGGGTTTACATCGACATGTCAAGGTTCCACTACCCTTACAGTGCTGCTCCAGAGAGCTTCCTTACTACCCCCACACCATGGTTCTCACATATGCAGACAGCAGCGAGAAGGCGAGCGGAGATGTACGGTGGTTCACATGTAGGAAACGCAGGTTGTACAATGTAGTTGGCAAAGGTGATGGCAATGACTGCCTGGCTCGTAGGCTCGATGATAAGCAACGACGTCCAGAGGCGTACAAAGGCCGGAAGCTCGCCGAACGCCTCCAGAATGTAGGCATAACTCGCACCGGACTTGATGATGGTGGTGCCCAACTCCGCGTAACACAAAGCACCTGGGGAATGCAAGGTGGAGATTAAAAAGATGCAGAAAAAGGAACAAGCCGAATGAAAGTTAACTCGGATTGAATGGCGAGACTTTTCTGTATAATCGGACCTGGAACCTTCACTATATCAGTTTGGAATCACACCAACGTTCAGTAATCTAACTTCAAGTGGTGCGTAATGTTTACCATTCAACTTCTTTTTGTGAAAAGGTTGTGTACTCAAAGCTGAGACCTTCGGTAAACACCAACCGTAATTGCACCAACATTTATTCAGTTTGTCCTCGTCACGCATTCGAGCGGCGATGCAAACTTCTCACAAAGTCTTTTGAAGTTACAGCACAAACAGATAAAAACGGCTAAGATCAAGACACTTCCTCCTCACCCCCAACGCAGAAGTCTCACTCACAAAATTCTTTTGTTTTTACAGTTTTGAAGGCTCGTAGTGGAGCTGCCACACACACATTTCACACACATGGACATATTGTACAGACGAAACACACAAGACAGAACACAGAACTGTTACACGAGACAAACACAACCACTGAGCTTGGCGGAAGTGCCATTACTTCAAGGGGCACTCTGGGTACCGGTGACGTCACAACAATGGCGCCACCTTTCTCACTGCACTCAGCGGGGTATTTCCCAAGGAGGAATTTCCTCTTCCCCATGGATTCCAACCAATGGGGACTGTCTGTCCTCTTATCGTTTTAAATGCTGAATGCCAAGCAAGGAAACAACGCGCACCATTTTAAAGTCTTTGGTTTGGCTCAGTCGGGGTTTTAACCCCTAATCTCCCAGACTCAGATTGGACGCTCTAACCATTACACCACTTAAGGAAGAGAGCTCACAAACAGTTATTACCAAAATACCGATAAAATACCGTCCACCTCTTCCTGAACCACTTGTCTGACCACAGCAAGACTCACCGATGATAGAGAAGACACCTCCCATCGTCCAGATGACCAGGGACATGCCATACGAGGCACTGTAGATGAGCACCCCTTTGGGCGACACAAAAATACCCGAACCAATCATGTTTCCCACGATGAGGCAAACTCCAGACAGCAAGGAAATCTCCTTCTTGAGTTGCATTCCTTCCGACGAGACTTTGTGGGCAGCACTGCCGTTGGAAGGCTGGGATGCTTCCGAACCGCCCGGTACCGCACCGTATCCATCAGGTGTAGACGTTCCGACATCGCCTGTTGGTCGAGAGCAAAATAGGTAAGCAGAGGCAATTTGCACCACAGTTTATGAATGAAAAACGTGGTGCAGCTTTAGAGAAATGTGAGAACACACCGCTTGTGTAAATACTAACCATGGCGAGACAGTGTCAGTGGTTTGTCAAGAGTTCACAAGTTACACCAAATACATCACTTAAACAACTCTCAGTTTACCTATATCGCTGTCTAATTCCGCGCTGTTTATATGCATGTTTTGAGGCCTATGTCTATATACTTTACACCAGGTTGTCACTTGACCTTCTTCAGGTCACTAAGCAAGGAAAAGCACCAGGAAAGGCTCATGTCACAAACTTGGGTCATGGGAGGGTCCTCGAGGTCCAGTTGGCATTCCTGAGGGTATGATGGGCCATAGCCCTATATGGTGCAGCACACAAATAGCACATTTACAATCGTAATTCCTGTGGTAATATTCAAAGAGAGCAAATCCCCATGCTTCCAACCAAAAGCTGGCAAAAAGTTCCACCAGGAATGACCCAACATCAAATTTTGAGTTCTTTTTCTTTCTTTTTTTGACCCCCGTGATCCGAAGTTCCCACCACCTGGGGGCATGAACCGAGGGTGATATCCAAAAATATCGTTACATATTTCATGTATCCTCCAATGTTGATTGCATATACAAAGTTTCATTAAAAGAGGTTTAAAATGTATCTGTAAGAATTTGTAATTTGTCACCAACTAATACTAGGAAGTGGGGAACCCAATTCAACATCCATCCGGGGGACGGCACACACATCGATGCCTCGCCCTTCCTATGACAATTTATAGCTTGGCCGAGATTTGAACTCAGGATCGACAGCTCAGACACCAACTGATAACAGTATTGAAAGTTTTCTGGTTCCTCTTCAGAGCATTTGTCTAACATTCACACCGTTTAATGGCTTCAAGCAAATCATAAGTCACCAATAAACTCCAATAAACTCCAATAAATCACCAATAAACTCCAATACATTCAGAACTCCGCTGCCCGTCTACTCACCCATTCCCGGACCCGTGACCACATCACCCCGTCCTTTACAAGCTTCACTGGCTCCCCATCCCCCAGAGAATCCAGTACAAAATCCTCCTCTTGACATACAAAGCCCTCCATAACCTGGCCCCATCCTACCTGGCTGACCTCCTCTCCAGACACACTCCCACCCGCAACCTCCGCTCTGCTGGTACCAACCTCCTGACCCCTCCATCCGGACCAAATTCAGATCCTGGGGGGACAGGGCCTTCTCCATCACTGCTCCCACCCTCTGGAACTCACTACCTCACACCATCAGAGACTCCTCCTCACTCACCACATTCAAAACATCACTAAAGACCCACCTGTTCAACACTGCATTCAACATTCAACCCACAGCATTTAACCCCTGACTATCTCTTCTCCTTCTCCCTCCTTTTGCTTTAAATATTTCCCTATTGATTCTTGTCTTTTTGCAATTGTTGTTTTCATGTATTGTTATGCATTATGTTTGCCACTCTGTCAAAGCGCCTTTGGGCTTCTGGAAAAGCGCTATACAAAATAAATGAATTATTATTATTATTATAAGGAAGTTCAAAACACAAGTTGAAACAAGAAAGAGCAATCAGAGAGTGCAGACCCTCACCAGGACATGCTGTGTGGTATGTACAAGCTGTTGTATTTGTGTGGTTTATTGATAACTAGCAGAAGTACCCGGCGTTGCCGGGTGGGGGAGGGGGAGGGAGAGGGGAGGAGGAAAAGAGGAGGGAAAGAGGAGGGAGAGGTGAGGGGGGAGGAGGGGGAGGGGGGGGTAGAGGGAGGGGGAGGGGAGGGGGTAGAGGGAGGGGGAGGGGAGGGGGTAGAGGGAGGGGGAGGGGAGGGGGTAGAGGGAGGGGGAGGAGGAAGGGGAAGGGGAGGGAGATGGAGGAGGTGGGAGGGGGAGGGGGAGGGGAAAGGGGAGGGGGGAGGGGGGAAGGAAAGGGGAGGGGGGAGGGAAGGGAAAGGGGAGGGGGGAGGGAAAGGGGAGGGGGGAGGGAAAGGGGAGGGGGGAGGGAGAGGGAAGGGGGGAGGGGGAGGGGGAGGAGATGGGGAGGGGGTAAGGGGAGGGAAGGGGAGAGGAGGGAAGGGGGAAGGGGAAGGGTAGGGGAGGGGGGAATGGGAGGGGAGGGGAGGGGAGGAGGGGAAGGGGGAGGGAGGGGGGAAAAGGCAGGGGAGGGGGAGTGGAGGGGAGAGGGGTAGGAGGAGGTGGAGGAGAGGGAGGGGAGGAGGGAGGCAGGAGAGGAAGTGGAGTGGCTCACGTTTCTGAGTGAATGTGGCTCACGTTTCTGAGTGAATGTGGCTCACGTTTCTGAGTTAAGTGTGATGCCCATCAGGAAGAAGAAGAAGCCGTACTACCAAATTCGTACACTTCCGGAATTGTTTGATTTATTTGTATTCAAATGTCTGGTAATTGTTTTGTATTTATTTATGCGAATGTGTACTTGTATATAACTGTCATTAATTTTAAAAGGCTTCAGCGCTATCGAGCGATTTTTTTTTTTTAACTCCAAAAAAACGAACTTTTTTTTTTTAATTTTTTTCCCCCCTAAAACACTCCCAGGCACTCAATGATGAACCTCTGAAAGTTTGATGAAGATCCGTTCAGCCATCTCTGAATATAACGCGGACACACAAAAACTGGACACACGCACACACAGACAACTCGCGTTTATATATACTAGGGCGTGCCCGTACTATATATATATCTAAAATTATATCCCCCCCCCTCTATTTACATTAAATGGTTTGGTCCATACGGGTTTGGTCCCGTACGTGCGTGCAAAAAAACATGCGTGCAAACAACAACAAAAAAAAACTTTGAAACCACGTGGCAGTAACGACCACAGAACCCCCCCCTCTATTTACATGAAATGGTTTGGTCCATTCGTAAAGCCAAAGCGAACGGCTTGCGAGTACGGTAGAACCCCCCCCCCCTCTATTTACATGAAATGGTTTGGTCCATTCGCAAAGCCAAAGCGAACGGCTTGCGAGTACGGTGACCATACCTTGGGAACCACTTGTCCGATTAATTTCAAACCTTGAAAAGGCACATCCTCGGGTCCCCAGCAATATACCTGGCAAGTTTCAAGTATATCGGACCTGTGGTTGTCGAGAAACAGCGGTCACAGACAAACAGACACACACACATACACACAGAGATTACTGGAATTATAGATAGACTAGGGCGTGCCCATACGTGGGTGCAAAAAAACATGCGTGCAAACAACAACAACAAAAAAAAACTTTGAAACCACGTGGCAGTAACGACCACAGAACCCCCCCCTCTATTTACATGAAATGGTTTGGTCCATTCGCAAAGCCAAAGCGAACGGCTTGCGAGTACGGTAGAACCCCCCCCCTCTATTTACATGAAATGGTTTGGTCCATTCGCAAAGCCAAAGCGAACGGCTTGCGAGTACGGTGACCATACCTTGGGAACCACTTGTCCGATTAATTTCAAACCTTGAAAAGGCACATCCTCGGGTCCCCAGCAATATACCTGGCAAGTTTCAAGTATATCGGACCCGTGGTTGTCGAGAAACAGCGGTCACAGACAAACACACACACACACACACACACACACACACACAGACACACACACATACACACAGAGATTACTGGAATTATAGATAGATATAGATGTATATTTATGTTCATACGGCACACAAACATACCTCTTCGGTTTTATTGTATTGATTCACATTTCAATCACATGTATTTTATAGAAGTACTCACAT
>NC_136270.1:123549314-123599161 GCF_964187855.1 Myxine glutinosa | reverse complement strand
CATTCCAATCGTACGTCCTGTATAAAACGTATGTGCATTCTAAGAATACAAACACTACAGATAAAAACATGTTCCTAATAGCATGTACTTTTTTATTGACATACACACATTATTCATCGATTTTGATGTACCATACACTTTATAGAGAGTTGAATGCCTCCAAAGCAGTTTCTTGGTAAGGTGTATCCTGGGTGGTTTGCCTTTGCCTTTCCAGCATTGTTCAGGCTATATCCTTTTAAATGCTGAACGTCAAGAAAGGAAGCAGCTCGTATCATTTAAAAAATCTTTCGCGTAACTCGGATCAGGATCAGGCATGTAAAGTTTTGCCTCGATCTGTTTAGCTGTTTCAGAGAAAAATGTTTTTTAGTAGTTTTTAAGGCTTTTGTGTTAAAAACAAATATGGCGGCCGAACCACGTGACCTATGAGGTGATCATTATTTTTTCCCTCCACCAATTTATCCCCAGATGATGCTGAAGAAATTTAATCTTGATTGGATGAAGTTTTGTATTTGTCGAATTATGACGTCATAATGGAGGCACCTATGACATCATCATTAACATATTTTATTCCCCGGGGGGAGTTCTTTACAATGAGCCATTTCTCATTTTTTTCTATTCAGTGCTTTCGGAGATATAGAGGTGCAAATGTTTTGTTTTTCCAAGATGGCGCCCATACCACGTGACCTATGACGTCATAGTTATCATTTTAAAAAACCTACAGGGAGAGGTGCACCTAAGGTGAAAATTTCCTGTTGATCGGACCAACGGTTGCAGAGAAAATTATATTTATTCTGTGCGGACAAACAAACAGACGACAGGCGACAGACAAACAGACAAACAAACAGACGACAGACAAAACAGACAAACAAACAGACAGACAAACAGACAGACAAACAGACAGACAGACAAACAGACAGACAGACAAACAGACAGACAGACAAACAGACAGACAACAGACAAAGAAACAGACAGACAAACAAAGACAGACAAACGGACTCAAATGCAAGGTGAGGGTAAAAATTTGTTTCGACCATAAATCGGTGATCGGAAATAGAAATTATGACGACATACACTCGGTAGAGCGCATACCTCTGCCAGGCTGAACAGTTTGTTTTGTATCCCACTGATGTAATCTAGATACGGACCTCAACCAAGATCTAATCGGCTTGTTCCTGTCACTGAACCAACTCGTCCACCAAGTTCTGTCATAACTCATCCATAACTTTTTAATACATCATGTTATTTATCGCTTTTCACCTGATCTCCCAATGGTGAAGAATCACTTAAAAAAAAAAAAACTCTCGTATCCGAATCCATATTCAGATCTTCAGCAAAATCGAATCAATTTTTCCTTGTCACACACCCAACCTCTCCACCAAGTTTCGTCCAAATCCGTCCACAACCCTTTGAGATATCGTGCTATGTATCGTTTTTGGCCCAATCTCCCAATGGTGAAGAATCACTTCAAAAATTCTACGAGCCGAATCTGAATCCGGATCTTCACTAAAATCTAAACATTTCGTCCTTGTCACATACGCTACATCCCTGCCAAATTTCCTCCGAATCCGTCCACAACTTTTTGAGATATGTTGTTCACAGACTGACAAACATGTCGGACAAACAGACAGACATTGGTGAAAACAACCTCCATCCACCTTCAGTGGCGGAGGTAATAAAATAATTAAACAAAGAAATACGCTCAAAAGCAACAAAAGGCAAACCTCACCTTTCACGAACAACAGCAAATTAGTATATTCTGGTTTAAACACAATCATCACAATCATCGCAATCTTCACAATCATCGCAATCATCACAATCATCGCAATCTTCACAATCATCGCAATCTTCACAATCATCACAATGATCACAATCATCGCAATCATCACAATCATCACAATCTTCACAATCATCGCAATCTTCACAATCATCTGTGACGGATTCGTCACTTCCGTTGTTGTGGTTCTCATCCACTGTAAACATTTTTGGTTCCATGTACTATTATTGTTATCGTTTAAGTGAAATAGAGATTACTGTTTTCAAAAGATAAAAAAAGTTAGTGTTTTTTTTTGTATACTGAATCGAGGCTCATGAAAGAGCTAACATTTATTCCACAAACAAATCAACCAGACAATCAAAACATACAAAAAGAGGGAGCGGAAGACAAGATGGGGAGAGCAGGGGAAGCACACAAACACAACACCTGAGAGCAGGGAGAAGCGCGGGAGGGAGAGGGCCTGGGGGGAGGAGGCGTGGGAAGGAGAGGTATAAAATACAAGGAGACCAAGGACTTCCAGGACAGAAGTTGGTATTTCAAAAAAGTGTAGGATTTGGGGTGAAATTAGAGGGGATAGAAAAGATCAAGGTTTTGGATGGGGGAAGATAAGAGATGGTGGTGAACAGCTGTTTTAAAGACCTGGAGGGTGGAGTGGGAGTGAAGAGAGTGTGGGAGTTTGTTCCAGAGGTGGGAGAAAAGAGGAATGAAGGAGTGAAGGTGAGCAGAAAGTCTTGATTTTGGCAGTTTAACCATAAGAGGGTTGCAGGCAGATCTTGTGCGACCTGTAGGAATATTTGGGGGACAGAGCCCAGAGATAACTGGGGGGGGCAAGGCCAGAGAGGAGTCGGTAGAAGACAGAAAGACCACCAACCTGCCTGCGGTGAGTGAGTGAAAGGCCCTTGGAGTTAGCTTCATCGCAGGAGATTCCAATGATTCTGAACGCTTTGGTTTCAACAGCGTGAAGACGAGCTAGGTGTGAGGCAGGAGCACCAGCCCAGAGGGGAGAGCAGTATTCCATTGAGCTGCGGATGAAAGCCTTGTATGTGGTGAGGGGCTCAGGTGTGCCAAGGAAGGACTTCGCACGACGGAGGATGCCCAGTCGGCGACTGGCTTTGGAGGCCAGATTTGAAATGTGGTTTTCCCAGGAAAGATCATGGCAGATAGTGAGACCCAAAAGCTTGAGTGACAGAACTTCTTGGGGAGGATTATTCAGAAAGTGGATGGGAGGGTTGTCCAGTCGGTCTTTTCGGAGAGACATCGTAAGAGTGTGAGATTTGTCAGGATTGAAAGACATGTTCCACTTGTTTGCCCAGTCTGTGATTTTGTCCAGGTCTGCAGAGAGTGAGGAGGCTGCAGACTGCCGACCTGAGGGATGGGGACTGGAGCGACAGAGAGTAGAGTCGTCAGGAAAGAGATAGAGAGGATTTTCAAGAGAGTCAGAGAGATCATTGGTGAAGACCAGAAAAAGCACAGGGCCCAGGACACTGCCTTGGGGAACTCCAGCCTGAACGGGAAGAGGAGATGAGAGAAACCCATTCAGGGCCACACGTTGACTACGACTAGAGAGGAAGTCCGCCAGCCATGCGTGGAGATTTCCATGGATACCAAAGGAGGAGAGTTTGGTGAGCAGAGCAGGGTGCCAGACCGTATCGAAGGCACGTGATATGTCAAGGGAGACAGCTCTAATTTCCTGTTTGGCATTGAGGACCTCCATCCATTGTTGAGAAAGCAGAAGCAGCATGTCCAGAGTAGAGTGACCAGGTCTGAAACCAAATTGATGGTCAGAGATCAAGCCATTGGAGAAGAGGAAAGATTTCATATCTGAAGCAATGATGGATTCCATGACTTTGCTGATAATTGGGAGAAGGCTGATTGGTCTGTAGTTGCTAGGTTTTAAAAACTAGTGTTTTAAAAGAAACCGGAAACCGGATCGGGAACCGGACAAAGAAGACGAGGAAGAGGAAAAGGAGGCGGAGCGAGTGAGGTCGGAGAAGGAGCCGAGCTGCGTTGAGGTTTTGAGCAAATGCTGGTGAATGGGGGTCACGAGTGAACTTTGGGTTTCCTGGGAAAGGGATTCCTGCGACAGAGTTGTTATCGCTGTGACAGATAAACCTGTGTGACAGGTTTTGTGGATGATTCCGAAGAGAATCAATGGAGTGCCGTTACGTCTCGAGGATGGACTGTTGGCCATTTTGCCTCGCGCCTGATTTCGCATCGCTCCAGGTTTTTCACCTCGCTTCAACCATTTCACCGCATCCAGACATTAACCTGGTGTGTGTGTGTAACGTGGATTTTGAGAGTGAATTTGTGGTTCGCCGATTGGGAGCCGTTGAACGTCCATACCCGAAGGTGTGATTTCCCACTCGCCTCTTGAGGACACTTTTGCCTATCTATGGCAGTGTGACTGTCAACCGAACAGGATTCTGGTCTCGATACACCATGATTCTGACGATCACTGGAGCGTGGATCGACTTTGGCTTGAAGCTGGGACAGAGACATTGGGAATGTTATTTTCGCTCACTTGGAGCACAGTGAGTTATATTGTACGAAACTGATGGTACCATCATAGGAATGATATATTGGTTGTACAATTGATTACTATTGTTTTTGTGCTGTTATTCTTGTGTGACCTTAATACAATACTTCTTTGTTGGTAACAATTGGTGTGGTTTCACCATTGATCTTTTACACACAGAATAACACATCTTTCTGCCGTGACTCCTCTCGGGGCTTGGAGGTACAACGTGACCGGGGTTTGGGGAGGAACACGTAACAGAAATTGGGAGCTCGTCCGGGATAGAATTCCCTAACATTCCCAAATTTGGAATTTCCTAACATTCCCAAATTTTTTCAAAAATTGGAATTTTTTTGTGTGAAGGTTAACAGGTGCTAACTGATAGTCACCATGGTGTTTGACGCAGAAAAGTTTGCGGCGTCCCCTAATGAGGCACAGTTCCAAGCGTTAAAAAGATCGGAACTCATGATATTGGCCAAATATTTTAACTTGGAGGTCCGAGTTAATATGAAGAAAGCAGAGATGCAGACATTGGTGGTGGAGTCTTTAGTGGGACAAGGAACATGGGAAGAGGTAGCCTTGGATTGGTTACCAGAGGAAAAAGGAAATGTGGAGCTCCAGAAAATGGAGATGCAACTGCAGAGCCAGGAAAGGTTAGAAGAGAGAAGAGCAGAGGAAAGAGCAGAGGAAAGGAGAGCTGAAAAGGAAGCCGAAGAAAGAAGAGCAGAGGAAAGAGCAGAGGAAAGGAGAGCCGAAAGGGAGTTAAAAGAACGTGACATGGAGCATCAGAAGGAACTTAAACTCAAGGAGCTGGAATTACTGGGAGAACGGAGAGAAGTAGTATCCATGCCGGCTAGTTCAACAACTAGTGAGAACTCTTGGGATGTTGGTAGGCATGTGAGGCTGGTTCCACCCTTCAATGAAAAGGAGGTAGCCAAGTTTTTTTTACATTTTGAGAAGGTGGCTCAAATGCTAAAATGGCCTGTGGGGTCCTGGACTATGTTAGTGCAAAGTGTTCTGGTGGGTAAAGCTCAAGATATCTATTCGGCTTTACCGATTGACCAATGTGCAGATTATGAGATCTGCACAACTGGTGTTAGTGTTCTTTGACAGGGGGTTGGTGGCTATGTTAAAGCTCCTCTTCATGTCATCCATTTGAAGTGAAGAAAGTGAAGAAAGCCATTCTCAAAGCCTATGAATTGGTCCCTGAAGCTTACCGGCAAAAATTCAGGAATGCCAGGAAGAGGGAGAGTGAGACCCATGTGGAGTTTGCCAGAATGAAGGAAACCTTGTTTGATAGGTGGTGTGACTCGAAGGAGATTGGGAAAGACTTCAACCTGTTATGACAATTGATATTGGTGGAGGAATTCAAACAGTGTGGCCACGTGGACATTAAAGTACATCTGGATGAAAAAAAGTACCAGAGTTGTATGAGGCAGCAACCGTGGCAGATCACTATGCCTTGACACACAGGATGGGGTTCCACAAACCTTACTTCATGCCTAGAGTTAGCCAGGGGAGTTATGGTAAATCAGGATCGGAGAACAAATTTTCATGGAGGCGGCCTAGAGATGACTATGGGGACAAATCTGATACCGCGACTGTTAGGGATCAGAAGACTGCAGTTCCAAGACATACCTATCTTCCGGGGGGCCCGAGGCAGACCACAAGTTTTTCCTCCGGGCCTACTTGCGCTTTTTGCAAGAAACCTGGACATTTGATGCCCCAATGTTACGCCCTGAAAAGGAAAGATCAGGTGCGCAGTCAAACTAGTGCAACTCCGAATGCATTGGCCAATGCGAGAAATCGTCCTTGGAGGACAGTGCCTTGTGAAGGTTCCCATGCCAAAGTTATGGCATCACAGAACGACCTTGTCCAAGAGGGTTACAAACCTTTTATTTCAGAGGGGTTTGTGTCACTGGATGGGGACTTAACGAATCAGAGACCTGTTAGGGTATTGAGGGACACAAGAGCACATCAATCTTTGATGCTTGAAGGCATTTTGCCATTGTCAGAGAACATGGCATCTGGTGTGAGTGTTCTTTGACAGGGGGTTGGTGGCTATGTTAAAGCTCCTCTTCATGTCATCCATTTGAAGTCTGATTTGGTGTCAGGACCGGTCACCGTAGGTTTACAAGCCACTCGTCCTGTGGAGGGAATCTCTTTTATTATCGGGAATGATTTGGCCGGTGGTCGAGTTTCTGGTAATCCAATGTTGGTTGAAAAGCCCAGTATGGAATATAACACCGCACAGTTAGAGCAGGAGATTCCGGGTATCTTTCCATCCTGTGCAGTGACTCGTGCTATGGGTAGGAAGCACTCTGAAGAGAAGGAGAAGGAAGGCGATGTGGATTTGGGTTCCTTAGAGGTATTGGAGGAAAATTCAAAAGAGGAAATGGAGTGTCCATCAGAGACATCTGGGAACGAGGTAGAACAAACGGTGCTGGTCCGAAAGAGACTTGTTGAAGAACAACACGGAGATTCGGAGATCCGGAGTTTGATTGATAAAGCCGTTACAGAGGAAGAGGCTATGAAGATACCTGTTGGTTACTTCATGAAAGGGGAAATACTCATGAGAAAATGGAGACCACCGGAGGTGCCAGCAAACGATGAGTGGAAAGTTCATTACCAAATTGTGGTGCCAACGCCATACCGGAAGGAGATATTGAGTTTGGCGCATGAGACACCTTTGGCCGGGCACCTTGCAGTGAACAAGACTTGTGACAGAATATTGGTACATTTTTTCTGGCCAGAATTGCGACGTGATGTGGCGGAGTTCTGCAAATCTTGCCACTCTTGCCAGCTGGTGGGAAAACCTAATCAGAAAGTCCCATCCGCACCTTTAAAACCAATTCCAGCTTTTGAAGAGCCATTCAGCCAAGTCATTATTGACTGTGTAGGCCCTTTACCTAAAACTAAGGCTGGACATCAGTATTTGCTGACCATCATGTGCGCTTCCACAAGGTTCCCAGAGGCAGTGCCTCTTAGAAAATTACTGCGGCAGTTATTGCAAAGGCCTTGATTAAATTTTTCACTTTGGTTGGCCTATCTAAGGTCATCCAGTCTGATCAGGGTTCCAATTTCATGTCAACGATTTTTCAGCAAGTGGTACACCTGTTGGGAGTGGAGCAAGTAAGATCAAGTACTTACCATCCCGAGAGCTAAGGGGCCTTGGAAAGGTTTCACCAGACATTGAAGAATATGATCAGAAAGTATTGTTTTGAATGTGACAAGGATTGGGATGAGGGAATACCCTTATTGTTGTTTGCTATGAGGGAATCTGTTCAGGAGTCATTGGGGTTCAGTCCTTTTGAACTTGTGTTTGGACACGCAGTGTGAGGACCGTTGAAATTGGTGAAAGAACAGTGGCTACAGGAGGAGTCACAGTCAACAGTGGTGGAGTATGTGTCAACGGTTAGGCACAGATTGGCAAAGGCTTGTGAAGTTGCGAGAAGCAACTTGAAAGTGACACAGGATAAAATGAAAGTGAGACATGACAAGAAATCTCAGATAAGAAATTTCAGTCCTGAGGACCGAGTGTTAGTGTTGCTTCCTGTTCCAGGTCAGCCACTACAGGTTAGATATTTTGGTCCCTATGCAATCGAAAGGAGGGTTAATGAAACAGATTACGTGGTGACAACTCCCGATCGACGGAAAAAACGGCAGCTCTGTCATGTCAACCGACTGAAGAAATATCATGAGAGGAAGCCGGTGGAAAAAATGGTTCCTGTCTCACCTGTCGTGCCTGTAGTCGGGGTGCAAGAGAATCCAGAGGTTGAGGCCGGTGTGAAGTTTGATAACTTTGATGACCAGGCTTGTCCCAGATTGACGAACACGGAAGTGTTGAGTCATTTAGATGAGAAATTAGGTCATTTGACGAGGGAACAACAAGGACAACTATCCAGCCTAATTTTTGAATTTGCACATTTGTTCACAGATGTACCTGGTCGTACTGACTTGGTATATCATGATATTGAGGTGGGGGAAGCCACTCCTGTGAAACAACACCCCTATCGCATGAACCCTGTGAAGATGGAGTATCTTCGGAAGGAGGTTCAGTATATGTTGGAGAATGACATCATCGAACCAAGCAGCAGTGAATGGAGCTCACCATGTGTGTTGGTTCCAAAACCCGATGGCAGTTTTTGCTGTTGTACGGACTTAAAACGGGTTAATGCAGTGACCAAGACCGACTCATATCCCATCCCGAGGATTGATGACTGTATTGATAGAATAGGCCCAGCTAAATTTGTAACTAAATTTGACTTGCTGAAAGGGTATTGGCAGATTCCTCTTACTGATAGAGCCAAGGAAATCTCGGCTTTAGTCACACCAAATGGGTTGTATCAGTACACGGTTCTTCCCTTTGGATTGAAAAACGGGCCTGCTCCATTTCAATGGCTGATTAATAAGCTTATTGCAGACCTTGAGGGGGTGGAGGCTTATCTGGATGATGTCACCATCCACACCATGACCATGGAAGATCATATTAAACAAATTCATGCATTTTTCAAGAAACTGACTGAGGCAGGGTTGACCATCAACTTATCTAAGAGTGAGTTTGTAAAGGCACAGGTGGTGTTCCTAGGCCATGTAGTAGGTCAGGGTCAGGTGCAACCGGTGACAGCCAAGATAGAAGCCATTCATCGCTTCCAAGTTCCAAAAGGGAAGAAGGAGCTTATGAGATTCTTGGGTATGGCTGGTTCGTACCGGCGGTTCTGCAGGAATTTTTCTGATGTGGTAGCCCCTTTAACGAATTTGCTGAGGAAAGAGACCAAGTTTGTTTGGGATGACAAATGTCAGGCTGCCTTTGCCCACGTCAAAGCAATATTAATAAGCTCGCCTGTCCTAGCAGCCCCGGATTTTCAAGCATCTTTCAAGTTGGCCATTGATGCAAGTGATGTGGGGGCTGGGGCAGTTCTATTACAGGAATATGAGGATGGAGTGGATCACCCGGTGTGCTACTATTCCAAAAAGTTTAACAAACACCAGGCAAATTATGCCATCGTGGAAAAAGAGACCCTTGCTCTCCTGCTAGCGTTTCAGCATTATGAGGTGTATCTAGGAACTACTACCTTTCCTATAAAAGTCTTCACTGATCACAACCCCTTAACCTTCATTCCAAAAATGAAAAATAAAAATCAGAGGTTGATGAGATGGAGTTTGGCTTTGCAGGAGTTCAACTTGGAAATTGAGCATGTAAAGGGCAGGGACAATGTCGTTGCTGATGCTTTGTCCAGAGTGAACTAACTTTGGAAATTCCTGGAGGTTGTTTGGAAGTTTTGTTGCTTTATTTTGGGGAATATTAATTATTGTTGCTCACGTGAATTGATCCTTTGGGAGTGAGTTTTACTTTTGTTTGTTAAAAGAGTTTTTGCATGCAAAGAAAGTTTTCACTATGTTCCAACTTTCTTTCTTGAGGGGGGGGGGAAGTGTTACGGATTCGTCACTTCCGTTGTTGTGGTTCTCATCCACTGTAAACATTTTTGGTTCAATGTACTATTATTGTTATCGTTTAAGTGAAAGAGATTACTGTTTTCAAAAGGTAAAAAAGTTAGTGTTTTAAAAGAAACCGGAAACCGGATCGGGAACCGGACGAAGAAGACGAGGAAGAGGAAAAGGAGGCGGAGCAAGTGAGGTCGGAGAAGGAGCCAAGCTGCGTTGAGGTTTTGAGCAAACGCTGGCGAACGGGGGTCACGAGTGAACTTTGGGTTTCCTGGGAAAGGGATTCCTGCGATAGAGTTGTTATCGCTGTGACAGATAAACCTGCGTGACAGGTTTTGCGGTTCATTCCGAAGAGAATCATTGGAGTGCCGTTACGTCTCGAGAATGGACCGTTGGCCATTTTGCCTCGCGCCTGATTTCGCATCGCTCCAGGTTTTTCACCTTGCTTCAACCATTTCACCGCATCCAGACGTTAACCTGGTGTGTGTGTGCCACGTGGATTTTGAGAGTGAATTTGCGGTTGGCCGATTGGGAGCCGTTGAATGTCCATACCCGAAGGTGTGATTTCCCAGTCGCCTCTTGAGGACGCTTTTGCCTGTCTTTGGCAGTGTGACTGTCAACCGAACGGGATTCTGGTCTCGATACACCATCGTTCTGACGATCACTGGAGCGTGGAATGACTTTGACTTGAAGCTGGGACAGAGACATTGGGAATGTTATTTTCACTCACTTGGAGCACAGTGAGTTATATTGTACGAAACTGATGGTACCATCATAGGAATGATATATTGGTTGTACAATTGATTACTAATGTTTTTGTGCTGTTATTCTTGTGTGACCTTAATACAATACTTGTTTGTTGGTAACAAGTGGTGTGGTTTCACCATTCATCTTTGACACACAGAATAACACATCTTTCTGCCGTGACTTCTCTCGGGGCTCGGAGGTACAAGGTGACCGGGGTTTGGGGAGGAGCACGTAACACATCGCAATCATCATCATCACAATCATCGCAATCTTCACAATCATCACAATCATCGCAATTGTCAAAAATATAACAATTATCACAATCGTCACAATCTTCACAATCATCGCAATTGTCATAAATATCACAATTATCACAATCATCGCATTCTTCACAATCATCGCAATCTTCACAATCATCGCAATCTTCACAATCATCGCAATCATCACAATCATCGCAATTGTCATAAATATCACAATTATCACAATCATCTCAATCATCACAATCATCACAATCATCGCAAGCTTCACAATCATCGCAATTGTCATAAATATCACAATTATCACAATCATCGCAATTATCACAATCATCACATTCTTCACAATCATCACAATCATCGCAATCTTCATAATTATCACAATCGTCGCAATTATCACAATCATCGCAATCTTCACAATCATCACAATCATCGCAATCATCATAAATATCACAATTATCACAATCAGCGCAATCACAATCATCGCAATCTTCACAATCATCACAATTATAATCATCACAATCTTCACAATCATCACAATCAACACAATCATCACGAGCCAAAAACCAAAAAATTGGCAAAATCAATCAGCAGTCTTGACGGCAGCAGATATGAATAAAGCTTTTTACACTGTACCCGCCATATTCTCGGAGAATAAAAACATCCTCCACACCCACATGATTAGCATCTGTCTACTTATTAAGCTCAAATAAACAATCACCACAAGCTCTATTCCTTCAGACTTCCAGGCAACAGCTAGATTTCAGAATCATTGGAATCAATGAATTACAGAATGATGATTATTTTTTTTTTTGTTGTTGTTGTTGTTGTTGTTGTTGTATACTGAATCGAGGCTCGTGAAAGAGCTAACATTTATTTCACAAACAAATCAACCAGACAAACAAAATATACAAAAAGAGGGAGGGAGAGACAAGATGGAGAGAGAAGGGGAAGCACACAACACAACATTTGAGAGCAGGGAGAAGTGTGGGAGGGATAGGGCTTGGGGGCAGGAGGCGTGGGAAGGGGAAGGGGGGGGGGGGGGGGGGAGAGGTATAAAACACAAGGGGACCGAAATTAGCGGGGGTAGAAAAGATCAAGGTTTTGGATGGGGGAGGATAAGAGATGGTGGTGAACAGCTGTTTTAAAGACCTGGAGGGTGGAGTGGGATTGAAGAGAGTGAGGGAGTTTGTTCCAGAGGCGGGAGAAAAGAGGAATGAAGGAGTGAAGGTGAGCAGAAAGTCTTGATTTTGGCAGTTTAACCATAAGAGGGTTGCAGGCAGATCTTGTGCGACCTGTAGGAATATTTGGGGGACAGAGCCCAGAGAGAGCTGGGGGTGCAAGGCCAGAGAGGAGTCGGTAGAAGACGGAAAGACCACCAACCTGCCTGCGGCGAGTGAGTGAGAGGCCCTTGGAGTTAGCTTCATCGCGGGAGATTCCAATGATTCTGAACGCTTTGGTTTCAACAGCGTGAAGACGGGCTAGGTGTGAGGCAGGAGCAAAATTTTAGAATCATTGGAATCTCCCGCCATCGCGGGCTAACTAAGCTAAAAGCTAACTCCGAGGGCCTTTCACTCACTCACCGCAGGCAGGTTGGTGGTCTTTCTGTCTTCCACCGACTCCCCTCCGGCCTTGCTCCCCCAGCTCTCTCTGTGCTCTGTCCCCCTAATATTCCTAGAGGTCGCACAAGATCTGCCAGCAACCCTCTTATGGTTAAACTGCCAAAATCAAGACTCTCTATTCACCTTCACCCTTTCATTCCCCTTTTCTCCCACCTCTGGAACAAACTCCCCCACTCCCTTCAATCCCACTCGTCCCTCCAGGTCTTTAAAACAGCTGTTCACCACCATCTCTTATCCTCCCCCATCCAAAACCTTGATCTTTTCTACCCCCGCTAATTCACCCCAGATTCACTTTTTTCGAAATTCCAACTTCTTTCCTGGAAGTCCTTGCAGTGTCCATATGTTGTATACCTCTCCCACCTCCCCCCAAGCCCTCTCCCTCCCACAGTTCTCTCGATGTTCCTGCTCTCAAATGTTGTGTTTGTGTCTTTCCCCTTCTCTCCCCATCTTGTCGACCGCTCCCCTTATTACATGTTTTATGTGTCTGTTTGTCTTTCTGTGTGATTAATATTAGCTCTTTCACGAGCCTCGATCTTGTATACAAAAAACAAAAAAAAACGGCGTCCCAGAGGACTCTGTACTACCTCCCTCACTCTTAAATATATTCCTCCCAACGCCTCAAGCAGAATCACTACTCTCCACATCTGCATATTATGATCTAAACATTGCCTTACAACATCCAATTTTGTTGACACGAACAATACTTCAACAATAACGCGATAAACTTGGAATTTGGCCCATACCGCATCACGTGACTGCATCTCTATCCAAATTCTTTGGAACCCTTTTCACCACAGACAGACATGAATCCAATGCACATCCAAACATTTATTACCATTTTCAATCACAAACTTCTTGACAGACATCCAACATGACTGAGCATCACCATAGATACCCATGTACACAACACACAGATCACCTCACTGCCAAGACAAACTACAAAATCAACAAAGTAAAAACACTCAATAATTTGAACACAAATAATCACTTTTATCAACCTGCGGACATAGCTGGGCCACCACTCCTTCGGACCAAAATATACAAAAACTCGAAAAATACAACACAGAGCTCCCAGGATAGCAACAGGTTACACAACATTTACAAACATACCCACTTACATGCTGATACACAACTACCCCCAAATGTAATCCACCTAAATATGAAATGCACCCAATTCATCACCTCCGCAGCTCAACATCCCTCTCCCCAAAATCCGCTTCTCTGAAACAACACTTTGTTGTGAAATGAGAGTCCATCTGGCTGGACTCCAGTGAGGACACCACCCCTCCCTAATCCAATATCAACATATGCTCCAACCCACACCCAACATGCCCCCTCTGTCTATTGTCCCCACAAACCTCCACACATATTATGACTGGCTGCTCCCCCTGGTCCATCACAGACACCTCTTCAATGACAGATCTCTGGGACGTGTCCGGCAAGTGATGCTGGATACTTGAGTTCCGCCGTTCTTTTCCCTTGATGAGAAACCCAAACAACAACAACAACACCAACAACAACAAAAACAACAGGTAATATTTGTTATGTTTATTCAAACAATGACGACGTTAGTGAGGCCTGAGGGACACACTGGCATACTATCCGAGTGTAGTCAACAGCTGCTTACAAGAACGATCACGTGCATAATTTATATTTCTGTCTATGGGTAATTTACTCCCTAAAACCCAGTGGTAAGAGGGGACAATTGAAACAAAGAAAGGGGAATAGGGAGCAGGGCAAATAAGAATGGAGAATGGTGATCAAATAAGGGGGGTGGGAATATCAGAGGATGGAGGAGGAAGTGGTAAAGAAAACAACAACAACACAGTTGTTGGTAATTTAGGTCAAACAATTGTAATAAAACAATTGCAATAATTAAAATTAAAATTGTAATAAAGTCAAAATAAAACAATTGCGTGGCTTGCGGACTTCCTCTCTAGTCGTAGTCAACGTGTAGCCCTGAATGGGTTTCTCTCATCTCCCCTTCCTGTTCAGGCTGGAGTTCCCCAAGGCAGTGTTCTGGGCCCCGTGCTTTTTCTGGTCTTCATCAATGATCTCTCTGACTCTCTGGAAAATCCTCTCTATCTCTTTGCTGACGACTCTACTCTCTGTCGCTCCATTCTTCATCCCTCAGATCGGCAGTCTGCAGCCTCCTCACTCTCTGCAGACCTGGACAAAATCACAGACTGGTCAAACAAGTGGAACATGTCTTTCAATCCTGACAAATCTCACACTCTCACTGTCTCTCCGAAAAGACCGTCTGGACAACCCTCCCATCCACTTTCTGAATAATCCTCTCCAACAAGTTCTGTCACTCAAGCTTTTGGGTCTCACTATCTGCCATGATCTTTCCTGGGAAAACCACATTTCAAATCTGGCCTCCAAAGCCAGTCGCCGACTGGGCATCCTCCGTCGTGCGAAGTCCTTCCTTGGCACATCTGAGCTCCTCACCACATACAAGGCTTTCATCCGCAGCTCAATGGAATACTGTTCTCCCCTCTGGGCCGGTGCTCCTGCCTCACACCTAGCTTGTATTCACGCTGTTGAAACCAAAGCTTCAGAATCATTGGAATCTCCCGCGATGAAGCTAACTCCGAGGGCCTTTCACTCACTCACCGCAGGCAGGTTGGTGGTCTTTCTGTCTTTGACCGACTCCTCTCCGGCGTTGCTCCCCCAGCTCTCTCTGGGCTCTGTCCCCCAAATATTCCTACAGGTCGCACAAGATCTGCCAGCAACCCTCTTATGGTAAAACTGCCAAAACCAAGACTCTCTGCTCACCTTCACTCCTTCATTCCTCTTTTCTCCCGCCTCTGGAACAAACTTTCACACTCTCTTCAATCCCTCTCCTCCCTCCAGGTCTTTAAAACAGCTGTTCACCACCATGTCTTATCTTCCCCCATCCAAAACCTTGATCTTTTCTACACCTGTTAAAACACCCCAAATCCACCTCTTTAAATCCCGAACTTCTTTCCTGAAATTCCTAGTAGTGTTCGTTTGGTTTGTAGCATGTACTCCTCCCTCCTCCCCCAGCCCTCCTCCTTCCACAGATCTACCGATGTCGCTGTTCTCTTCTGTTGTTGTGCTTGTGTGCTTCCCTCTCTCCCCCTCTCGTCTCCCGCTCCCTTCATCGCATGTTTTATGTGTCTGTGCATGTTTTCATGTTCAATGTGTTAGCTCTTACACGAGCCTCGATTCTGTGTAAAAAAACAAAAATGAAACAGAATGTGGGAGTGTGGGAGACTTGCTCGAAGTGTTGATGTGGAAAGGTTGGCAGCTATGTCGCTCATATGATCTCTCGCTACACTGTAATACAATGTGTTTTATTCAAGGAGCCGTTTCTGCCTGTCGTGCTGCAACTTGAGAACGGATTGACAGATTTCAATGAAACCAATGACCATGGATTCAGGGAACTCCCAGGAAGGTTTGTGATGCAAACATAGATAAATAAATAGATAAATAAATAAATAACGGAGGAAGGTTTGTGCATTGGCGCATGCGGTGAAACTGCAAACGCCAACTTGCGAGTCAGTCAGTCACAGTCTCAGTGTCTCTCAGTGTCTGTCTCTCTCTCTCTCTCTCTCCTCTCCTCTCCTCTCCTCTCTCTCTCTCTCTCTCTCTTAATATTCCCATCAGCAAAGTGAGTGTATAGCTATTGGCCATTGTATGTACCGTTAATTTCACTTCTTTTGAGCAACACGTGGGATTACTTGATTCCTGCACAGTAATTTGCACAAATATTACCTACGGTGAGTAAGTGAAAGGCCCTCGGAATCAGCTTCATCGCGGGAGATACCAATGATTCGGAATGCTTAGGTTTCAACCATATGTAGCTGAGCTAGGTGTGAGGCAGGAGCACCAGCCCAGAGGGGAGAGCGGCAATCCATTGAGCTGCAGATGAAAGCTTTGTATGTATGTGGTGAGGAGCTCAGGTGTGCCAAGGAAGGACTTCGCACGATGGAGGATGCCTTGTCGGTGACTGGCTTTGGAGGCCAGCTTGGAAATGTGGTTTTCCCAGGAAAGATCATGGCAGATAGTGGGACCCAAAAGCTTGAGTGACATAACTTCTTGGAGAGGATTGTTGAGAAAGTAGATGGGAGGGTTGTCCAGTCAGTCTTGTCGGAGAGACACAGTAAGACTGTGAGATTTGTCAGGATTGAAAGACATGTTCCACTTGTTTGACCAGTCTGTGATTTTGTCAAGGTCTGCGCAGAGTGAGGAGGCTGCAGACTGCCGATCTGAGAGATGAGGTATGGAGCGGCAGAGAGTGGAGTCATCAGAAAAGAGATAGAGAGGGTTTTCCAGAGAGTCGGAGATCATCGATGAAGACCAGAAAAAGCACAGGGCCGAGAACACTGCCTTGGGGAACTCCAGCCTGAACAGGAAGGGGCGATGAGAGAAATCCATTCAGGGCCACACGTTGACTACGACCAGAGAGGAAGTCTGCAAGCCATGCGTGGAGATTTCTATGGATACCATTGGAGGAGAGTTTGGTGGGCAGGGTGGGGTGCCAGACCGTATCGAAGGCACGTGATATGTCAAGGGAGACAGCTCTGATTTCCTGTTTGGCATGGAGGACCTCCATCCATTGTTGAGACAGCAGAAGCAGCATGTCCAGAGAAGAATGACCTGGTCTAAATCCAAATTGATGATCCGGAATCAAGCCATTGGAGAAGAGGAAGGATTTGATATCCGAAGCAATGATGGATTCCATGACCTTGCTGATGATTGGGAGCAGGCTGATTGGTCTGTGGTTGCAAGGATCTATTTTTGCACATTTTTTGCGAAAAACGGTAATGTTGGCTGATTTCCAAGCAGGTGGCAGATGACCTTGAGCAAAAGAGAGGGTGAAGAGAATAGAGAGAGGGTGTGAAAGAGCAACAGAGCAGGATTTTAGGACCAGTGGTCTGATGCCGTCTGGTCCAGTTGCAGAATAAGTCAAGGTTTGACAGTTTACGTAATCCCCAACATTGTTGCATGAAAATCGAAAAATAAGCACTGTATATTCGTTCAATATACCGTGGCAATGCACAGCCTAGTTTTATTTTTCCAATTAACAACAGCCGTTTTTTTTTAGCAGTTACTCAAAGATTGATATTCCCGTTAGCGAAGAGATTGGTCTTATATGCTAGTCGGTGAGGAAGAAGAAGCTGCGATTTTGGGCATTAACCCTTTAACTGAAAGCCTGGTGTTAGATTAACGGTTAAGTTGGCTAGCTTAAGATCTTACGCTCTTGCGTTTTAGCCCCTGTCATGCCATTAATTAACACCAGATGGGTTGACTCAGCCCGTCATCCTTCCGAGGTCAGCAAAATGAGTACCCGCTTACTGGGATGAATGAGCCATTCGAGCATCCTGCGTCGGAGTGCTTTGGCAGCGCTATGCATCTGAAGATGCAAAAGGAGTGGAATTCTTCCTTCAACTGAGTGATAGAGGGTTTGACGGAGCATTAACACCCGGAACATCAGCCTCTCATTTCTCAATTGGTACATTGCTTCCTGGAAAAGTGTACAAGACTACAGAAAAACTGAAATAATCAACTTTATGATACACACTTGTACTAAAGCCATTCTGTCGAACTTTAACTAACACGTCCAGATATACAGCAACAGTACAATCATTACCCACTCTTGTTTGCAATCAGACTACCTGGATAAATCTTGTAAAGCAGCCGATCACAAAGGTTATAGTTAACCACACAAATATCATCAAAAAAGTTAGTTAACCACACAAATATCATCAAAAAAGTTATAGTTAACCACACAAATATCATCAAAAAAGTTAGTTATCCACACAAATATCATCAAAAAAGTTATTGTTATCCACACAAATATCATCAAAAAAGTTATCGTTATCCACACAAATATCATCAAAAAAGTTATCGTTATCCACACAAATATCATCAAAAAAGTTATCGTTATCCACACAAATATCATCAAAAAAGTTATCGTTATCCACACAAATATCATCAAAAAAGTTATCGTTATCCACACAAATATCATCAAAAAAGTTATCGTTATCCACACAAATATCATCAAAAAAGTTATCGTTATCCACACAAATATCATCAAAAAAGTTATGATTAACCACACAAATATCATCAAAAAAGTTATCGTTAACCACACAAATATAACCTATGTAACGACACGTTTGAGACAATATTTTAGTTAATCCGAATTTTTTCTCCTTCATCAGTTTTTGCATTCATGAAAATTCACAGAAAATAAGAAAAATGTCCGCCAATAAGGGGCTGCAATTCCCACCCATGGGAATACCTTTAACCTGTTGAAAGATTATCCCACAAAAGGACACAAAAGTATTAAATAAAATAAAATTAACAGCATCCTTAAACTTCTGCTTATCAAAACAATGAAAAGTTGAATATTTATTTTTAGAAAAGAATGCTCTATCAAAACCGACACATAAAAACTTATTAAAAGAGCTAAAAACCTTGTCAATTACTTTGAGGAGTAAATCCCTTACTTGTGCTAAATCCAAATTTGTATAAATAGTCGAAAACTCAAAAACCTCAACTGACTTGATATTGAGGCATCAAATCCTATCTAAGAACTCCAAAATACAATTAATGCTCCAGAAAGTGTTAACACCAGAATTCTTCTCAATTGCCAAACAATATTTCCTGAACTGTTCCCAAACAACTTGTAAACCTGAGTTAACTATAACCGATAACTGTTTGGTACATTGTGAAGATACATTGCCTGGCACCAGCTATAAACCTACACTTGTATGGGTTCTTATGAAGATTTGGGATCCAGAAAAGCCGAGGAATACAAAGATTTACCTCTTTATACATTTAATAATGAAATTATTAACTAAAACTCCCTTATGGTCAGAGATAATATCCTGGAGCGACTTATGACAAGGAACATATGTGCTATTTCCTGTACTGGTGAAAGTAACCGGATCAATGCCGAACCCTCTTAATAAAACCTCCAGGTAAAACTTTTTACAAACCACAACAAAATGATTAACGGCCTTATCCGCTGGAACACTGGTTTAGACCGACCCAGTGAAAGGAAGCCCTGACTACTAAAAAACTTAATCCTATTTTCCAGGACTTCCACAACTCTGTTAAACCATGCATTAAAACTGTTTACAGACAACTTAAACTTGATCCACATTCTGTTAACAAAATTAGAGACAGAATCTACAATTTAAGATCTAATGCAGCTCCAAGGTTGAGTTACTGGTTCCCTATATTTTGCTTCCATTTTCATCAGATCCCTAATTTCACTTTTACCAATAATATTCAAATCCCCAGAAACTTCGTGTCCACAAGGATCAGACAAAAAGGGGGAAGATGAACATGCACAGCCAGTCTCCAAAATGTCCTTTACCATATCTATACCAAGAGTTTTAATAAATTTACTGTAATTGAATAAGGACTGTCCGACGGTCTTAGTGAAGGTGAAATAAATCTTTAATGGGGCTCGCTCCCTAACTTTATCGGGTAATAAATTCTCTATACTAGTATCCCTAAAAATAGAATGAAGTCGAAGCTTATCTACCTGTTTGCTAGAAAAATCGCAAATTAAGAATTCGTGTATCCCATCAACTTTGGGATGAGACTTCTTTGTAAGAACCCTGCTACAAAAAAGAAGAACCACCTTTAGAGGCCATTTTTCCCTGCGGAGCAGGGGTTGGCCTTTTTTGGGCACCGTGGTCCCCTTTTTGAAGCAATGTTTTATGGCCGGATGCCCTTCCTGCCGCCAACCCTGTTAGTCGCCCCTTGCGACACGCAGGGAATTACCAGTGAACATGTACTCAATTTGCCGACCCCGGAAGGATGACAGGCTGAGTCAACCCCCCTGGTTGATTCAGCGATCGCCCGGGATTCGAACCCAGGATCCTCGGATCCCAAGCCGGCACCCTAACCGCTAAGCCAACACCATGCTGTACCCTGCTACAAAAAGCTTCAATCAAAAACGAACACATGTCGTATGAACCTGCTAAGCTCCGGAGAATGTTAGCTAAGACTTGTTTGGAACATGACCTCAGCAGAACATAAAAATCATGAAAAACCTTACCTTCATAAAAACCTTTCGGTTTGTCAATTATCTCTGAAATTTCCATTTTTGGAGCTGTACGACCCCGACTACGACGCCCATGACCCCTAGGTCTCCTACTGATTTGATGAGCAAATACTCATTACCGGAAACATTGCCTGGAGTAACTGACCCAGTACCTTGTACCCTATCATTAAGGCCCAAAGGATAGATCACACATAGGGTCCTAATCCAAAAGTCTTCTTTGCGTTCTAGCTCAACATTGCACTCCTCTATATGATAAAAATTATTAACATTAACTGAATCTATAATAACCTGAATAGAACAACGACTAAAATCATGCCCAACCTCATTGAAATGATTATATAAATATGTCTTAATACCAGACGATACACTAAACCTATGTCCATTCAAACGCTGATGTAAACATTGAGTATTTCTTCCTTTCTGGGTACTTCTGAGCTCCTCACCACAAACAAAGCTTTCATCCGCAGCTCAATGGAATACTGTTCCCCCCTCTGGGCCGGTGCTCCTGCCTCACACCGGCCTTGCTCCCCCTGCTCTGTCTGTGCTCCGTCCCCCAAATATTCCTGCAGGACGCACAAGATCTGCCAGCAACCATCTTCTGGTGAAACTGCAAAAATCAAGACTCTCTGCTCACCTTCACTCTTTCATTCCTCTTTTCTCCCGCGTCTGGAACAAATTCCCGCAATCTCTTCAATCCCACTACTCCCTCCAGGTCTGCAAAATAGCTGTTCACCACCATCTCTTATCTTCCCCCATCCAAAACCTTGATCTTTTCTACCCCCTTTAAAACACCCCAAATCCACCTCTTTGAATCCCCAACCTCTTTCCTCAAATTCCTAGTAGTGTTCATTTGCTATATACCGTGTACCCCTCACTCCTCCTCCAGCCCTTCCCCTTTCCACAGACCTACCGGCGTCCCTGTTCTCTTCTGTTGTTGTGCTTGTGTGCTTCCCTCTCTCCCCCTCTTATCTCCCGCTCCCTTCATTGTAGGTTTTATGTGTCTGTGCATGTTTTCATGTTCAATGTGTCAGCTCGTACACGAGCCTCGATTCTGTATTCAAAAAATAAAAATAAAAGTTTTACCAACATATTGCAATCCACATTTTCCACAGATAAATAACGTACTTTGATTTACATCAACATTCACAGTCAACAACAAAAGTCTTCCCTGTCACATGACAGGCAAAAGTTTCACAAGGTCTAAAAACTTTACAACACAAACATCTCTAGGAATTGCACTTTTAAAAAACAGCTTTACAAGAACTTGACAACACATACTGACTCATACTGACTCATACTGACACTATGTTTTTTCGTTTTTCGTAAGCCTGACATTATTGTCGCTTTTTTCGGTTTTTTGACCTCGTCCAGTTGGCTCAGACCAGACAGAAGAGACAGGTTGACCAGGATACCTATTGGCGAGGAGTTGCCTCGCTTAAGGCGGGCGTTATCCGGTATAGAACTAAAAAGTTCTCCCACCTACACTGACAATGCCTATAGCGTTCAGGGCATGACAGCCATTACCCAGATCTTAAAACCGGATCAAAGTCAGCAGCTGTTTGTTTTTCGTGAACACGAGGGCTGGCAGCTCATGCCCTAAAAGGGAAGAGAAAAATATGGTGCAGGTAAGAGGGGCTAGGGGGGGCAAAGGAATTAAAAGGGGAAGTAAGAATAAAGAGAGTTATGATAGAAAAATATACTCAGAGGCAAAAGTTAGTGTGACTTGGAATTTTTTCATTGGTAATCTTGTGAATGAATTTTTGGATTTGAACCAGAGAAAGAGTGTGTTAAAATGGTCGAAGAAACGCAACCAAGCAGTTGTTGTTCGAATTGCACGAAATTTGCAAGAAGCATGACATATTCGAGAAAAATGGCCAGCAATGTTCACTTTAAAAGGCCAGACAACCAGACGCTTATCATTGCCACTCAATGCAGTCTTAAGAAGTGCAGAAGCCAGAAAAACACCTCTATTCATCATTCTGGAACAAGTTCGACATGCCACGCCTCGGGGAAAATGACAGATGGAGAGCTATCGGTATGCTTCAGTCTGGTACCTCGCAGCGTGATGTTGCTCGTCGATTCAACGTCCATAGAAACACCATTTGGCACAGCTTCACCGAGCTGACGGTAGGACACGTGTCTACAGGTGCACAGGTGAACGTTACATCAGGCCATGTGTTCTGGAAGGGGATCGTTTTGGAGGTGGGGGCGTTATGATCTGGGGTGGGATAACAGCTGCAGCAAGAACGCCAATGATTGTGATTGAGGGGAACTTGAATGCTGTGAGGTACCGAGACGAGATTTTGCAAATGGCCGCTTTACCGTTTTTGCAACAGAACGGCCCTAGAGTGACGTTTCAACACGATAATGCCAGACCACACATTGCTCGAGTTGTACAGCAGTATCTTAATCAGAACAATGTTAATGTGTTACCCTGGCCTGCAAGATCCCCTGATTTGTCACCCATTGAACACGCCTGGGATGAAATGGAGCGACGTTTACGACGTCATCCGAATCCTCCAAAAACGCTGCAGGAACTCCACCAAATCCTTCCTCGGATATGGAATGATCTTCCCAAGGACTTTCATCGACGTTTAGTGGCCTCAATGAGGCGAAGGTGCCAGGCCTGCATCAATGCACAAGGTGGACACACTCGCTACTGACTGTGTGAACTTGCTTGTGAACCCCCTCTTGTGTTGTGGCTCATTTGCATATGCCAGGTGCACTGTTCTTATGGACTGTTGATCGTTACCATACCTTGAAACATTTGTCTTTCCATGTAATAACATTTCATTCGCGGCAGTAAAAGTTTAACACTGATTCTGTTTGTTGTTTGTGTGTCACAATAACTTTTGCCTTTGAGTATAAATAACTGAAAATAACAATAACAACAACAATAATAAACTGATGTAGGATTAGTGGGGCGGCTTAGCCCAAATATTCAAAAGAATTGTGCATTTTGTGAAACAAGCACCAAATTTGGCACAAATGTACATTAATATGTTGCGAACATTTTCAGATATTGGGCCACTTGAAATTCCGTAATTCTTTTTTTCAAATTTTTTCAAATTTCGTAATTTCAAATTTTTCGGGTGACACCGTCACAATTTCGGTCTTCGAGGCCGGCCGATAGGCAAAGTGTGACCGGAAGGGACGAGGTTCCCCTGACCACGTGGCCCTCGATCTGGGAAGCGAGAGGCGTTCCATTAGTGGACGCGCCCCTCACGCCCGACTTTTGGGCGGCCCCGGCAGGCCGTTTGTTTTGACGTTCCGTGACAGGCCCCGCACCCCCACCTCCGGGCCGACCGGAAGCTTGTGCTGAGTACATCATACCTGAACAACTCAGTGAGGCAGAACACAGCAGTGCACACCAGGGTGACCCCTTCAGTGCATAAACCAATTAACCTGTCCACTGCAGGGCATATAGAAATGAAGTTATTTTCTGCATATAATAATAATACAAGTTCAGTTCTATATAACAATTTCTGTTATCACCACTACCACTACAACTACCACTACTACAAGCTTTGTCTGGAATTTTGTGGACTAACAGACAAACAGACATACAGACAAGCTGGGATCAAAACATTACCTCCTTCCACCATTGAGTGTAGAGGTAAACATCATGGAAATTATATCATGCCCTAGATTTAATTCATGCTTACCCGTGTATTTGCTTCACTGGTTCACAAGGTCTTTTGCATACATGTAATTCAGACTCTCGTCTTCATTGCTGACCACACAATGTTCGCAACATATTAATGTACATTTGTGCCAAATTTGGTGCTTGTATCACAAAATGCACAATTCTTTTGAATATTTGGGCTAAGCCGCCCCACTATATCGGCCGGCCTCGAAGACCGAAATTGTGACGGTGTCACCCGAAAAATTTGAAATTACGAAATTTGAAAACATTTGAAAAAAAAAATTACGGAATTTCAAGTGGCCCAATACCTGAAAATGTTCGCAACATATTAATGTACATTTGTGCCAAATTTGGTGCTTGTATCACAAAATGCACAACAGGTTTGCTATGCTGCTACACTAGATTGCATTATTAGCCTTTCGTCGAGGGATGAGGGAACCTTTGAGACCTCGATGAAGGGCAATCACCCGAAACGCCAGCTGTACTTTTGCTTCCCACAATGCTTTGCACGCCAGTGATAACTCTCAGCTGATAAAAGCGACAGTTTGCAATGATTTGGTATGACCATGAGGTATAAACGAGAAAGGAGGACAACATGAATCACACATCACATCTTACACAAAAGCTTCAAAAAGAAGTTAAAGGAACAGAAATAATTTTGCACATAACATGAAGAAGCAGGACACGTGGACAAAAATATTCTGAAAACAAATTGTAATCAAGAGTTAAACAAGCATCCGGAGTATTGCGCTGCAATACATGTCCCCAACGGCAGTCTGTCGTCCCGAAAACTGTTGGGGAAATTACCAAGGGGTTATTCACCCACAGGTTCTGAATCGTTCCCAATCGCTAATTACCTCAGGATGGGCTCTCACCTGTGATTCGCACTCGGGACTTCGATTTATACACCTTGCAGACAGGTCAGCAGAAGCACGAGAAAATAAGTTGTTGATGAACCTTTTGAGTCGCTAAATATCAGTAATTTATGATATTTTCCGGTTCACGATCAATGATCGATGTATATATATATATATATGTTGCTCGGCTTGGCTCCGCCCCTCCCGAAAGCGCGCGCTGTGTCGCGCTTTTGACGTTCGCGAGACGAGGCTGAGGGCGCACGGTGCGGCTTGAGGAGAACTCTAGAATAAACGAGATATCCATTTTTAAAAAATATTTTCGTTTAATTAACGATATCTGCCAAACCACGTGCCCTATCGCAAATTACAAAAGGACATTTTAGTGCTGAACAGGTCTGTGAAGTTTCCCCTCGATTGGATCAAAAATGACGGAGGAGCTCGGTTTTAAAGGTTCATGCTTAAAAACGTCATAACTGTGAAACCATGTGACGCATGACGTCATGCTCGCTGGCTTTTTTGTTCGTCATGGGTATGCGATCCTGCCTGCAAAGTTTGGCCTCGATCTGTTCAGCCGTTGCAGAGAAAAAGGGGTTTTCATGTTTTCACGGAAAACATTATAGGCGGCCGAACGACGTGACCCGTGACGTCATAATTACCATTAAAATATTCTACAGACCGAGTCCCCCCTACGTTGAAAATTTGATCTCAATCGGTCCTATTATTGCAGAGAAAATCTTTTTTAAAGGAAATTAAAACTTAAAATGGCACTGAGTTAAGGATCATCAGAATTATCAGAATTCCCAAAGTTCAAAGTGCCATAACTCTGTCAAAAATGATCGAAACGTCGTGAAGTTCGAACTTGATCTGTAACTTATCATGAGGAAACCATGTGCCAAGTTTGAAATCATTAGCATTAAGCGTTTAGAAAAAAATTCCGGAAAACTGTTCTTTGCGTGACGGACTGACAGACGGACAGACGGACAGACTGACGGACGGACGGACAGACGGACTGACAGACGGAGCGACGGCGTGCAAACCTATAGTCCCCTCCGGTGTACACCGGTAGGGGACTAATAAGAGCTTTGGGGACAAATGCACTACTCGAGGCCACAGGGAGACGGACATCCGTCGATTGGAGGTTTGGAAAAGCCGCGCAATGTCGGTCTGTCTTTCCCGAGGAGAAATCAAACTAAATTTCAACAAACGATTCCGAACTCGGTGTATCTGCCTCTCCGGGCCAGATTTTGGAATCCCCAAATTGATGAGGCCCTACTTTTTCTACAGCTACTCTTGATGAGGCCCGACAGTTCATAGAGGAAACCAGGTGGTTGTGTGAGGAAGGAAACCTTTCCATCGCCACAAGTACATTTCAAATTAGGACGGCACTCAGTAGAGAGCACACCTCCACCTGGCTGAACAGTTTACGTTTTGTATTCCACTGATAGGCCGGATCTACATCCAGACATAAACCAAAATCGAATCGGCTTGTTCTCGTCAACTGACCAACCTGTCCTGTGTACACACACACACACACACGTACACACACACACACACACACACACACACACACACACACACAACCTCGTTTTTTCATTTCTGTTCCTCACAATTCTATCTCTCTCTTTTATTCACACACACACACACACACACACACACACACACACACACACACGTACACACACACAGACACACACACAGACACACACACACACACACACACACACGTACACACACACAGACAAACACACACACACACAGAGATTACTGGAATTATAGATAGATGTACAACAATCCTTTAAATTATTTATATTTAAGTTTAGGAACAACCGATACTGTACAATTAATTAAGTGTGTGTGTGTGTGTGTGTGTGTGTGTGTGTGTGTGTGTGTGTGTGTGTGTGTGTGTGTGTGTGTGTACGTGTGTGTGTGTGTGTGAATAAAAGAGAGAGATAGAATTGTGAGGAACAGAAATGAAAAAACGAGGTGTGTGTGTGTGTGTGTGTGTGTGTGTGTGGATAAAAGAGAGAGATAGAATTGTGAGGAACAGAAATGAAAAAACGAGGTGTGTGTGTGTGTGTGTGTGTGTGTGTGTGTGTGTGTGTGTGTGTGTGTGTGTGTGTGGATAAAAGAGAGAGATAAAATTGTGAGGAACAGAAATGAAAAAACGAGGTGTGTGTGTGTGTGTGTGTGTGTGTGTGTGTGTGTGTGTGTGCGTGTGTGTGTGTGTGTGGATAAAAGAGAGAGATAGAATTGTGAGGAACAGAAATGAAAAAACGAGGTGTGTGTGTGTGTGTGTGTCCACCATAACCCATAACATAACTAACATAACAAAACCATGGAACCTAGTGGCCCGAAACTTTGCATGCATTGTAAGGGAACTCCGAAGGAGAGCTGTGCCACTGATACAGTGCCCCCTTGTTGGTTAGAGCAGGAATTTGTGATTTGTTCATTGTGCCGGCAAATACTCCCTTACTCTCCGTGAAGGTCACCGTGGGGTCTTCAACGTCCAGCGACTAATGCTGACACATGGGACGCCAGTTTAACATCCATCCGAGGGACGGCACATACATTGATGAATCACCCTGCTTGTGAAACACCGGGATGAAAGTTTATAGCTGGGTCGGGATTCGAACCCAGACTGGAGAGCTTCGAGGCGAGTGTGCGTACCATCCTGCCAGCCCTTCCTCATATTGTTGCAACACATACTTTTTGAGTGTGTATATTTTACGACCATTACATTCCGTACTACAATACAAATAGAGCGACCTTTGGATGGGAGTAGTTGTTGCACCCTGATCCTCGAACACGTTAATATTGTTATTACCTCAACCAGCGAAGGCGGACGGAGGTTATTTTTTCACCCGTGTTTGTCTGAGAGCAGGGTATCTCAAAAAGTTATCGACGGATTCGGACAAACTTGGTGGACAGGTTGGGTGGTGGGTGACTAGGATGCATCGATTCGATTTTGGTGAAGATCTGGAGCCAGATCCAGATAGGAGAATTATAATAATAATAATAATAATTCATTTATTTTGTATAGCGCTTTTCCAGAAGCCCAAAGGCGCTTTGACAGAGTGGCAAACATAATGCATAACAATACATGAAAACAACAATTGCAAAAAGACAAGAATCAATAGGGAAATATTTAAAGCAAAAGGAGGGAGAAGGAGAAGAGATAGTCAGGGGTTAAATGCTGTGGGTTGAATGTTGAATGCAGTGTTGAACAGGTGGGTCTTTAGTGATGTTTTGAATGTGGTGAGTGAGGAGGAGTCTCTGATGGTGTGAGGTAGTGAGTTCCAGAGGGTGGGAGCAGCGATGGAGAAGGCCCTGTCCCCCCAGGATCTGAATTTGGTCCGGATGGGGGGGGGGGGGGGGTCAGGAGGTTGGTACCAGCAGAGCGGAGGTTGCGGGTGGGAGTGTGTCTGGAGAGGAGGTCAGCCAGGTAGGATGGGGCCAGGTTATGGAGGGCTTTGTATGTCAAGAGGAGGATTTTGTACTGGATTCTCTGGGGGATGGGGAGCCAGTGAAGCTTGTAAAGGACGGGGGTGATGTGGTCACGGGTCCGGGAATGAGTGAGTAGACGGGAGTTCTGAATGTATTGGAGTTTATTGGTGATTTTTGAGGGTGAACCATAGAGGAGGCTATTGCAGTAGTCCAGACGGGAGGTGATGAAGGCGTGGATGAGGGTTTCTGCAGCCGTGGAGGAGAGGGATGAGCGGAGACGGGCAATGTTTTTCAGGTGAAAGAAGGCTGACTTTGTGATCTGTTTAGTGTATTTGTCGAAGTGATTAATTATATAATTATAAGTTATATTATAAGTGATTAATTATAAGTTATAAGTATATAACTTAATTATAAGTGATTCTTTACCATTTAGAGATCAAGACAAAAATGATACATAGCACACGATATGTCAAAAGTTGTGGATAGATTCAGACAAAACTTGCTGGATGAGTTTGTGTTACAGCCTGAATTTCTAACAACTCAGTGCCTTCAGAAAGTATTCACACCCCATGAGTTTCTCACATTTTATGTTACAGCCTGAATTTAAAATTGATTAAATTGAATTTTACTGTCACTGATCTACACATAATACCACATAATGTCAAAGTGGAATTTCATTTTTAGAAACTTTGCAAAATAATCGAAAATGATACACAGAGATATCTAATTTACATAAATATTCAACCCCATGAATTAATACCAGCACCTTTGTCAGCAATTACAGCTTCAAGTCTTCTTTGGTATGTCTGTATCAGCTTTGCACATCTGGATTCGGGACGTTTCTCCCATTCTTTCTTGCAGATTTGCTCAAGCTCTGTCAAGTTGGATGGGGAGCGTCAAGTTGGATGGAAGAACAGCAATATTCACGTCTTTCCACAGATTCTCAATGGGATTCAAGTCTGGACTTTGGCTGGGCCACTCAAAGACTTTCACGTTCTTGTTCTGAAGCCATTCCAGTGTTGCCTTGGCTGTATGCTTGGGGTCATTGTCCTGTTGGAACATAAATCTTTGCCGCAGACTACGGTCTTTTGCACTCTGAATCAGGTTCTCCTGAAGGATTTCCTGTATTTGGCTCCATTCATTGTCCCCTCTATCCTTAAATTTATCCCAGTCCCTGCTGCTGAAAAGCATCCCCATAGCATGATGCTGCCACCACCATGTTTCACCATGAAGCCTAGATTTGTGAAGTGCTGATTTTCCTTCTGACAGGTTCTCCCATCTCAGCCAAGGAACTCTATAGTTCTGTCGGAGTGGTCATTAGGTTCTTGGCTCTCTGACCACGGTCCTTCTTGCCCAGTTACTCCGTTTGGTTGGCCGGCCAGTTCTAGGAAGTGTGTGGCTAATTCCATATTCTTTCCATTTCCTGATGATGGAGCTCACTTTGTTCTTGGAAACTTTCAACACTAGAAATTGTTTTATACCCTCCCTCAGATCTACGTCTCCTCACAATTCTATCTCGGAGTTCTACGGACAGTTTCTTGGAAATATGGGCTTCACCCAAATCAGTAAACAGTTGACTGGATAAAATGATCGTTCAATTTGTCACTGGTTAAAATGACACAATCCTTGAATTGGCCTAGTATCTGTCTGTCTCAAATGTTGCGTTTATGTAAATGGGCCCAGCTAGCTGTTTAATCCTCGAGTCATGTCATAAATGACATCATAGCATAACGACCCTATAAAACACAATGTCAGTTTGTCCCGCTTCGTAGGTGTGGGTTTTAAAGAAAATCTTTTAGCACGAATGTGTGTTCACTACGGTCTATTTTTGAGGATAAAACAAACTCGAAAATCATTTTCCATAAAAGAGTAATTATGTCTCTTTAATTGGAATTGTAGACGGTGGCTTGCAAACTGAGCCTCAATGGCGGTGTACAGAAGCGTTTTTTTTAAAATAACAGTAAATACAAGGTGGACGGAGGTGAAATTTGTTGCACGTGATGTGCAACGAATGCAGAGTAAAAGGAGTGTTCATTTACATCTGTATGATGTCGAATAGACAAAGAAGATATCAGCACACCTGACACTAGTCCGAGGATTCAGACTTTGGGACGCTCACGAGGCTGCACCGTCAAATAAAGTGTCCCAACCTGTCATTTTCGATGGACATTTTCAACCCCAAAGACCCAATAAACCCCAAACACCAAAAATACCCCAAAGACCCAAAATACCCAAAGACCCAATAAACCCAAAATACCCCAAAGACCCAATAAACCCAAAATACCCCAAAGACCCAATAAACCCAAAATACCCCAAAGACCCAATAAACCCAAAATACCCCAAAGACCCAAAAAACCAAAATACCCCAAAGACCCAAAATACTGAAAAGACCCTGATGACCCAATGGACCCCAAAGACCCAAAGGAGTGTGTTTGTGTGTGTCAGTGTGTGTGTGTGTGTGTTTGTGTTTGTTCGTGCGCGCATGTGTGTGTGTGTGTCAGTGTGTGTGTGTGTGTGTGTCAGTGTGTGTCAGTGCGTGTGTGTGTGTTTGTTCGTGTGTGTGTGTGTGTGTCAGTGTGGGTGTGTGTTTGTTCGTGCGCGTGTGTGCGTCAGTGTGTCCACCTTTAAAGCATTCATGTCTTTTATCCCCATGTAGAGTACTTACTACTGTTCACGACATTGTATTGAATATTTGAAACAGCTGAGCAAATCACTTTAAAACGTGTTCGTCAGTATTTTTTTGGTAATTCCAGGTCATTTCCAGGTCATCCAGGGCATTCAAATCCAGGTCATTGCGGAATATAAGAGGACATGGTGACTTGCATAATAAAGAATATCGGCGAATTATCAATTTGAAAATTATGCTGGTTCAATAAAATGAGACGAAAAGTTGGGGTTTGGTCGAAGCTACCCACCTACCTTAGTCGAACGTACCTACCTACCTTAGTCGAACCTACCCACCTACCTTAGTCGAAGCTACCCTCTCGATCTGTGCCTAAGCGATATACAAACAGCAGCTCTTTAGGAAACAATAAACCAACGAGAACCAATCTCGGTAGAGAGCACACACCTCCACCAGGCTGAACTGTCTACGTTTTGTATCCACTGATAGACCAGATCTGCATCCGGATAATCACCAAAATCGAATCGATTCGTTCTCGTCACCGAACCAACTCATCCACCAAGTTTCATCCGAATCCGTCCAGAACACCCAGGCAGACTCACAGTGGTGAAAACAGACCGCATCCACCTTTTGTGACAGAGGTAACAATTCGGAGGTGATTAATAAATAATAAACATCACACCCAGTCCAGTGCTGATTGAAGGAGAAGCCATTGATCGTGATTGGTATGGAAATAATCCGTCTCGTATCCAAAGTGTACGATTAATGTCATACAAGATAAAACAATTAATAAAAGAGCTCAAGTAAACACACCAAGTAGGAAAAGGTGAAAGGTTAAAACGACTAGTAAAACATACTACTACTGTACTACTATAATGGCTCCAAATCGACCACATGAGGTTTACATGTCCACATCCCTCTACCCCGAGCATCCTCTTGGTGGACCCCACAGCCTTCATGACCCTTACATGTGAATATTAAATTAAATCATAGCGAGGACCCAGAGAGAATGTACGTACATGTGAATATTAAATTAAATAATAGCAAGGCCCTGGAGAGAAAGTACGTACATGTGAATATTAAATTAAATAATAGCGAGGCCCTGGAGAGAAAGTACGTGCATGTGAATATTAAATTAAATAATAGCGAGGCCCTGGAGAGAAAGTACGTACATGTGAATATTAAATTAAATAATAGCGAGGCCCTGGAGAGAAAGTACGTGCATGTGAATATTAAATTAAATAATAGCGAGGCCCTGGAGAGAAAGTACGTGCATGTGAATATTAAATTAAATAATAGCAAGGCCCTGGAGAGAAAGTACGTACATGTGAATATTAAATTAAATAATAGCGAGGCCCTGGAGAGAAAGTACGTACATGTGAATATTAAATTAAATAATAGCGAGGCCATGTGGGAGACAAAGTAAGTACATGTGAATATTTAATTAAATCATAGCGAGGACCCAGAGAGAAAGTACGTACATGTGAATATTAAATTAAATAATAGCGAGGCCCTGGAGAGAAAGTACGTACATGTGAATATTAAATTAAATAATAGCGAGGCCCTGGAGAGAAAGTACGTACATGTGAATATTAAATTAAATAATAGCGAGGCCATGTGGGAGACAAAGTAAGTACATGTGAATATTTAATTAAATCATAGCGAGGACCCAGAGAGAATGTACGTACATGTGAATATTAAATGAAATAATAGTGACGCCCCAGGGGAGAGACAGTCTGTACATGTGAATGTTAAATTAAATAATAGCGAGGCGACGGGGGAGAGAAAGAACGTACATGCAAATATTAAATTAAATAATAGCGAGGCCCCGGGTGAGAGAAAGTAAGTACATGTGAATATTAAATTAAATAATAGCGAGGCCCCGGAGAGAAATAACAAAGTAAATACATGTGAATGTTAAATTAAATAATAGCGAGGCCCCGGGGGAGAGAAAGTACGTACATGTGAATCTACCATGTGAATCTACCATATTCCTCTCTTGGATTAAATCATACCTCTCTGACAGACGTCAGTTCATCTCCATCAATAACTGCAAATCCCCCACTGCTCCCCTCCCCCAAGGTGTCCCCCAAGGTTCAGTTCTTGGCCCCCTCCTCTTCATCCTGTACCTGTCCCCCCTCGGTCACTTAATCCGCCGTCATGGTCTCCAATTCCACTGCTTCGCCGATGACATCCAGCTTTTCATCTCCACCAAGTCCATCTCCACCGCCACCCACTCTATCCTGACAAACTGCATCACTGAAATAAAATCCTGGCTTCAAATCAACTTCCTCAAACTTAACTGTGATAAATCTGAAATAATCATCATTGGCCCAAAAACGCTCACCAAGTCCACCCATAACTTTGCCCTCAACATCGACGGTATCCCAGTATCCACCTCCCCTCACATCCGGAATCTTGGCATCATCTTTGACCAAACCCTCTCCTTCGACAAATACACTAAACAGATCACAAAGACAGCCTTCTTTCACCTGAAAAACATCGCCCGTCTCCGTCCATCCCTCTCCTCCACGGCTGCAGAAAACCTCATCCACGCCTTCATCACCTCCCGTCTGGACTACTGCAACAGCCTCCTCTATGGTTCACCCTCAAAAATCACCAATAAACTCCAATACATTCAGAACTCCGCTGCCCGTCTACTCACTCATTCCCGGACCCGTGACCACATCACCCCCGTCCTTTACAAGCTTCACTGGCTTCCCATCCCCCAGAGAATCCAGGACAAAATCCTCCTCTTGACCTACAAAGCCCTCCATAACCTGGCCCCATCCTACCTGGCTGACCTCCTCTCCAGACACACTCCCACCCGCAACCTCCGCTCTGCTGGTACCAACCTCCTGACCCCCTCCATCCGGACCAAATTCAGATCCTGGGGGGACAGGGCCTTCTCCATCGCTGCTCCCACCCTCTGGAACTCACTACCTCACACCATCAGAGACTCCTCCTCACTCACCACATTCAAAACATCACTAAAGACCCACCTGTTCAACATTGCATTCAACATTTAACCCACAGCATTTAACCCCTGACTATCTCTTCTCCTTCTCCTTCCTTTTGCTTTGATTATTTACCTATTGATTTTTGTCTTTTTGCACTTGTTTTTTGTACTCTGTCAAAGCACCTTTGGGCTTCTTGAAAAGCGCTATATAAAATAAATGTATTATTATTATTATTATTATTATTATTATAAAACACAATGTGTGTGTGTTTGTCTGTCCCCCTTCATAAGGCTAGGTTTTAAAGGCTTTGAGTTGTGCTTTAGGAGGGATTTGAGTGAGGGGGTTTAAGGGGCAATCTTAGCGGATTTAAGGGGGGGACACAAATCTGTGTGTCCACCGGTTAAAAGACCTAAAAGACTCTGAGGACCCAAAAGACCCCAAGGACCCAGAAGTCCCAAAAGACCCAATGGAACCCAAACACTCAAAATACCCAAAGACCCAAAATACCCTGTAGACCGTTAAAGACACAAAAGATAATGAAGATCTAGAAGACCTCAAAGACCCAAAGGACCCCAAAGACCCAAAAGACTGAAAAGACCCTGAAGACCCAATGGACCCCAAATACTCAAAATAAGATGAAGACCCAAAATACCACGAGGATCCAAAAGACCCAAACAACCCCCAGGACCCGAATGACAAAAAGGACACAAAAGACCCCAAGGACTCAGAAGAACCCCAAGTACTCTGAAGATCCAAAATACCCCGAAGACCCAAAAGACCGAAAAGATCCTATGGACCCCAAACACCCAAAAAGACCCCAAAGACCCAAAAGACCTAAGATCAAAAAGACCTGAAGGAACAAGAAGACCCCATATACCCCAAAGTCCCAAAATACCATATTGACTGTTAAAGACACAAAAGACCATGAAGACCTAGAAGACCCCAAGGACCCAGAAGACCCCAAGTATTCTGAAGATCCAAAATACCCCAAAGACCCAAAATACCAAAAAGACCCAATAAACCCCAAACACCCAAAATACCCAAAATACCCCAAAGACCCAAAATACACCAAAGACCCAAAATACACCAAAGACCCAAAAGACTGAAAAGACCCTGATGACCCAAATGGACCCCAAAGACCCAAAATTTTTGTAAGACCCAAAATACCCTTATACCCAAAAGACCTCAAGGACCCAGAAGACCCAATAGACCCCAAACACCCAAAATAACTGAAGACCCAAAATACCCTGTAGACTGTTAAAGACACAAAAGACCCCAAAGACCCCAAAAGACCCCGAAGACCCAAAAATACCCTGAAGACCCAGAAGACCCAAAACACCCTGAAGACCCAAGACACCCTGAAGACCCCCAAAGACCATTTAGACCTAAAATACACTTAAATACCCCAAATAACCAAAATACCCCAAAGACTCTTAAAGACTCAGAGGAAACAAAAGACCCTTAAGACCCAAATTCCCCCGAAGGCACCGAAGGCCCAGAAGACCCCGGAGACCCAAAACACCCAAAAGACGCCAAATACCCTTAAAGGCCTAAAGGATACAAAAGATCCTGAAGACCCAAATGGCCCTGAAGACCCAAACACCATGAAGACCCAAAATACCCAAAAGACACCAAAATGGTCAAAGATGCCTATCCCTCTGAAACGACACGTGGTAAGGCGCGTGGAGCGCATCCTCTTTGGTGGACCCCACAGCCCTCATGACCCTGACACGTGAATATTAAATTAAATGACAGCAAGGCCCCGGGGGAGAGAAAGTACGTACATGTGAATATTAAATTAAATAATAGCGAGGCCCCAGGGGAGATAAAGTACACGTACATGTGAATATTAAATTAAATAATAGCGAGGCCCCGGGGGAGATAAAGTACACGTACATGTGAATATTAAATTAAATAATAGCGAGGCCCCGGGGGAGATAAAGTACGTACATGTGAATATTAAATTAAATAATAGTGAGGCCCCAGGGGAGATAAAGTACACGTACATGTGAATATTAAATTAAATAATAGCGAGGCCCCAGGGGAGATAAAGTACACGTACATGTGAATATTAAATTAAATAATAGCGAGGCCCCGGGGGAGATAAAGTACACGTACATGTGAATATTAAATTAAATAATAGCGAGGCCCCGGGGGAGATAAAGTACGTACATGTGAATATTAAATTAAATAATAGTGAGGCCCCGGGGGAGAGAAAGTACGTACATGTGAATATTGAATTAAATAATAGCGAGGCCCCGGGGGAGATAAAGTACGTACATGTGAATATTAAATTAAATAATAGTGAGGCCCCGGGGGAGAGAAAGTATGTACATGTGAATATTGAATTAAATAATAGCGAGGCCCCGGGGGAGAGAAAGTACGTACATGTGAATATTAAATTAAATAATAGTGAGGCCCCGGGGGAGAGAAAGTATGTACATGTGAATATTGAATTAAATAATAGCGAGGCCCCGGGGGAGATAAAGTACGTACATGTGAATATTAAATTAAATAATAGTGAGGCCCCGGGGGAGATAAAGTACGTACATGTGAATATTGAATTAAATAATAGCGAGGCCCCGGGGGAGAGAAAGTACGTACATGTGAATATTGAATTAAATAATAGCGAGGCGACGGGGAAAGTCACGCGCTCTTGCTTTGTACGCCTTAACGGGAAGAAGAAGAAGCACCATCGTGTAAGATCTTGTGGACACGCTTTCTATGAAATCGTCTCTGTAAGCCGATCCGGTCCATACGTCATGATCACGCTGGACCAGGAGAGACACGATCGGTAAATTTGTTCCGTCATCGTGATGCTGATGACGCGATGACGCAGAGCGCGGGGACCTGGTCCTATGAGCATGAGATTAACATTGAATGGATGGTGGGAATCGGACAAAGTATGGATGTACGAGCAAAGTGACACAAGGACAAGTACCTTTGGTCTCCGACACGACGGACATCGTCCGCTTCTGCGTCGTCCTTGAGCCGGTAATGTTGAGAGAACGAGGAAGTGCAAGGAAAAGGAGGGAGATGGGAGACGTGGGCGGAGCTTATTAAGGGGGCGGGGCGAGGTTGCGAAAGGATCGATTCCATTTTGCGGGAACCTTATTATTTCTTTTAAACCTCCCCCTATATCAGAGTCCAGGGGTCGACAACCTAATTAACAACAGACTTTTTTTTTTAAATTCGGTCAAAAACCCAAAATCTTAAAAGCCACAACAATAACCCCGATTTCAAAAATCCAGGATCACTGCTCACCTGCGCTCATTCATTCCTCTTTTCTCCCGCCTCTGGAACAAACTCCCTCAGTCTCTTCAATCCTTCTCATCCCTCCAGGTCTTTAAAACAGCTGTTCACCACCATCTCAGATCGTCCCATTCTCCAAATCCCTAATCATGATCTTTTGTCCCCTCGTTAACCCGAGACATGTTATGCCCCCGACCCTGATATGTGAGCCCCCAAGACCACCTACTCCCAAATTTACATTCACCCCCCGAGTTTCCTTCTGTATCCATCTTGTGCACCCCATACATCCTCCCCTACCCCTCTTTCCTCCCCACATCCCTTATTTGTCCAAGCCTCCTTCTACTTTGTCCATCAACCCCCGTCTCTGCTGTTCCTTTTCTTCTGGTCCATCGTGATCTGCTCAGTGATCTCGCTCCTCCATGAGCCTTGCCTTTATATCAAAAAATAAAAACACAGACACACTCATTACCTCCGCCACTGAAGGTGCGCCCAGGTTCTTTTTTCACCTGTGTTTATCTGTGAGCAGGATATCTCAAAACGTTGTGGGCGGATTCGGACGAAACTTGATGGACAGGTTTGGTGTGAGACAAGGACGAATTGATTCGATTTTGCTGAAGATCCGGATACGATGATTTTTAAAGTCATTCTTCATTATAGACGTGGCCAAAAACGACATATAACATGATTTGTGAGAAACTTGTGGATGGATTATAACAAATCTTGGTGGTTGAGTTGGTTTGGTGACAAGAACAAGTAATTCGATTTTGGTTCAGGTCCGAATCCAGATCAGACCTGTCGGTGGATACAAAACGGAACCTGTTCAATCTGGTGGAGGTATACTCTCTACCGAGTGTTCTAGTTTGTGATGCAATACATGTTTATACACACACACACACACACACACACACACACACAACACAACACAACACATACATAGCACATACATACACAACACAACACACACACACACACACACACACACACACACACACACACACACACACACACACACACACACACACACACACACACACACACACATAAATACACACACGCACACACACACACACACACGTAATTTAGACGCAGGAGGAGACACTTTGGCCCATCATTCCAGCGCTACATCAACACCAGCCCAAATTATATAAAACAAAAAATGAAAAATGTTTTTTATTTGAAAAATTGGGTTTACTACTTTGTAGAAGCGCCTTTGGCAGCGATTACAGCTTTGAGTCTTCTTGGGTATGTCTGTACCAGCTTTTCACATCTGGATATGGGGAGTTTCTCCCATTCTTCCTTGCAGATTTGCTCAAGCTCTGTCAAGTTGGATGGGGAGTGTCGGTGAAGAGCAATCTTCAAGCCTTTCCACAGATTCTCAATGGGATTCAAGTCTGGGCTCTGGCTAGGCCACTCAAGGACTTTTACGTTCTGGCTGGGCCACTCAAGGACTTTCACGTTCTGGTTGGGCCACTCAAGGACTTTCACGTTCTGGCTGGGCCACTCAAGGACTTCCACGTTCTGGCTGGGCCACTCAAGGACTTTCACGTTCTGGCTGGGCCACTCAAGGACTTTCACGTTCTGGTTGGGCCACTCAAGGACTTTCACGTTCTGGCTGGGCCACTCAAGGACTTCCACGTTCTGGCTGGGCCACTCAAGGACTTTCACGTTCTGGCTGGGCCACTCAAGGACTTTCACGTTCTGGCTGGGCCACTCAAGGACTTTCACATTCTGGCTGGGCCACTCAAGGACTTTCACGTTCTGGCTGGGCCACTCAAGGACTTTCACGTTCTGGCTGGGCCACTCAAGGACTTTCACGTTCTGGCTGGGCCACTCAAGGACTTTCACGTTCTGGCTGGGCCACTCAAGGACTTTCACGTTCTGACTGGGCCACTCAAGGACTCTCACGTTCTTGTCTGAAGCCATTCCAGTGTTGCTTTGGCTGTATGTTTGGGGTCATTGTCTTGTTGGAACGTAAATCTTCGCCGCAGTCTAAGGTCTTTTGCTCTCTGAGGCAAGTTATCCTCAAGGATTTTCCTGTATTTGGCTCCATTCATTGTTCCTTCTGTCTTTACAAGTCTCCCAGTGCCTGCTGCTGAAAAGCATCCCCATAGCTTGATGCTGCCACCACCATTCTTCACGGTAGGGATGGTGTTGGATGGGTGATGAGCTGTGCTCAATTTCCACCAGATGTCGCACCTGAGATGGTGGTGAACAGCTGACTTGAAGACCTTGCGGGAAGAATGAGATTGAAGAGCATGTGGAAGTTGTTCCACAGGCAGAATTAAAGAGGAACAAATGAGAGGAGTGATCTGGATTGAGGTAGTTTCACCAGATGGTGGTTGATGGTAGACTGTGTGAGCCCTACAGAAACCTGGGGGTGAGGGGACAAGGCACGGAAAGAGCAGAGGGTGCAAGACCAGAAAGGAGGCGGTAGAACACAGAGAGACCACCGACCTGTCTATGATGGCGTAGTGATAGACGCATAGACGGAGCTACATCACTGGAGATTCCAATAATCTTGAAGGCCTTGGTTTCCATGGCGTCAAATTGAGCAAGATTTGAGGCAGGGGAGCCAGCCAAGAGGGGAGAGCAGTACGCCATTAAACTGCGGATGAAAGCTTTGTTCATGCATAGGAGTTCAACAGGTGCGCAGGAAGGATTTATACGACGGAGGACGCCCAGTCAGCACTTGCCCGTTGGAGTCCAACTTTGAAATTGCCACTCTTTTCTTCAAATGCTGAAAATTATGTTTCAAAGATTATTTGAATCACAGATTCTAGAAATGGCAGGTCAGCAGTGCCAGGCGATCAGAACCGAATCAAGGTATCGGTTTGCAACCAATGTGATTGACGACAACACAAACAGGTGGTTTGACAGGTATTTTCACACCGATATTTGTCACTGGCCAACAACACCATCCACTTGAGACCTTTACTGGTCAGTGGGTATTATTAAGGACCTCGGGCCACCGAATTTTTTTGTATACTCAGTATCGGCTCTTATGAGAGCTAACACATACAATATATAATAAATGGAGTGGGAGACAAGAGGGGAGAGAGAGAGAGAGAGAGAGAGAGAGAAGTACAAAAACAGTAGTGAAGAGGGATATTGGGAGATCAGTCGAAGGGAGAGCGCTGGGGTGGGGGTACACGGGACAAACAAGATGGATACTACAAGGACTTTCAAGAAAGAGAACAGGGAATTTGAAGGATGTAGATTTGTGGGTGGATTAACGGGGGTAGAAAAGATCAAGGTTTTGGATGGGGGAAGATAAGAGATGGTGGTGAACAGCTGTTTTGAACACCTGGAGGGATGAGTGGGATTGAAGAGAGTGAGGGAGTTTGTTCCGGAGGCGGGAGAAAAGAGGAATGAAGGAGTGAAGGTGAGCAGAGAGTTTTGATTTCGGCAGTTTAACCATAAGAGGGTTGCAGGCAGATCTTGTGCGACCTGTAGGAATATTTGGGGGACAGAGCCCAGAGAGAGCTGGAGGAGCAAGGCCGGAGAGGAGTCGGTAAAAGACAGAAAGACCACCAACCTGCCTGCGGTGAGTGAGTGAAAGGCCCTCGGAGTTAGCTTCATCGCAGGAGATTCCAATGATTCTGAAAGCTTTGGTTTCTACAGCGCGAAGCTGAGCTAGGTGTGAGGCAGGAGCACCGGCCCAGAGGGGAGAGCAGTATTCCATTGAGCTGCGGATGAAAGCCTTGTATGTGGTGAGGAGCTCAGGTGTGCCGAGGAAGGACTTCGCACGGCAGAGGATGCCCAGTCGGCGACTGGCTTTGGAGGTGAGGAGGCTGCTGCCTGCCGATCTGAGGGGTGAGAGATGGAGCGGCAGAGAATGGAGTCTTCAGCAAAAAAGATAAAGAGGTTTTACCAGAGTCGGAGAGATCATGGATGAAGATTAGAAAAAGCACAGGGCCCTGAACACTGCCTTGGGGAACTCCAGTCTGGACAGGAAGAGGAGATGAGAGAATTCCATTTGGAGTCACTTGTTGACTACGAGAGGAAGGTTATCGCCGGTATCCTCAACCAATTACAAAACTCCAGCTCCAAACCTACAGGGGGCACCACATAAGTGGCACAACCGCCGCACCAGGAAATGTTGCTGCCCACAGTCACGTGCTGCATATGAACGAAATTAAGAAGAAGAAGAATCCTGTGCATCAATTGGGCTGTCCTGTTCCCAATCGAAACACTCAAACGTTTAGTGACGATCTTAAACATGCCTCGATTATGGCATTCCAGAAACTTCTCACAGAGATCTAGAGGATTTGCCAGAAAGAAGTTTAATTGAAAATAAAAAGGAAGAACTTGAAGGAGCAGAAATCGTGCCACAGGTTGATGTTTATGGGTTTGTGAGCAATCGCAAGTTAAGCTTTGCAGATTCTTTATTTATTCCAATACCAGTTTGCATGTTGATACTTGCTTGTTTTGTTTGTTTTTCAGAAGAAAGACCTCAAAACTTCATGAGCCTTGAACACGCCCAGGATGCAATCAGGTGTCCATTACCAGGACTGAAGCAAGCACACCCCGAGTGTCAGAGTGTTCCAGCTCGGATTGCGAGTGGTTGGAGTAAACAAGCGTTTTCACAGGTGAAACAGGACTCGTGTGACGATGCCGACGATAGAAAGCAGCACTCTGTTTGCAAATGACAAACCGTTTTCTCTTTCGAAGATCGAGGCGCAAGGTAATGGAGGGCATTATCTGATGGTAGGATATCAACTCTTGGACACAAAAATCACTAGAACGCCACTCAGTGGAGAGCATACCTCCACCTGGGCAACAGTTTACGTTTTGTATCCTCGAGTAGACCAGAAAATCATAACACAGAATCACATTTAATCAAAATCATCCGTCCACAACTTTTTCAGATATCCTGCTTTGTATCGTTTTTGGCCCTATCTCCCAATGGCGAAGAATCACTTCATAAAATTCTACTAGCCGGATCCGGATTGTCACCAAAATCGAATCTATTTGTCCTTGACAGACACCCGACCTGTCCACTAGGTTTCGTCCAAATCCGTCCGTAACATTTTGAGATATCCTGCTATATGTTGGTTTTGGTCCAATCTCCCGATGGTGAAGAATCACTGAAAAATTAAATAATTCTCATATCCGAATCCATGTTCAGATCTACACTAAAATTGAATCGATTCATCCTTGTCAGACACCCAAACGGTCCACCAAGTTTCGTCCAAATCCATCCATAACTTTTTCAGATATCCTGCTTTGTATCGTTTTTGGCCCTATCTCCGAATAGTGAAGAAACACTTAAAAATTCAACCAGCCGGATCCGAATCCGGATCTTCACCAAAATCTAATCATTTCTTCCTTGTCACATACACTACCTCTCTGCCAAATTTCGTCCGAATCCCTCCAAAACGTTTTGGGATATTTTGTTCACAAACAAACAAACAGACAGACAAACAGACAGGGGTGAAAACATAACCTCCCATCCACCTTTGGTGGCGGAGGTAAAGAGAATGAACGAACGAACAGAGAAAAAATAAAGGGGGGATAGAGAAGGAAATGAAACACTGCTACCTACCTGCAAGTAGTTGGGGTTTCACTAGGAAGGGTTAATGGGGGTAATAATGAATATGATTAGGGATGGGGGATGACATTAGATGGTGCATCTCCTTGAATCCTTGGAGGGAATAGCGAGACAGAATGCCCTCGTGAAGGCCTCCTGAAGGTGGTTCCACAAACGGGAGAAGCAAGGAACAAAGGTTAGAATCCCACTCCTGACACCAGAATTATGGTCACAGGAATCTAACCGCCAGGTGGAAGGGCCACAACTTTGGTCATAGATCCGCGTCGATAGATTACTCATCTTGTCTTACTTAGTATTAACACACACACACACACACACACACACACACACACACACACACACACACACACACACACACACACACACACACACACACACACACACACACACACACACACACACACACACACACACAATCCTGACAACAACAAAAAACCTCCCCCTCCCCCTCCAAACTCTGTTCCATCTTTGCTCCCCCTCTCCCCAACCCTGAGGACCCACCCTTCCCCTCCCAACCAAAAGGAATCAATCCCCTCCCTACACTCAAGCCTTCACCCCCCCCCCCCCCTCCATGTCCCATGGAAAGTCCTCAATCATCTCACCCTCTTCCAAAACTGTCCCATCTTTACTCTCACCCTCCTTTTGTAGTTCTCCTTATGTTCCCTTTATATGAAATGAGGTCCAATGGTACCAAGCTCCTGCCCTCCCATGACCACGATACTCCTCCACTCCCCTCTGTCCTCAGCCAACACTCTCCACTCTCCAACCACTCCCACCTGACTGAAACCCCTCTTTACACAATCCTCCCATCTCAACTGCAGTCCACATCTTTTCCTCCTACCTTGTTCTCTCGACCTATCCCCTCTCTTTTCTATTCTCTCTTCCTCCATCTGCACCAAGTGTCCAGTCCATCTCAACCGGTATTTCACCAATTTCCCCATCAAACTCATCTGCACACCAATGTCCTCCCTCAGTTCATCCATTCTCCTTCTATCCACCCTCTTCAATCCCGCAATCCTCCTGACCCAGTTGTTCTCACAAACATGCAGCCTCTGTTGATGTCACTCAGTCAGTGCCACCGACTCCAGACTGTGAAGGTAGGCCGACGTTACGCACGACATCAGAAACTTTCCTTTCAATCTCCTTGAAATCTTTCTGTTTGCTATTACACCCTCCACCCTCCTCCATGCATTCACACCTACCTGAATCCTCATCCGCACCTCTGCCTCTGACTTATCATCCCAGGTCACTGTTCCACTTCAGATATTCAAACCTATTTCCTTGTCTGATCTCCTTCCCCTCTAACCTGATATTCATTTATTTTCTCAGCTTCCCAACCTACATCACATCTGTCCAGCTTACCAGCTCCATCACCATGATAAACAGAAGTGGACTGAGAGAGCGTCACATTGAATTCCTCCGACATCCCAGGACCAACTAAAACTCTTCCCTTCATTCCCTTGTACATCTTTTCACCAACGTAACGTCTGCCTCTGGCACTCCCATCCATCTCGGTGTCGCCATCACAATCTCTCTCAGGACAGTGTCCTCGACCTTCTCCAAATCCACAAATCCCAATGCCATTTCACCTTGCACCTCTAACCTCTTCTCCACAAGCTTTCTCAGAGTGAACATCCCATCTGCCATTCCCTACCCTTTCTAACCCCCCGCTGCTCTTCTCCGATCTCCTTCTCCACACTCCTCCTTATCCTCCCATCCAGAACCCTCTCCAGCACCTTCATGACATGACTAAGGAGTGTAATTCCCCCGTACTACCTCGGATCTTGAACATACCCCTTCTCCTTCCATATCGGCACAATTAACCTTGTCCTCCACTCCTCCGGAATTGACCTATTTCTCATACATACATTCAACAACCTCTTTGTCCACCTGACTCCGACTTCTACCGTTGCAATTATCATCTCTGTGCATACCTCATCGATGCCTGGCACCCTTCCCATTTTGATCCTCTTCAATGCCGTCCGCATTTCTTCTTCCATGACCTCCACCAACTCAACTTTTCCCTCCACAAAACTCGGTAACTCCAGCTCACTTTTGCTTCTTTCCCGGTTCAACAGCTGTTTGAAATATCCTTCCCACAACTTCAAAACTGTGCCCCTCTCTGTCACTAGCCTTCCTTATTTATCACCCCTCCCTTCATATCCTTGCTATCTTCATTCCTGTCAAAAGCCAATTTATAGATCATCTTCCTCCCACCATCCTCCCCCAACATTTTTTTTTTTTTTTTTTTTTTTTTTTTGTATACAAGATCGAGGCTCGTGAAAGAGCGAACATTTATCACACAGAAAGACAAACAGACACATAAAACAAATAACATCGGGAGCGGTAGACAAGATGGGGAGAGAGGGGGAAGGACACAAACACAACATTTGAGAGCAGGGACCGAGAGACATGGAGACATCGAGAGATCTGTGGGAGGGAGAGGGCTTTGGGGGGGGACAGGTTGAACAGCTCCTCTTCCATATCATTCCTCACATTACCCACAGCTCTCCCTGCTACTTTTTTTCTTCTGCCCATACAGGTGCAGCAATCCCGCATCCGGCTGCCTCTCTCTATCCTCTTCCAAATCTCCCTCTTTTCACCAATTGCCTTCGCTACTTCTTCTGCCCACCATACCTGGTTTCTATCTCTCGACGATGCACCTATTCCTGACATCCTTCCACAAAAACTTCTGCAATTCCCTTAAATGCTCCTCCATGCTTCTTCCAATCCTCCCCCAAACCTCTTTCATGGGCGTTAATGTCCCCCTCAAAAAATAGCATCACCTCCATCTCAATCATTCCTGTCATCCTCTCTAGTGCATCACTGAATTCCTGCTTCTCCATCCTACACCTTCCCGTTTGTGGCCTAGAAACCGACATAACACACACCATTTGCCTCTGTATCTCCACCCATGCCATAACTATCCGTCCGTCCAACCTTTCCAATCTGACGATCTGATTGCTGATCTCTTCTGATACTGTTATTCCCACGCCACTACTCCTTCCATCCCTACCCATGTGCAACAGCTTGTATCCCCCGATCAACCTCCTCAATCTGTCCCATTTCTGTCTGGTCTCCTGCACACATCACACTTTTAACCTCCTTCTCTGCATCATCTCCATCACCTCAACTCATCTCTCCCTCCTTCCCCCCATTAATCCCATATTCAAACTACCGAGCCGAACCTCACCTCTGAACAACTGCCAGCCTGGCAGAGCAAGTACCACCTTGAACAATTTGGGACACTCAGGTCATAAATCAGCAGCGCTGCCCTGGCTGACCTGCTGGACCTACTACCCGAGGCTGTTATCATAATCCTGCGGGCGAGCTTTCCACCTCTGCTCCTGCTTTCTCAAATCCACGTTCTCACTTAGAGACTTTTCCCAGATTGTTTTTCATAGTTTTGTTTAACTATTATTTAAATATGTTTAAACCGCAGCCGTGATGCTGACACGCCCACCCCCCCCCCCCCCTCAGAATTTCCATGTTTTAAACGTTTCCCAGTGTGTACCCTGGATTAGAATAGGTACACCGTATCCCTGCGTGTCGTAAGAGACGACTAAGAGGGTTGGCGTCAGGAAGGCCATCTGGCCATAAAAACATTGCCTCAAAAAGAGAACCATGACAATTACAACTACATATGGGCAGGGTACAGCCCGAAGTGGAGATCGGTTTCTGAGGTTTGGGACATGGAATGTAGGGACAATGACAGGAAGATCAGGAGAAGTGGTGGAAGTATTGGTCAGAAGAAGAGTGGACATATGTTGTGTGCAGGAGACGAGATGGAAGGGAAGTGGTGTGAGAATGGTGAAGGGTAGGCAGGGAGAGAAATACAAGTTTATGTGTCAAGGGTGCCTGGAGGGCGTGAATGGTGTTGGTGTCCTGTTTTCTGAGGAGTTTGTAGACAGTGTGGTGAGTATGACTAGAGTGAGTGATAGGTTGATGATGGTGAAAATGATGATTGGAAAGCTCTTGGTGAACGTCATCTCGGGATATGCTCCGCAGGTTGGTCGAAGCGATGATGAGAAGGACAAGTTCTGGTGTGCGATAGAGAAGCTGATGGAAAACGTGAAAGATGAGGAAGTTGTTGTGGTAGGAGGAGACCTAAATGGACATGTGGGAAGGAGTATGGATGGTTTTGACGGAGTTCATGGGGGTTACGGGTATATGGTGTGAGAAATGGAGAAGGTGAAAGGATTTTGGAGTTTGCTGATGGAGCTGATTTGTTGATTTGTAATACTCAGTTCCAGAAAGAGGATAATAAGCTTGTTACATACACGTCAGGTGGGTCGACGACAACCGTTGACTACCTGATGGTGCGTAGGCGAGATAGGGGGCACCTCCGGGACACAAAGGTGATCCCGGGGGGAGGAGGCTGTTTCACAGCACCACTTGGTTGTCTGCGACATAAGGGTGAAAGGTGCGAGGAGAGCTCGGCGGGTGAAGTACCAACCGAGAATGAAGGTGTGGAGGTTGAAAGAGGTGACAGTAAGGGAGGCATTAAAAGAGAGGCTGAGTAGGGTCGGGGATGATGTGGTTGAGCTTGAAAGTGGTTGGATGTCAATGAAAGCTAGTCTGTTGGGAGCCGGTGGTGAGGTATGTGGATGGACAAAAGGACCACCGAGGCACTCGGAAACATGGTGGTGGAATGATGAAGTTGGAAAGAGGATTGACGAGAAGAGGAAGAAGTTCAAGGAGTGGCAGAAGGCGAAGGGTACGGGAGCAGAAACAGCAGAGCATGAAAGTTATAAGGCAGCCAGGAAGGCTGCAAAGAAAGAGGTAGCAAAGACGCAGGAGGCATGTCGGAAAATGTTCGGAGAACGCTTGGATTCGGAAGAGGGTCAGAAAGCAGTATTCAGGATTGCAAAGCAGATAGCGAAAGAGAGGTGTGATGTGATTGGGGTGAGTTGCTTGAAGGATGAAGTGGGACAAATCGTTGTCGACCCAGATGGAATTAAAGGAAGATGGAAAAGATATATGGAAATGCTGTTAAATACAGAGAATGAATGGGATGGCAACATAGAGAGTAACCCAGTTTTAGGACCGGCAGAGAAGATAACTGAGAAGGAAGTTGAGGAAGTGATAAAAGCAATGAAGGGTAGAAAAGCGGGAGGGCTGATGGGAGTTGTGGGAGATATGTTGAAGGCAGCAGGAAGTTGGGGTGTGAAGAGAATGACAGAGATCTGTAATCTGGTGGTGAAAGAAGGCTGCATTCCAGTGGATTGGGAACTGAGTACCCTCATCCCTCTATACAAGGGGAAAGGTGACCCTCTGGAGTGTGGCTCGTACCGAGCGATAAAGTTATTGGAGCATGGAATGAAGGTATTGGAAAGGGTGTTGGAGAGGAGGATAAGGAAGAAAGTGAAGATCGACGAAATGCAGTTTGGATTTATGCCAGGAAGAGGAACGACAGACGCGCTTTTCATTGTGAGGCAGTTGCAGGAGAAGTACATGGAGAGGAGGAAGAAGTTGTTTCTTGGGTTTGTTGATCTGGAGAAAGCATTCGATAGGGTTCCATGCAAAGTATTGACATGGGCATTGAGGAAGTTAGGAGTGGGGGAATGGTTGATCAGAGTAGTGATGGCAATGTACAAAAGAGCGCGCACAGCTGTAAGGACGAAGGACGGGAACAGTGGTGAGTTTGAGGTGAAGGTGGGAGTGCATCAGGGGTCGGTACTAAGTCCACTACTATTTGTAGCTGTGATGGAGGTGCTGGCTCAGAACGTAAAGGAGGGTTTACCGTGGGAGTTGTTGTATGCAGGTGATCTGGTGTTGATTGCGGAAAGTATGGATGGACTGAAGCAAAAGATGAACAAGTGGAAGGAATGTATGGAGACAAAAGGTCTGAAGGTGAATATCGGAAAGACGAAGGTGATGGCAAGTGGTAAAGCACGTGGTGAGGTGGAAAGAACTGGGAAGTGGCCCTGTGCTGTGTGTAGGAAGGGTGTCGGAGTGAACTCCATTCAATGTACAATGTACGCTGAGTGGGTTCATTAAAAATGTAGTGGTCTGAGAGGGTCATTAACCAGTGTGGCAGCTACATTCAAATGTAAGGTGTGCACAGAGGGAGCTGCAGATGGAGGAAATGTTGAGTTGGATCTTGGAGACGGCGTGAAGTTGGAAGGTGTGAAAACATTTTGCTACCTCGGAGACATGCTGAATGGAGAAGGTGGATCAGACTCGGCAACGGTTGCTGCAGTGAGATGTGCATGGAAGAGGTTTCGGGAACTGAGTGGCGTGCTGATGAGGAGGGGAGTGTCGTTGAAGCTGAAGGGAAAGGTGTATGCTGCATGTGTGAGAAGTGTTATGATTTATGGGAGCGAGACATGGGTAATGAACGTAGAGCAGCAACGAAGGTTGGAAAGGGTGGAAATGCGAATGGTTCGATGGATGTGCGGAGTATCGTTGAGAGAGAGGAAGACAAATGATAAATTGCGAAAGATGATGGGAATAGAGCCTGTGATTGATGCTGTGAAGAGGAACAGGTTGAGATGGTTTGGTCATGTGTTGAGGAAGGATGAAAGTGACTGGTTGAGAAGAGTGATGGAAATGAATGTAGAAGGAAGTAGAGGACAGGAAAGACTTGGCTAAAAGTGGTGGAAGAAGAAATGCGGGCAAGGGGGTTAACAAGGAGAGATGCATAAAATAGGGCAAAATGGAGAAGATTGTCATGGGGACCGCAAGGCTAACCCCCGCTCTAGTAGAGAAAATGGCCTTAAAATGCATGTTGTTGTTGTTGTTGTTGTTGTTGTTGTGGGCGAGCACGCACACACATCGCTCTTTCTCCACTCGCTTCTCTTCCTCCCTCCCCACACTCAAGGCACTCAAAGTCAAAGTAAAAATCCTCCCGCTCATAAAATCAAACGGGCATTCCCACGTCAAAATAGCGGAATATTTAACGTTTTCCGCTCCCCTATCATGCTATCACTGACTTCACAGAAGTCAGGAGACATTCAAAAATTAAGTAATGTATTTTTTGCCCACGTCCTCCCCTCACCACCCCCTCCCCCCGCTTCCCCTATTTCATACCTTCATCCAGGGGTAATATTAAGTTGTTTTTTTGTTACTACGAATTATATTTGAAAAGGCAAAGGTGGTACAGCA
>NC_136270.1:123506814-123541814 GCF_964187855.1 Myxine glutinosa | reverse complement strand
AAGCTGTAAGAAACCTGTAAGCAATTGACTAGTTTCCCGACTGCACGGATCATCAGCTGGGCATCGTTCCTCCTCGAGGTTTCGATCCTTTCAGCCCAGGAGCTCGCCAAACGGCGGATCCACAACCTCGGTCATGGATCCACATCAACAGATGGTACATCAGTAGATCCATAACCTCAGTTGCGTCCAGGCAGTCAGTCAACCCATCAATGCAACATCACTTATTCCAACTTTTCTCGCAATAGGATTTAATGTATTATCATATATTTATAACTTTCCTTACACACTCGATAATATGATAATATCATTAAATCATGCACATCTTACCTTAAATACACCAATCTACCAACCAGCACGACCACACCATCTACCTCTCGATCAAACTGTATTTCGAATGTTCAAACTGTCACCTATAACGGTTTTTGCATGCTGCCATATCCTCGCAACCACTGATTCCTAGCAACATTGGTTTGTAGTATATTTAATTATTATATTGTACTGTATTTACATAAAGATCTCATGAATAACATTTTTACTATTCGTATTGTATTTTACTAATTCGATTTGGTGTCGTTTTGTGATATTAGAGACAACTTGTTTTAATCTACCAACTGTAGCTCCCTGCGCTAACATACGTCTGACTCGTTGATGTAATCTATTGACAAGTTGCTGTGCTGTGTGTTGCTGTGTGTTCAGATTGCCACGTTGAAACACACACACACACACACACACACACACACACACACACACACACACACACACACACACACACACACACACACACACACACACACTGCATGTGAAATCCCAGGATGACAGTTTACAGCAGGGTAGGGATTATAATCCAGCTGAAAGACCAGTGTGCATACCTCTCGGTATCCCGACAGCCCCCACCAGACCTAAGTTATGGTTTAAAAATAGACTCGCTGTAAAACGAAGGGAAATCCTCATTTCCATGGTGATTCAGCTCGTTTGTATCAATAATAAAGGCAACAAAAAGGATGGTCAAGTTAACAGATTTAAATTCACAATCCAACGTTTTGACCAAGCAGCCCTCGTGACCTCCTACCAATCAATGTACAGACATCTTCCTTCATAAGATCATCTACCCAGTGGGATCTACCCTCATATATATATATACTTTGTTGGGATAACTGCAGTCGCTGCTGTCCATAACTATCGGGAAAAAACAAACAAAAACAACACCATCAAGTTGAGCACGACAGGCTAAAAAACAATGAAAAAGATACAAAACAAATCTGTTCAACTTACCGAGCAGTGGAACGTTCATTGGGGTTCCTTGTGTTGAGTTTACAAAACTTTACTGTTTCAATTCCAGCCGGACACGAGAGCGACGAGTGCAGCAGTCCGGGGTGAGAGGGGCAGCATCGGCAATGAAACCATTGGTACTCACTGTAGTTATCTCGACACCTCTGTGTGGTACGTCACACTGCACCACGTGACCCTGAAAGTTCATTAGCACCCTTCCACCAAGCTCGAGCTTGTTTGCTCCGGATCGAGCTGCCATGGCCGGAGTGTGGCTGGGCCGAAAGAACCCAAAATGTGCTTGGTTCTTTTAATGGGGATTTTAAAATCGAGTGTAAATCTCCTCATTCCTGAATTTGAAACATGACCCTTCAGATTCTCACATTTTACAAATTAATTAGGGCACAGGTTTAGGCCATTGGGCCCTTCATGCCTGCACAGTGCCGGGTTAAGCCTTGCCAGGGGGCAAAGAATATTTTCGGGCCGGTCTCAATATCGTTCTCCTGATATCTATTTTATATATATATATATATATATTTTTTTTTAAACACTGACTGACTGATCAATGGGCTATGATTGTCCTCAATGGGCTATCAATTAATTGATGTTCGCTACCTTCCAGGTGACGTAGAAAGCTGAAATTTGGCATGCCGATCGACATCGAAGCCGGCACACCAGGAAAAATCCCAGAACCATCGGAAAGCGTCTGTAAATTCAAATGTATGTTAAAAAAACGTAAACACATACGGAATCCCCCAAACCCCCCCCCCCCCACCCCACGAAAAACTCAATAAATATGGAAAATTTGAAAATTGTAATTTCTTTAACACAAGCACAGTACATGACGGCATACACGTGCACTTAACCTTATTTTGCAATCTCATCAAAGATGGCCGACTGGTAGATTGGCAGCCATTTTAGTTGTAACCCTCTCCCCCCCCCCCCCCCCCGCCCGATATTCTGATATTGAACACGTCCTCAACCATTTCTGGGACATGCATTTACCGATCCTGTTCAAACTTGACAAACAGATAAATGAAGGCTTATATAAGCACGTCATTTTCTTTTGAGATCACATCCAAGATGGACGACTGGCGGACATTTTGTTACTTAAACGTGTCCCCAACCATTTCTCGGACATGCATCGACCGATTTTGTTCAAACTTGGCACAAAGACAACACGTGAGAGTATACATATGCAGAAGATTTTGTTTTGTAATCTGACCAAAGATGGCCGACTAGCGGCCTTCAACTCCTTACAGCAAAATTACTAAAACCACGGGGGCTATGACATTTGATGTCTTTTTCTCCTTGTTAGACCAAATTATTCATCATCAGCTATTTTCGACCCACTGCTGGATGAAAGCCTCATCATGTTGATGCCAATGTTGCTCTGTCTCTTGCTTTGTTGTCCCAATTGACTCTTCCCCAATATTTGTCTATTTAATCCCTCCATTTTAGACGTGGCCTTCCCCTGTTCCTGTTTGCATCCATAGGTCTGCATGTTGTTGCTATTGTTGTCCACCTGTTATCTGACCTGCTATTTGCTAATATGTCCTCCATTTTGCCCATTTGCATTGCCAGACTTTGATTACATCTAAAATATCCTGAGTTATCGTTTGTTCTCTGACCCATTTATTTATCTTTCAATTTTTGTATGTGATACATATATTTTGTTCCACGTCGTGTTGCGCTGTTGTTAACTTTTTCTCCATTCTGTTGTTAACGCCCTGGTCTCTGCCCATAGATGAATGAATGAATGATCGTTTTAAGGCCATTTTTCCCCGCTAGAGCGGGCATTAGCCTTCTATGCCCATAGATGATAGTTGGAATAATACACGGATGGAAAACTTTCCTTTTTCAGACATGTTGGTAAGCTTTTTGTCCCCCGTCGCACCGCGGAGCGAAAGGGGGACTATGGTTTTCCCCTCCGTCGTCCGTGTGTCCGTCCATCCCTCCGTGCGTGCGTGCGTGTGTGCGTGCGTGCGTGCGTAAGCGAAGGACCGCATTCGAATTTGGTGTGTGGGTGCAACCCACGTCAAAATCCAAGATGGCCGCCGCCATGTATGTCTGATGCCATGTATGTCTGAACCTTGTGAGTGGAATATCTTGAAAAATAAGCGAAGTACCAACTTCTAATCTGTTGTGTGGGTGTATCTAGGCATAAGGAAGAACTCCATTGAAAATTGGGTCGCCACGTCAAAATCCAAGATGGCCGCCGCCATGTATGTCTGAACCTTGTGAGCTGAATATCTTGAAAAATAAGCGACGTACCAACTTATAATCTGGTGTGTGGGTGTATCTAGGCATAAGGAAGAACCCCATTGAAAATTGGGTCGCCACGTCAAAATCCAAGATGGCCGCCTCCATGTATGTCTGAACCTTGTGAGCGAAATATCATATCATAGCATGTTTTCTGCGTCTTCCACTTTGTCAACTCACATCACTTCCCCGACGGGGGACCTAGGCGTAACGCTTGTTTCTTTTCTTTTTTTTAAATGAGATCATGCCCGCCACCAAGCCAAAGGCCACTCGAGGGGGGGGGGGGGGGGGGGGGCTACACAAAGGAAAGTATAGATATTAGACAGACAGGAGGAATTTATTGACATTCCTCTTGAATTGAGGTAGGTTGGGATTGAGGGGAAACAGGACACAGGTAAACTGTTCCAGAGTGATGCCGTGCGGGGAAAAAACTAGAAGAATACCACATAGTCTTACTCCTCAGGATAGATACAGTGTATGGATGGGAAAAAACTGCCAAACGTGAAGAGCGACTGAAAGTATGCTCAGGTGGAACAACCTGTGACAGACCCTCAGAGCACATTCAATGGAAATTTCTATAGAAAGGGCTCAAGGAAGCAACAGAGCGGAGAACTGAGAGAGGTTCCAGGGATGATGCCAACTCCTGTCCCACCAGAATGGGAGCATGTTGCTTGATTCTGTCAAGAAGAGATAGGTGACAGGCCGGAGCACCAGCCCAAATATGGCAATGATACTCCATAACAAGTCGTATAGTGGCCTTGTATAGATGGAGAATAGCAGCTTGAGAAAGGTATCGCCGAGAAGGTGATAGGTGACCAGCCGGAACACCAGCCCAAATATGGCAATGATACTCCATGACAGGACGTACAATGGTCTTGTACAGATGGAGCATAGCAGTTTGAGAAAGGTATCGCCAAGCACGAAATAAGCAGCCGAGGCCCTGGGAGGCTCTTTTAGCTCTACCAGAGATGTACTTTTCCCAGCTGAGGTTTGAGCTGATATCCAATCCAAGCAGACGGACAACAGGAAGTTCCTGCAAAGGTGAAGAATCCATAGATGGTTGGAAAACAAGGTGATCTTGAACTAGACACAGACAACAAGTGAGTCTTTTTTGGTTGAAAGTAACAAGCCAGTCTTTTCCCCAATTCATCACACTCTCTAGGTCCTGATTGAGAGGGGTACTGGCATTGTCACAGGTAGGGGGGACACAAGGTTCCTGGGTAGGTAGTACACAGTGTCGAGTCATCTGCATAAATGCTTAATTGAGAAAGAATACAATTAGGCAGATTATTGATATATAACAAGAACAATATTGGACCCAACACAGACCCTTGAGGAACACCAACACTCGTATTATGAACAGGGGATGACTGTCCCTCATGTCTTATAGAGTCAGAGATTGTAGCAAACATTTTTTGAGAAATGTCATATGATTTTAACTTATGGATGAGGCCCTTGTGCCACACTTTGTCAAAAGCCTTCGATATGTCGAGAGCAACAACCCCGGGTTCTCTGCGATGATCCAAAGCCCTATTCACATGTTCAGTGATGAGGGATACAACATCACCAGAAGACCTTGACTGTTGAAAGCCATTGTGGGCCATTTAAAGGAGGTTGTGGGTTTCTATAGGCCGATAGTTAGAAGGATCAGATTTGCCACAGGAGCCTTCAAATATAGGGACTACAGAAGCCTGCTTCCGGCTAAGTGGAAACACAGACTTTGACATGCACAAGCAATACAGTTTTGAGAGAACAGAAGATGGTCCAGGTGAACACACCTTCAAAGCAATTGCAGGGATTCTATCTGGTCCAGTAGATTTTGAGATATCAAGGTCTTGAATAATCTTAGCAACTTTCCTGATTCTGATAATGGAAAGCCTGATGTCAAGACAGGAAGAACAAATAGGCAAGGGATGTCTGTGGTCTTCAAATGTGGAGTTTGTAGCAAAATGCTCAGCGAAGACGTGAACTTTATCAGGAGGAGAAGTAAACACTTCAGGGCCATTGAAGAGGACAGGAATAGATGATCTATTACGGTTGAGAATGCTATTAGCAACTCTCCAAAAATCTCTGGAACCCAGCCATTTAATTGAGATATAATTGCAAATAGATTCTGCAAACTGTCGCTTAGTATTCTCCAAAACCCATTTAGAGTGGTTGCTCACAAGGTGAAACAAATGATGCGCCGCACTCGAGCCAACATGATGATACTGTTTGAAAAAGTGATTGCGATGGGCTAAAGCAGCAGAACAAGCCGGAGTGAACCATGGCTGAGAGTGTGGTTTCACTTGGTAGGTCCGAGTAGGAATAAAGAGGTTCTTACCAACACGGATCCATTCAGTAACTTCCTTGGCAGCTTCAGATGGGATGTGACAAAGGATTGAGTTCCAGTGAACATCGGCAAGGAAAGAACGCAAAGCGTCCCAGTCAGCCTGGCTATATTGGAAGACAGTTCGATGGACAGGATGAACAACAGCTGTGGTGAAGAATAAGAAACCTGAACTTCAATGTTGACATGATCAGAATTTCCTAGAGGGATGAGAATTTTTGCAGTACAATTCCCAGGATTTGAACACAAAAACAGACCAAGACTAGAAGGGCATGTGGTAGAGCACATACCTCCACCAGGCTGAACAGTTTGTTTTGTATCCCACTGATAGGCCAAGATGGTGAGCCGCCATATTGGTACACCACCACATCGGGTATTTTTCTTATGAGCACCTCGTTAATCATATTCAGAAAGGACGTTATAACTTATAACACACCCAAACACCCAGTTTTCATCCTTGCAATCTGTTGGAGGTCCAGGTGTATGCATGCAAAGTTTGGGGCCGCTAGGTTTCATGGTTTTGTGGAGTTATGGAGGAGACAGACGGACATACAGACAGACGGACGGACGGACACTGCCTATATATATATATTGGGCTAGCGGCTAGGGTGCCAGCTTAGGATCCTAGGATCCTGGGTTCGAATCCCGGTCGATCGCTGAATTAACGCCAGGGGGGTTGACTCAGCCTGTCATCCTTCCGAGGTCGGCTAATTGAGTACCAGTTCACTGGTAATTCCCTGTTTGTCTTAAAAGGTGACAAAAAGGGTTGGCGGCAGGAAGGGCATCCGGCCGTAAAACATTGCTTCAAAAAGGGGACCAACAAAAACAACAACAACCACGGTGCCCGAAATAGGCCAACCCCCGCTTTGCGGGGAAAAATGGCCTCTAAAGGTGGTTTTTATATGTATGTATATATGTATATATGTATGTATATATATATATATATTGTTGCGATTTTAGAACCCACACTCTCTTGTAAATATCTCATCATTAAAAGGTTAAAGGTAGCACCCCTAGTTAGGCCACAATCAACACGTAGGCCACCATAGGAACTCAGTTATTCATGAGTATGTGTTTTAGATAAGGCCGTGTTTCCAATAGTTGAATCTGCGTTGCGTCGATCAAATAAGAGTAGGCCCATTCCGTCCATTTTGCGACCTCCCTCTCCAAGCGATGCCATTACGCGCCTGTGCCAGCAGCGTTCGCTGCCTTAGCGTTCGCTCAATCGCTGCCATAAGCCATGCGGTTAGGCCCGAGAAAGGGGGCGGAACGCCGAGAAGAAGGTGTGGCCACGTCATCCAGTCATCAAAGGTGTGGCCGGTAAGCCCCCACCGCCCACCAGCCAACCAGGGCTGAAGGAACATCACCAACGGGCATGGCTTTGAGGAGCGCGGAGTGATCGCATGGCGCATTATATAAGCGCGAACGCAAAGCCCTTTGACGGACTTTTGATGAGAGCGCTGGTTGTAACGGGACTGATACGGAGCGCACCTTTGTGAAAGGACTCGGATGGGAGAGAGCGCATTTTCAAAGAACTTGGAGGACTTGTCGGAGGCGCGCTTGTTGGAGAGATACGGCAGCGCTTGTTAAGGACTCACTCGCTGGCGCTAATGAAGAGGACTTTGGGGAGGGGGCGTGTAGCACGAACGTGCAAATATTACGTATGAAGGACACTAGCTTCCCCCGTTATATAAACTGTCCGCTCGCGTCCAACTATGCGCAGAGCTGCCTGCCGGTATCGCCGCTGAACCGGAGCCTGGACTGGAGTCGACTGGAGCCTGGACCCTCTACCTGTCAATCTACCAGCTACAATCCCCGTGTGAGTGTGTATGTTTGTCTGGGGTATTAGAGTAAGACTGTTTTAAGACTGCCCTGTGTGCTGCTTCTTCTTCTTCCTCTTCTACATCCCTTTTGTTTCCTCTTCTTCTGTACATTTGTTAATAAACCCATCTTTGTTCTTCCTACCTACTAGTTCCCTCTCCATCCGATCGCATCCGTCCTTTCCATCATTGGGTAAACGTGGCGCGATTGAAACCGCTAGAATCGGGTTTAGTCCCTGTTAGCGGCCCGAATCGTGGCTCGCTTCGCTCGGCGTGTCCATTAACGCCGTGGTTCGGGTGGGAGTTATCTCCTTGCTTTACGGTCGGTGGTAGTACTTAGGTAATTGGACTACGACTCGACCAACAACCCTATTTACCACCGACCGGAAGGAACGTTATAACTTCTAAGGATTCGGGTCGGCGAGATAAAAAGACAAGGGGATTAACCCCCCCTTGAAAAGGGGAGCGCCGACCCCCAAGATCCGTAACAATATATATATATATATATATATACATATATATATATATATATATATATATATATATATATATATATATATATATATATATATATATATATATATATATATATATATATAGTCACGTGAAAAAGTAAGTACACCCCATGTAAAGTTTTGACTTTTTCAACATATTTCAACATACAGCTATTTGATCTTCATTTCAACAATATTGATAGATAAAGGTGATATAATATAACAAATATCATGAAGCATTTACATTTGGTAGTCCATTGTATAATTTAAACAAACATAAATGCAAATTTCGCATGTGGAAAAAGTAAGTACACCCAAACATTTATCACTACTTCAAATACCTAAAATTAGAATCAGGTGCACCAGCTCAGGTACAAATGATTAGAACATCGTTAGAGAGGATCTTGGACGAACCTGTCTTATTTAAACCTCAGACATTTAGTTTGGTTTGCCTTTGTTGTTAAAGTGTGTGGCGTCACCATGCCGAGATCAAAAGAGCTCTCTGAGGCCTTCAGAAAGAAGGTCATAGATGCCTACGAGTCTGGGAAGGGATTTAAAAAGATCTCCAAACAATTTGAAATCAATCATTCGACTGTCCGGAAGATCATCGACAAGTGGAGAAGATTCCAAACAACTGCCAATTTGTTCAGGCCAGGCCGCCTCAGCAAGTTCAGCCCGAGAGCAGACCGCAAGATGCTGAAAGAAGTCTCTAAGAACCCCAGAATGTCATCACTGGACACAGACAGCTCTTGCCACTGTTGATGTCAAAGTGCACGAGTCTACCATCAGAAAGAGGCTGCACAAATTTGATCTACATGGGAGGTGTGCCAGGAGGAAACCTTTGCTGTCCAGAAAGAACATCAGGGCAAGACTAAAGTTTGCCAATGAGCACCAAAGCAAAGACCTGCACTTCTGGAACAATGTGTTCTGGACAGATGAGTCAAAGGTAGAGCTATTTGGCCGCAGTACCAGAAGACATGTTTGGCGAAAACCAAAGACAGCATTTGACCACAAGAACCTGATACCAACTGTAAAGCATGGTGGTGGAAATATTATGGTTTGGGGCAGCTTTGCTGCATCAGGGCCTGGGCAGCTCACCATCATATAATCCACTATGAATTCTTCATTGTACCAGAGGGTGCTTGAGGATAATGTGAGGCCATCTGTCGGAAAGTTGGAGATCTCGCGAGATCTTGGAGACGGCGGCAGGGATTTTCGAAGCTCCACACGGTCTCCACGTTTTTCGAAGTTAAGTCTGTTCACAATTGTATTTTGTCGAAACTGTATTTATCTTTCGGTGTGTGAAGTTATTGTGTGCAACTTTGGTTGTTTCTCGGTGTTTATCTTTCATAAATTGATCGTCTGTTTGCCGTGTCGCGAGCAAGGCCTTGTACAGTGTGCACTGTACAACCTTGAGGCTTTGTTTTTCTCTCAGTGGTCCGTCGTTTGTGATCCAATAACTTTCGTTCTCTGTATTCCCAGTCTTTTCACCCATAGCCTACTTCCTTGTGTAAATCTCAACTCAAAAAAAAAAAAAAAAAAAAAACATTTCCTTCTCTGTTCTCATTCGTTTATTCATTCTTATTCGTTCGTTCGTTCTTCGACCACGTGTTTCTCCCCCATTTCCCCAGATAGTTTTCACTCATTAACCTTCAATGTTTACACTTTCCCCTCAAGTTATGTATTCCGTCATATTTTATAACACCTTTTTCTTCTTCTTCTTTAAAAGGCTGCTTTCGACTTGCTCACCAAATCAATTCATCCCAAAAAAAATATCCATCTCCTATAGTGCCTTTGTTCTACATTCCCTAAACTCTCCTGCACTCCATCCTCCATCCAGCGTCCTTAAACGTATTTTTAACTCGAAGGTCACAAGAAACTCATTTTGCAATAAATGTTCGTTTCCCATAAATCGTACACTTTCAAAAATCCAATCTCACCCCTCCCCTCCAAATCTTCCCCATAACCCCTCCCCTCCAAATCTTCCCCATCACCCCTCCCCTCCAAATCTTCCCCATCACCCATCCCTTTCAAATCTCCCCCCTTGCCCCCTCCCTCCTAAACTACCCCCTCACCCCTCCCCGCCAAGACGCCCCCTCGCCCCTCCCCTCCTAGACTCCTGCCTCACCCCTCCCCTCCAAATCTCCCCCATATCCCATCCCTTTCAAATCCCTCCCCTTGTCCCTTCCCTCCCAAACTCCCCCCTCACCCCTCCCCTTCAAATCTCCCCACCCTCATTGCTTCTCAATTTCCCCCCGCTCACTCCCCCTCCTCAAAGCGTCCTCCCCGCTTCTTCCCCCTTCAAACTCTCACCTCCATCTCCCCCAACCTTCTGCCTCGCTCTTCCCCCTCCTCAAATAACACCTCATTGTGGCTCACCCAATCACCATCAAACCTTTTGTCCGCCCCATCCTTCCCTTTCTCCGAGCTATTCTGAAATCTCTGACACACCTTCAACAGCTCTCCCTACCTCTTCCACCTCTTCCACATCTTACCCTACCCCTCCTCCCCCCTGTTCTGTATCTGATGCTCCCCCTTCCTCTTCATTAACGGTATGGACCTCAAACATCCGGGGCCTTCGTTCAAACTTAACCGATCTCTCCATACAGGTTGCTTCTGTCAAACCAGACGTGATCTGCTTAACAGAAACTTTCCTCCTTTATGATGTCTCTGATTCCATAGTATCTCTCCCGGGCTACTCCCTCCTCCGGTATGATAGACCTGAGCCTCGTCCTGGAGGCGGGGTTGCTATCTTTATCAAAAACTCTCTTCCTCACTCGCCCTGCACTGCACTCTCTCCACCTCACCCCCAGGAATACCTCTGGCTACGGCTTCCCCTTCGCTCCCACCTCTTGTTCATATGTGTGTTGTACCGTCCACCAAACAGTGATGACTCCATCTACATCTCGCTGTCTGATGATATGGACCAACTTCTATCTACTCATCCCAACTCTCTCTTCCTCATATGTGGTGATTTCAACTGTCATCATGCCAGTTGGCTGGGTGTGGGTACCTCTCTCACCAGCCATGGCTCCTCAGCAAAGGACTTCTGCGACTCACTGGGACTGACACAATCTGTCAATTTCCCGACCCGGATCTCAGTCAACGGAACATCTTCTCTTCTGGACTTGGTTATGACTAACTTCCCTGAAAATGTCTGCTGCTCTTCTTCTGCTCCGATCGGAACATCTGATCATGTCCTTGTTAAAGTGGACATCTCTCTGACCATCCTCAGGGAGCCTGCTCAGCGTCGACGAGTCTGGCATTTCACTCAGGCCAACTGGCACGGTCTTCAAGCAGCCATCAACCATCTGGACTGGTCTCCCATCTCTACCACATCTGACATCAACTCATCCTGGGAATTCTTCCAAAGTAAATTGCTCTCTCTCATGCACAGATTTATCCCATCTCGTCTTCAGTTGTCATACCCTTCCTCCCGTCCATGGTACACGGAATCTTGTGGTGAGGCTGTTGCCCAGAAACAACTTGCCTTCGTCTCCTGGAAAGCAAATCCAATGGAAGGAAATCTCATTTCCTTTCACAAAGCCCGAAACAAGTGTGTGTCCACCCTCAGGAGAGCCAGGAAACAATATCTCTCCGTTCTCAAGACCGAACTCTCTTATCTGTCTCCCTCTTCCAAATCCTGGTGGCGTCTGGTCAAATCCGTTTCTGGTGTTTGTTCCCCCTCCATCCCCTCCCTTACCTCAAACGGCTACACAGCTGACTCCGCACGTGAAAAAGCTGAATGCCTCAACTCTGTGTTTGCCTCTAAATCATGTGTCCCAAACCCATCCCTCTCTGTACCCACCATACCCAGTCGTACCCTGCTGCTCCTGGACTCCGTGTCCTTTCCTCCTGACAAGGTGGAAAAGTTTCTGTCAACCCTCGACTCTGATTCTGCAACTGGACCCGACGGCATCAGCCCACGGGTCCTAAAATCCTGCTCTGCTGCTCTATCTCACCCTCTCTCTGTTCTCTTCACCCTCTCTTTTGCTCAAGGTCAACTGCCATCTGCTTGGAAATCAGCCAACATCACCGCTTTGCACAAAAAAGGTGCAAAAACAGATCCTAGCAACTACAGACCAATCAGCCTTCTCCCAATTATCAGCAAAGTCATGGAATCCATCATTGCTTCTGATATGAAATATTTCCTCTTCTCCAATGGCTTGATCTCTGATCATCAATTTGGTTTCAGACCAGGTCACTCTACTCTGGACATGCTGCTTCTGCTGTCTCAACAATGGATGGAGGTCCTCAATGCCAAACAGGAAATTAGAGCTGTCTCCCTCGACATATCACGTGCCTTCGACACGGTCTGGCACCCCGCTCTGCTCACCAAACTCTCCTCCTTTGGTATCCATGGAAATCTCCACGCATGGCTGGCGGACTTCCTCTCTAGTCGTCGTCAACGTGTGGCCCTGAATGGGTTTCTCTCATCTCCTCTTCCTGTTCAGGCTGGAGTTCCCCAAGGCAGTGTTCTGGGCCCCGTGCTTTTTCTGGTCTTCATCAATGATCTCTCTGACTCTCTCGAAAATCCTCTCTATCTCTTTGCTGATGACTCCACTCTCTGCCGCTCCATTCCTCTTCCCTCAGATCGGCAGTCTGCTGCCTCCTCACTCTCTGAAGACCTGGAAAAAATCACAGACTGGTCAAACAAGTGGAACATGTCTTTCAATCCTGACAAATCTCACACTCTTACTATGTCTCTCCGAAAAGATCGACTGGACAACCCTCCCATCTACTTTCTCAACAATCCTCTCCAAGAAGTTCTGTCGCTCAAGATTTTGGGTCTCACTATCTGCCATGATCTTTCTTGGGAAAACCACATTTCCAAGCTGGCCTCCAAAGCCAGTCGCCGACTGGGCATCCTCCGTCGTGCGAAGTCCTTCCTCGGCACACCTGAGCTCCTCACCACATACAAGGCTTTCATCCGCAGCTCAATGGAATACTGTTCTCCCCTATGGGCCGGTGCTCCTGCCTCACACCTAGCTCGGCTTCACGCTGTTGAAACCAAAGCTTTCAGAATTATTGGAATCTCCCGCGATGAAGCTATCTCTGAGGGCCTTTCACTCACTCACCGCAGGCAGGTAGGTGGTCTTTCTGTCTTCTACCGACTCCTCTCCGGCCTTGCACCCCCAGCTCTCTCTGTGCTCTGTCCCCCAAATATTCCTACAGGTCGCACAAGATCTGCCAGCAACCCTCTGATGGTTAAACTGCCGAAATCTCGGCTCTCCGCTCACCTTCACTCTTTCATTCCTCTTTTCTCCCGCCTCTGGAACAAACTCCCTCACTCCCTTCAATCCCACTCCTCCCTCCAAGTCTTTAAAACAGCTGTTCACCACCATCTCTTATCTTCCCCCATCCAAAACCTTGATCTTTTCTACCCCCGCTAATTCACCCCAGATCCACCTTGTTTGAAATTCCAACTTCTTTCCTGGAAGTCCTGGCAGTGTCCATATGTTTTATACCTCTCCCACTGCCCCCTTCCCACGCCCCCCCCCCCCCAAAGCCCTCGCCCTCTCTCAGATCTCTCGATGTCTCCATGTCTCTCGGTCCCTGCTCTCAAATGTTGTGTTTGTGTCCTTCCCCCTCTCTCCCCATCTTGTCTACCGCTCCCTATGTTATATGTTTTATGTGTCGGTTTGTCTTTCTGTGTGATTAATGTTCGCTCTTTCACGAGCCTCGATATTGTATACAAAAAAAAAAGAAAAAAAAAAAAAAAAAAAAGTTGAAGCTCAACCGAAGGTGGACCTTGCAACATGACAATGACCCTAAACATACCAGTAAATCCACCAAGGAATGGCTGAAAAGAAAGAAATGGAGGGTTCTGGAATGGCCAAGTCAAAGCCCGGATCTAAATCCCATCGAGATGTTGTGGGGGGATTTGAAAGGAGCTGTGCATGCAAAAAAAACCCTCAAACATCGCACATCTGAAAGAATTCTGCATGGAGGAGTGGGCAAAAATTTCTCCCAGTCAATGTCAGAGACTGGTAGACAGTTATAAGAAACGCCTACTTGAGGTTGTAGCTGCCAAAGGGGGAAATACCACCTATTAGAGCCAAGGGTGTACTTACTTTTTCCACATGCGAAATTTGCATTTATGTTTATTTAAATTATACAATGGACTACAAAATGTAAATGTTTCATGATATTTGTTATATTATATCACCTTTATCTATCAATATTGTTGAAATGAAGATCAAATAGCTGTATGTTGAAATATGTTGAAAAAGTCAAAACTTTACATGGGGTGTACTTACTTTTTCACGTGACTGTATCTATATATTTATATTTTTACTTGATATAATCAAGTATGTTGATATATTATACCTTGGTTTGCCATATGCACTCCAGAACTTGTCCTCTGGTATTCAAGTCTGATTGGTGGAAAAAAACAACACAATGAAGTGGACTTTGGTGAGCTTATTTTATCATGAAAATATTCGCAAGTGAAGCACACTTTGTATAAGGCAACTGTGCACAGCCATACCTTTATTATATTGCAATTGATTGTGATATTGTACCTGCCTGACGAGTTCATCGACAGGCTCGTCTTGTTTCAAGTCCTGGGACTGACTGACGTACCAGTGTTACTTTGTGCATTCGTTTCATACATTACTTGCAAAGAGGTGTTTAATAATGAGGTGACCTGTTGATGTTGCAATCGACAGCCTCAGCTCATGATATGGTGAACACGGATTCAAATACAATACATCACATTTGCCCATGGTTTTTTGTTTTTTTTGTGTACAAGATCGAGGCTTGTGTAAGAGCTAACATTAATCCCCCCCCCAAAAAAACAACGGACACATAAAACGTATAAATAAAGGGAGCGGGAGACAAGATGGGGAGAGAGGGGAAATCACACAAGTACAACAGAAGAGAACAGGGACATCGGGAGATCTGTGGAAGGGAGAGGGCTTGGGGGGAGGACGCATGGGAAGGGGTGGGGGGGGGGGGGGCGTGGGAGAGATAAAACACATGGACACTGCTAGGACTTCCAGGAAGTAAGTCGGTATTTCAAAAAAGTGGATCTGGGGTGAATTAACGGGGGTAGAAAAGATCAAGGTTTTGGATGGGGGGGGGAGATAAGAGATGGTGGTGAACAGCTGTTTTAAAGACCTTGAGGGAGGAGTGGGATTGAAGACAGTGAGGGAGCTTGTTCCAGAGGCGGGAGAAAAGAGGAATGAAAGAGTGAAGGTGAGCAGAGAGTCTTGATTTTGGCAGTTTCACGAGAAGAGGGTTGCTGGCAGATCTTGTGCGACCTGCAGGAATATTTGGCGGACAGAGCACAGATAGAGCTGGGGGAGCTAGGCCGGAGAGGAGTCGGTAGAAGACAGAAAGACCACCAACCTGCCTGTGGTGAGTGAGTGAAAGGCCCTCAGAGGTAGCTTCATCGCAGGAGATTCCAATGATTCTGAAAGCTTTGGTTTCAACAGCGTGAAGCCGAGCTGGGTGTGAGGCAGGAGCACCAGCCCAGAGGGGAGAGCAGTATTCCATTGAGCTGTGGATGAAAGCCTTGTAAGTGGTGAGGAGCTCAGGTATGCCAAGGAAGGACTTCGCACGAAGGAGGATGTCCAGTCGGTGACTGGCTTTGGAGGCCAGCTTTGAAATGTGGTATTCCCAGGAAAGATTATGACAGATAGCGAGACCCAAAAGCTTGAGTGACAGAACTTCTGGGAGAGGAGTGTCGAGAAAGTTGATGGGAGGGTTGTCCAGTCGGTCTTTTCGGAGAGACATCGTGAGAGTGTGACATTTGTCAGGATTGAAAGACATGTTCCCACTTGTTTGACCAGTCTGTGATTTTGTCCAGGTCTGCAGAGTGAAGAGGATGCAGACTGCCAATCTGGGATGAGGTATGGAGCAGCAGAGAGAGGAGTCATCAGCAAAGAGATAGAGAGGATTTTCCAGAGAGTCGGAGAAGTCATTGATGAAGTCCAGAAAAAGCACAGGGCCCAGAACATTGCCTTGGGGAACTGCAGCCTGAACAAGAAAGGGAGATGAGAGAAACCCATTCAGGGCCACATGTTGACTACGACCAGAGAGGAAGTCCGCAAGCCATGTGTGTAGATTTCCATGGATACCATAGGAGGAGAGTTCGGTGAGCAGAGCAGGGTGCCAGACCACATCTAAGGCACATGATATGTCAAGGGAGACAGCACTGATTTCCTCTTTGGCATTGAGGACCTCCATCCATTGTTGAGACAGCAGAGGCAGCATGTCCAGAATAGAATGACCTGGTCTGAATCCAAATTGATGATTGGAGATCAAGCCATTGGAGAAGAGGAAGGATTTGATGTCAGATGCGATGATTGATTCCATGACCTTGCTGATGATTGGGAGCAGGCTGATTGGTGTGCAGTTGCAGGGATCTGTTTTAGCATCTTTTTTGTATAAAGCGGTAATGTTGGCTGATTTCCAAGCAGATGGCAGATGACCTTGAGCAAAAGAGGGTGAAAAGAACAGAGAGAGGGTGAGATAGAGCGGAATAGCAGGATTTTAGGACCTGTGGGCTGATGCCGTCTGGTCCAGTTGCAGATTCAATGTCGAGGTTTGACAGAAACGTCTCCACTTTGTCAGGGGAGAAGGACACAGAGTCCAGGAGCAGCTGGGTTCAACTGGGTAAGGTGGGTACAGAGAGAGATGGGTTCGGGACACAAGATTTTGAGGCAAACACAGAGTTGAGGCATTCGGCTTTGTCACATGCGGTGTCAGCTGTGTCGCCATTTGAGGTAAGGGAGTGGATGGAGGGGGAACAAACACCAGAAACAGATTTGACCAGACGCCACCAGGATTTGGAGGAGGGAGACAGGTTTGAGAGTTCAGTCTTGAAAGTAGAGAGATATTGTTTCCTGGCTTTCCTGAGGGTAGACACACACTTGTTCTGAGCTTTGTGAAAGGAAATGAGATTGCCTTCAGTTGGATTTGCCCTCCATGAGGAGAAGGCAAGTTGTTTCATGGCAACTGCCTCACCACAAGCTTCAGTGTACCATGGATGGGAGGAAGTGTATGACAACTGAAGACGAGATGGGATAAATCTGTGCATGAGAGAGAGAGCAGTTTACTTTGCAAGAATTCCCAGGAAGAGTTGATGTCAGAGGCAGTAGAGATGGGATACCAGTCCAGATGATTGATGGCTGCTTGAAGACCGTGCCAGTCAGCCTGAGTGAAATGCCAGACTCGTCGGCGCTGTGGAGTCTCTCTGAGAATGGCCAGAGAGATGTCCACTTTAACAAGCACATGATCAGAAGAACCGATTGGAGCAGAAGAAGAGCAGTAGACATTTTTTTTTTTTTTTTTTTTTTTTTTTTTTGTATACAAGATCGAGGCTCGTGAAAGAGCGAACATTAATCACACAGAAAGACAAACAGACACATAAAACAAGTAACATCGGGAGCGGTAGACAAGATGGGGAGAGAGGGGGAAGGACACAAACACAACATTTGAGAGCAGGGACCGAGAGACATGGAGACATCGAGAGATCTGTGGGAGGGAGAGGGCTTTGGGGGGGAGGCATGTGAAGGGGGGGAGGCATGTGAAGGGGGGGAGGCATGTGAAGGGGGGGGGGGGATGGGAGAGGTATAAACATATGGACACTGCCAGGATTTCCAGGAAATAAGTTGGAATTTCAAACAAGGTGGATCTGGGGTGAATTAGTGGGGGTAGAAAAGATCAAGGTTATGGATGGGGGAAGATAAGAGATGGTGGTGAACAGCTGTTTTAAAGACCTGGAGGGAGGAGAGGGATTGAAGGGAGTGTGGGAGTTTGTTCCACAGGCGGGAGAAAAGAGGAATGAAAGAGTGAAGGTGAGCAGAGAGCCGAGATTTCGGCAGTTTAACCATCAGAGGGTTGCTGGCAGATCTTGTGCGACCTGTGGGAATATTTGGGGGACAGAGCACAGAGAGAGCTGGGGGAGCAAGGCCGGAGAGGAGTCGGTAGAAGACAGAAAGACCACCTACCTGCCTGCGGTGAGTGAGTGAAAGGCCCTCAGAGATAGCTTCATCGCGGGAGATTCCAATGATTTTGAAAGCTTTGGATTCAACAGCGTGAAGCCGAGCCAGGTGTGAGGCAGGAGCACCAGCCCATAGGGGAGAACAGTATTCCATTGAGCTGCGGATGAAAGCCTTGTAAGTGGTGAGGAGCTCAGGTGTGCCGAGGAAGGACTTCGCACGACGGAGGATGCCCAGTCGGCGACTGGCTTTGGAGGCCAGCTTGGAAATGTGGTTTTCCCAAGAAAGATCATGGCAGATAGTGAGACCCAAAAGCTTGAGTGACAGAACTTCTTGGAGAGGATTGTTGAGAAAGTAGATGGGAGGGTTGTCCAGTCGATCTTTTCGGAGAGACATAGTAAGAGAGTGAGATTTGCAGGGAAGTTTGACATAACCAAGTCCAGAAAAGAAGATACTCCATTGACTGAGATCCGGGTCGGGAAATTGACAGATTGTGTCAGTCCCAGTGTGTCGCAGAAGCCCTTTGCTGTGATGCCGCGGCTGGTGAGAGGGGTACCCACACCCAGCCAGCTGGCATGATGACAGTTGAAAGCACCACATATGAGGAAGAGAGAGTAGGGATGAGTGGCTAGAAGTTGGTCCATGTTGTCAGACATGGAGATGTAAATGGAGTCATCATTGTTTGGAGGACGGTACAGAACACATATGAACAAAAGGTGGGAGTGGAGAGGAAGCCATAGCCATAGGTACTCCTGGTGGTGAGGTGGAGAGAGGACAGTGCAAGGAGAGTGAGGAAGAGAGTTTTTGATAAAGATAGAAACCCCACCACCAGGGCGAGGCTCAGGTCTATCATACCGGAAGAGCGAGTAACCAGGAAGAGATATTAAGGAATCAGAGACATCTTGAAGGAAGAAAGTTTCTGTTAAGCAGATTACATCTGGTTTGTCAGAAGCAACCTGCATGGAGAGATCAATCAGGTTTGAGCGAAGGCCCCGGATGTTTGAGGTCCATACCGTTAAGGAAGAGGGAGGGAGAGCATCAGTTACAAGACAGGGGAGGGGAAGGGTAGGGTACGATGAGGGGTGAGGGGGGGGAGGTAGGGAGAGCTGTTGGTCGTGTGTCAAAGATTGCAGAAGACTTAGGAGAAAGGGAAGGATGAAGAGGACAAAAGGTTTGATGGTGATGGGATGAGGCACAGTGAGGGGGGCATATTAAAGTAGAAGGTTGGAGGAGGTGGAGGTATGTGATATAAGCGAGAGGAAGTGGGGAGGAGGCAGCTTTGAGGAGGAGGGGGAAGGTGGGAGAATTGGAGAAAGATAGTAGGGGGGGAGGAGATTAGAAGGGAAGGTGTAGGGGGGGGGGGGTTGAAGGGGAGGGGAGAGGGGGGAGTTTTGAAGGGGAGGGGTGAGGAGGGAGTTTTGAAGGGGAGGAGTGAGGGGGGAGTTTTGAAGGGGAGTGGTGGGGGGGGGGGGGGGAATTTTGAAGGGTAGGGGTGGGGGGGAGATTTAGAGGGGAGGAGTGAGGGGGGAGAATTGAAAGGGTGAGGGGGGAGTTTTGGAGGGGAGGTGTGAGGGGGGAGTTTAGAAAGTGGATGATTAATGACAAATGAACATTTATTACAAACTGGGTTTATTGTGATTTTCAAGTCAGAGATCCGTTTGAAAACGATCGTGGAGGGGTGGAATGAGGCGAGTTTAGAGAATGTAGAAAGGAAGGACTGTAAGAGATTGATTTTTTTTTTGAAATGGAATGATTTGATGAGGAAATTGAAAAAAACCTTTTAAATAGGAAGAAAAACAGCATGTTGTAATAAACCACTGAATAAAACACTGCAGGGGAAAGTTTAAGCATATTTAAATTTTTTTAAACAAAACTGTGAAAAAACAATCTGGGAAAATTCCCTGAAATGAGGGTGTGGATCTGAGAAAGAATGAGAAAGGGTTGAATGAGTGTGGTGGAAACTAGAATTGGAAAGGTGAGTATCGGCTGGAGATGGAAGGAAGAGGTGGAAGAAAAGGAGATAAATGGGGTGGTGCGAGACAACAGCACACGTGGGCGGGGCCTGCGAAGAGAGAAGAAAATATTTTTTAAAATATTTTTTAGTATTTAAAACGTTGGACAAAGGGTAGATGTTCGGGAAGTTAGGGAGAGAAGAGAAAATCTAAGAAACAAGCAATACAGCGAAGGAAAGAACTTAAATTCACAAAACACCGACAGGGGGAGGGAAAGCCTCGAGAGACCAGGCCGCGCACGCGGTGCGAACAGAAAACGATTACTTATACACAAGTTTGCACGAATTACAAACCAAAACTAACTAGAAACACACAGTAACACATACACAATAAAATAACGAGTGGAACTTTGACAAAGACACGAATGGGAAAATACTTAAACTTTGATGACATGGAGAGATCGAAAAACGCTTCCTCGCCAGGGAAGCGGAACTTCCAATCGTTTACAAAAATGTCCAAGTAATTCATGTAAACATACACACTCTCTTTGTCCTGGACGTGACGTATGCACAAGCTCCTCCATGAGGCTAAAGTCAATGCAAACTTTAAAAGTTTCATTTTGGCTCAGGTTGCCAAATAGTGGCAGACGTCGGAGGCTTGGAAGGTGACGTTGTTTTTGCCAAACATCCATCGATAAACGGAGTAAAAGTATGAACCATATTTGAGAAATTTTCCGCTCAAACTGCACAGCTTGGAGGTCTTGGTTGTTTCTACACCAACTGGTCTTTTTCAAACGTTGCGTTTGGGCCGATGCAAGAGAACAAATTAACACAATCATCAAGTGCAGTGTTTGAGGTTAAAAAGATGGACGTTTTCTGCACAAGGCAATCGGATCGAGATTCATGGTAAATGTTACCACTCGATCACGACCCCTGTTGTCATTAAGCTTGTGTTTTCCTCACAAAAGGTAGGAGTGTGTGGCACAATGGGTCTGATTTTATAGTCGAGATTATCACTTCAACTCTCAGGTGGAGCATGTGGGTTTGAGGGCCTTTAGAGACAGTTACAATGATGACCATTGTGACCTGAAAGCAGTACATTGGTAAGGTAAGGCCCCAAGATGAACCCTAACATCCATGTGCAGCACATCATAAGTTGTAGTAAACGAAAGCAACTAACTAGCAGACGTATCAACTGCTTTTTAAAAATCAATTTTCAATGTGTCGAGCGCCTTCACTTAAATGCACCTGTTCCATTCATCTTTCAATTAACTGTCTATGCCAGTATAATGGCGACCATTGCAGGTAAGACTTCGAATGTCGATATGGATAAGCGGTGGGCTGCAAAGTTGTTGGGTGGGAGCGATCCCTCGAGTTTCCATTGCATGGATTCCAATTTCATTTCCGGATCCCATTGGTGAACGGATTCCATTGGATTCCGGATTCCATTGCTAACGGCTCGGGTCACGGGTTCGCTACCGCTCGGCGTATCCACCAATGACCAAATATGCAAATCCTCTTCAAATGTCAAGTCAAACAGATAAAAAATTCTCAATTTTAGAAATCTGGCCAATGTTGACCTTTTTGCCTTTGTTGACCTCAAACATAATTGGTGGTTAAATTCAGTGATCTGATTTGCAAATACTCTTCAAAATTCAAGTCTGAAAATAATATGAATGAATAGCCTGGTGTTGGCTTAGCGGTTAGGGTGCCGGCTTGGGATCCTAGGATCCTGGGTTTGAATCCCGGTCGATCGCTGAATTAACGCCAGGGGGGTTGACTCAGCCTGTCATCCTTCCGAGGTCGGCAAATTGAGAACCAGCTTGCTGGGATGAATGACCACGGTGTGTACCCCGATTTAGAATAGGTACACCATATCCCTGCGCACCGTAAGAGCGTGAGCAAGGGTTGGCGTCAGGAAGGCCATCCGGCCATAAAAACATTGCCTCAAACAGGGAACCACGATTGTCATGGGGCCCGCAAGGCTAACTCCCGCTCTAGCGGGGAAAATGGCCTTAAAACGATCATTCATATATATATATTGGTGAAGCCACGTTTCGTCAGCAGTTACCAGATAAGTGAAACAATTGGCCTGCATCGCACAATCCTAGTAGCTCATTGCACGACACCAGGATTGAGTGCCGGTGTTTCAGGGGACCTATCTTACTGAGATACTGGACATGGTGAATATGCTGTGTTGCGAAATTCCACGTTCTGTGATATATCGGTGACCTTAGACCTCACTGCGACAATCCTCCAAAATTAATACCTTCCCTTGGGTCTCTCGTTCACGCTGAAAGTCAGCCGGTATTGGATGGTAGGAATTATGAGGATGCACCTTCACCATAAATGGCCACCATGCGTCAGTGGATTTCATTGGAGCTGCATCTCCGTTTCATATAGATTTGATAACACCTCGATGCTCAATTTCAGTAACATCCATAATCATATGATGCACAAACTTCTGGATTATACTCTGAAACAAGAAAAATGTTACATTAATAAAACTAATGGCATAGAATAAGCATACATGTAAGTTTATGAGCAAACAACCATGGCTCCAGGTTGCTGATGAATATCGCATTCCTAAAACCTTATAAAAGTCCCTCGTATTAGTGCATGGGTCTCTGATGACATTAATCACTGGGATTTGGATGAGGCATCTCTTCCTTGCAATGAAGAATCACTTCCTCACATTGATAAAAACATTAGGTCTCACCATCTGCATACCACAGTCATGTGATGCCTCCCCCTAACTTGGGAAAATACTTAACACCCGGCCCACAGTGCCCGCACCATCCCGGATGAAGACCATTCATGGTGGAAAGGTCAGACCTCAGGAGCCTTGCCTGCCGACAAGCTATACTAGTTGGTGGTGCCTAGTTGGTGGTGGTAAATGGTGTTCTCCCCTGAACAGATATATGGCAGTGCCCAAGTGAGACACACAAATGATGATTCGGCACAATGGCCTTTCATTGCAATCGACATGTCATTACAACTCACTGGGTTTTTTCCTGGCCTCGCATCAGTGTAAATCGTTCCGGTGCAAGTACAAAGTCTATCATCATCAACTGTACAGTGTTGGGCAGACGGCCACCTTAAATCCTTCCCACCTTTAAATGCACGAGTACAGAGTACCATGGTAGAAATTAAAATGAGATGTAGGAGAAAAAAGGAATCCAAATCCCCATTGGACACAACGGAGCGGAGTAATCATCATTGAGCAAAGAGAGCGTTGGGGAATCCAGTGCTGTCGAGTGTTTGGCATCAGGGGACAGGCCTCGAAATCCAAGAAACGTTTTGGTATTCTCAGGAATTCAAAACTGGTCAAATACATATAAAACAAAAATTCTGATCAACCACTGGAAGACGCAGGTACATAATCCGCAATGTCAAATACTGGAGTATTTGGGGCATGTGCTCCTCAATCCAACATTTACTCCAAACTTGCAGCAAGAATGCCCCCCAAAAAGAAAAGTTTGGTTCCTCTTATGTTCAGTAATGTTTGTTATATACACAACCGCTCATGTTGTGTGTGCCCGGTACGCTGAACCTTCATAACAAGGCCTCTGTGCACTTTTTCTCGACTACATCACTGATGTGAAGATTTACTGGGTAGTATGAAAGCTTTACACTAACAGGTGTTGCGATGCTAAATAATGTGCCCGACTGCCATCGAGGAAGCAAACCCAATAGCGATGCTCACCTGCACAGGTCCTTGAGGGTCGCTGTTATTAGGAATGGCAGTGCCATCGCAATCCCAGGCTTGAGGTTAAAATTTGTTACCCAAAGATAAAACATTGCAGCATCGTGTACGTCGGCCCATCATGTCCAACTACCGGTGCGCAACGCGCGAGGCATTGCAGTTTGGCGGAATATTTGTTGGTTCTTCAAGTGGATTCAGAATAAGTGCTACGGTTGACCACCGCATGCCATCCAACTACTAACGGGTGACATTACTTACATCGTGCACTCAGAAAATCATGGCCTGGATCGTTGGCGCAAGGTTTTACAATTTGACAAGGCCCCTTTCGGCTCTAGGGGAAACGGACTGTTAGGATCTCATTCATCAACAGTCTGCAACTGAAACTGTCATCCCGGTGTTGCGCAGACAAGGCGATTCATCTACGTGTGCTCCGTCTCTCAAGATGGACGTTGAACTGGGTGACCTGTCTGACGGCCTTAGTTGGTGGACGTTGATGATCCCACGGTGTCCTTCGCGAAGGGTAGGCGAGCTACCTCTGCCACCATGAACAAATTACAAATTCCTGCTCTAACCTACCAGGGGAACTACATCGGTGGCACAGCCGTGCCCGCAGTAAATGATGCTACCCGCAAGCACGTGCCGCATACGAAAGAAGAAGCCTAAAATTTAAAATGGGTGAGGACCCGTCGCCTAGTCAACACCCCTAAATCTACCTTACAATAAACGTGAACTGTTTTATCATCATTCCAAAATGCAGCAGGAGTTATAACCCTGGCGGTTAATATGTCATTAATTTTACCACACATCTAATGAGAAGGGTAAACAGTGGCGAAGGGTATACCCTGCCCTTTGACTGGTGAATCACCAAGCAAAAGGTCTACATAGGCCAATTTCAATTCCCAATACTTATGCATCACAAATCGCGCAGTTTAGACATCGCCCCTCGATGGCAATCCAATCCAAGTCCGTAAAGGTCACACTCAAATCTGCAGACCGCACAAGAAAAGGCAAACGCTCGGTTTTCCATCCCAGAAACCTCAATGTAAACCAAGGCCAAGAAACCAAAGACGAAACATTCGCTCATTGACTCAACTCGCCAAAGTGTATATGCTTATTCTCCAAAGACTCCTAAACAATAATGCTTTTGGATCTTCACTTTAACACCTATGGATCCACTGTGAAAATGGAAAAATAATCGAACGTTTGATTATAATAGGTATTTTATACCTCCATATTGATTCACCTCCACGTGTGTTTAGGAACAAAGCCGGATGTCCTTTTACCGATAAGCAATCGCAGCCACACTACACTCCTCCATTATTGCTGCACTGCCCCCCTTGCCCCCTTTCCTTCCATGGCTGTTGCACCCAATTGCACGATCAGTTGCACCTGATCCCAAAAACGTTTGGTGCACTTCGTCTCTCGGCGACCGCCAATTTTGGGGCTTCATACCAAAAATGAACAGGATGAGATAAGAAACCGTGTCACCTGGTATAACTGGCCTCGCATCACCTTTCGCCTCGTATGACCATTTGCCGGCGTATTTAGTCGCTCGTCCGCTTACTTTACCCTGACCGCTGGCACTGGCGTCCATGTTCACACTCGGTCTCCAAGTTCACCATGAAGAATGAATTTCACACCCACTGCTGCATGGATCGTTTGCACCGTGCCACGTATGCCTGTGCGCCCTTCTGCTTTAGCTGCAGCAGCGTACACGCGAGTGCTAATGCACACACCACGAATGTCGATGGGATAACAACTGCCACAACGTTCATGGGACTCGCCGAAGCTCCGCCGCCGCCGCCACCGGCGACGCCGCTACCCACGGCCACCGCCCCGTCCATGCCGGGCAAGGCCGGCAGTCCGGGAGCCACGGGTCCCCGGGCATGCGGGGCACGAGAACATCCCAACCAGTCGTGCAGCATGGACTTTGGGTACCCAGGCTCCACGAGCAGCCGTTTGTTGTTGAACTTCCAGTAGTCCTTGCCCTTATAAAAGTAGGTGTATGCTGCACAACAAATGCGGGACAGGGAGAGGGAAATGAGACATTGAGACAATGAGACAATGAGACAATGAGACCAGGTGCTAAAGCATTTGCTCAATTTCCGTTTTGCACATCATATGACAAGTATTGAGAAAAGTTTTAGGCTCGATTTTGTGCCAGTAAAAGGCTTAGGCTTACTTATTTTGAACTAACCCTTTGCTTAGGCGTAGCCAGGCGTGAAAAAAGCTCTCCGAGGGACAGAAATTGCCGGATTCATTTGCACCCCACTGCCAAGCTTTTCCACGATGCCAAAAACACTAGATTGTAACCTCAGGCAAGGTCACACACATTGGCACCATTTGTCTTTCGCAATACTATATGGGTTTCACTTACTTTCCTTATTGTCCACAAAGGCACCTTTGGGTGAATCGGGTACACCTTTCCAAATGTCTATCGATTTGGGGTAGCTGGCATCCACGGTTCGCTTCTCTTCATTAAATCGCCAGTACCTTCAACACAAGAACAGCTGTCAGCACAACTTAACAAACACACTTCGATTTTCATTAAAAGCTGTTATGAGGACACCGTGACCAAATGTAGTGATTCTTCAATTGATTACAATTACTTCTTAACCTCTTATTTTTCAACTACTTCTTCGGTGAGAGATTGAATCGGTCCGAAAGTGATCAAAGATACATGGTGTTAATGAAAAAACAACACTTTAAAGGTAGAGTTTGTGGCTGTGTTATGTTGTGTAGTCTTTGCTAAACTAAAAGGGGGTGAGGTGGGGGCATCATGTGATTAAGTTACTCTTGCAACAAGTTTACAATAGAAACACCTTTAGAGGCCATTTTTCCCCGCAGAGCAGGGTTGGCCTTTTTCGGGCACCGGGGTCCCCTTTTTGGAGCAATGTTTTACGGCCGGATGCCCTTCCTGCCGCCAACCCTGTTGGTCACCTCTTGCGACACGCAGGGAATTACCAGTGAGCTGGTACTAAATTTGCCGACCTCGGAAGGATGATAGGTTGAGTGAACCCCCCTGGTTGATTCAGCGATCGACCAGGATTCAGAACCCAGGATCCTAGGATCCCAAGCTTGCACCCTAACCGCTAAGCCAACACCAGGCTAAAACAAGTTTACAATAATCGAGCAAATATTCAAAGTGAAACACAGCAGCAAAGGTCACGAGTGAGCCAGCTGGGCTTTTGAAGGATTCGATCTGATATCAGAGTGGAAATCCTCCTAAGACTAGATCGGTATCCAGAAGCTGAGAATTCATGTCCTTCGTACTGTTGATCTCAGTTGGATTTGGACTCAACCTTTTGGATGCCAATCCCGTGAACGCACAACAAGGCCGCCGCTGAAATTCGTATTCTTAGGGGTTAAAATCTGCTTCTTGGTGTGGCTGGGGAAAATGATTGGCATTGAATGTGATCTTTTTTTATGCAAAAAACGTCAGATCTATTCATCCATTGCATAAAAATCTCTGCATTTCAGGATGTAGGAGAGATGTCAAAATTCCATCATTTTTTGATGTGTAATAAGCACATGACTCTTTGACCAGTTACTGGTGATGATTGTGTTATTTTCAAGCCAGGTGAAGGTGTTTCCTTTTGCACATAGGATCAGGGCTGCAGTTACAGTTGCCCATCTCTTTGACCATAGCGTCCATGACCATATTAACTCCTTATTAGCCCGTCCCGTGCACAGCAGGATACGGGGTTTTGTAATCACTTCTGCGTGTGTGTCTGTCCGTCTGTGTGTTTGTGTGTGTGTGTCCGTCAGGACGTAACTTTTTAACCATTTCAGTTTTGTCATCAAATTTTCATCAAAGCTTTACTATGATAATATGGAGGAGGCAAATTAATAATTTTATCAAAAGGTCAAAAGCCAACGTCACATAAAATCGTCAATTTTCATCCAATTGATGTGAAATTTTAAGAATTTGCAAATCGGGTCAGAATTGGTTTACCAATCAAAAGCTAGAAGCTTATTGTTTTTTTTTTTAGATCGAAAGGTCAAGGCTGCATAAAATCATCAATTTTCATTTTGTATTTTTACCCTTGCCAGAGGAGAGGGTATTGCATTTGAGTCTGTTTGTTTGTCTGTCTGTCTGTCTGTTTGTTTGTTTGCACAGAATAAATATGATTTTCTCTGCAAGCGTTGGTCCGATCAAGAGGAAATTTTCACCATAGGTGCAACTCCACCTGTAGATTTTTTGTAATAATAATTAAGACGTCATAGATCACGTGGTACGAACGCCATCTTGGAAAAACCGAAAAACTTTGCACATCTATATCTCTGAAAGCGCTGCGTAGAAGAAATTGGACATGGCTCATTATAAAGAACTCTCCATGGCGAATAACATACACAACATGACCAAAGGTATGCAGACAACCCTTCTAATTAGTGGATTTGGCTGTTTCAGCCACACCCATTGCTGACAGGTATATAAACTGAACATCAAAAGAAACTTATCACTTTCATTTTTTGAAATGTGCAGCTTTAAAAACACGTTTCTTCAATTGTAATGGCTGATTATGTAACGGGAACTTCACTTCAATCACCTGGTTGATCAACAATGGCATGCTTGAGTGGTTCTGTATAGGGATCTTTCCCTTTAAATAATGACCCTCATAATGAAATCCTTCAGTTCTCATGGTTAGACATTCATTTACTGCTGTCCATAGTCACTCTAGAGGCTTCTGACAGGGAAAACAACAAGAAAATTCAGATGCCATGCCTGACATCTGAACAACATTTAAGGGCAATTGGGATGCTTGAGGCTGGTGTAAGCCAGCGAACAATTGCCCAACGTCTTGGTTGCTCACAGCTTGCAATTTCCAACCTGGCCAGGCGCTACGGTGAAACTGGAACTGTGAATGATGGTCCACGAAGAGGAAGACCATGGGTAACCACCCCAAACCAAGACCACTGGATTGTGCTGTAGCATCTTCGTGATCGTTTCCGCCCTGCGACGCAAACAGCTGCAGTGACAAAAGTTCGCCACAACAACCGCATCAGTGTCTCCACTGTGCAGAGGTGCTTGAGAAGTCGGGGCCTGGTGGCAAGACATCCTTGCAGAGGTCCAGTGTTGAACATAGTGCATCGGCGGAACAGACTAAGATGGTGTCTGCAGCATCGCCGCTGGACACAGCAACAGTGGAGTGCAGTCTTGTTCAGCGATGAGTCCAGATTTTGCCTCCATGCTGCTGATGGGTGTCAACGGGTATGGCGCAGAGGTGGGGAAAGGTATGCATCATGCTGTATTCGCCAGATCAATCGTTGGGGAGGACCCAGTGTGATGGTATGGGCCGGCATTTCCACCCATTTCAGGACACCTCTGGTCATCATCGAAGGCAATCTCGCTAGTCAGCGTTATGTCAATGAAGTTTTGAGACCTCATCTGCTGCCATTTATCCAGGCTCATCCTGACATCACAGTTTTCCAGCAGGACAACGCTCGACCCCATGATGCTCGCCTGACCACCAACTTCATCCAGGAACAGGGTGTTGAAGTGATGCCTTGGATGCCTTATTCCCCTGACCTCAATCCCATTGAGCATTTATGGGATGAGCATGGTCGACGTCTTGCATTGAGGAGATCAACAGCTGTCAATCGGCAAATGCTCATTCAAGGCTTGCAGGAGGAGTGGGACAGACTTCCCCAGAACCACATCAGATGCCTGGTACAGAGCATGCGTCGGAGGTGTACAGCCTGCATCACAGCTCAGGGAGGACACACACGATATTGAGGACTGCTGTCATTCTGTCCTTGACTGTTAGGAGTGTTGTGTCTATTCCTGTGTCATTTTGGTTTGACTGTATTCAGGTGCATGCCTTTGTGTTGCAGTGCTGTGACTTTTGTTGCACCACCCCTTGTGATGTTCATGCTTTTTGGGGGGGAATTGAGGCAACCTCTTGTTTATTGACATGTGTTTAGTAAAGACAGCTGAACTTTACCTGTGTTCAAATATTTTTCATTTTTGCATGGAGGATTTCAATGAGTGTCGTTCTAAAGATTTGATAAGTTTCTTTTGATGTTGAGTATATAATCAAGCACACAGCCATGTAATCTCCATAGACAAACATTAGCAGTAGAATGGGCCATACTGAAGAGCTCAGTGACTTTCAACGTGGCACCGTCATAGGATGCCACCTTTCCAACAAGTCAATTCGTCAAATTTCTGCCCTGCTAGAGCTACCCCGGTCAACTGTAAGTGCTGTTATTGTGAAGTGGAAATGTCTAGGAGCAACAACAGCTCAGCCGCGAAGTGGTGGGCCACACAAGCTCACAGAACGGGACCGCCGAGTGCTGAAGCGCGTAAAAATCGTCTGTCACCGGTTGCAACACTCACTACCGAGTTCCAAACTGGCTCTGGAAGCAACATCAGCACAACTGTTCGTCGGGAGCTTCATCAAATGGGTTTCCATGGCCTAGCAGCCGCACACAAGCCTAAGATCACCATGTGCAATTCCAAGCATCAGCTGGAGTGGTGTAAAGCTCGCCGGCTTTGGACGCTGGAACAGTGGAAACGCGTTCTCTGGAGTGATGAATCATGCTTCACCATCTGGCAGAGTCCGTCAGACGAATCTGGGTTTGGCGGATGCCAGGAGAACACCACCTGCCTGAATGCATAGTCTGTAATGTTTGGTGGAGGAGGAATAATGATCTGGGGCTGTTTTTCATGGTTCGGGCTACGCCCCTTAGTACCAGTGAAGGGAAATCTTAACGCTACAGCATACAATGACATTCTGGACGATTGTGTGCTTCCAACTTTGTGGCAACAGTTTGGGGAAGGTCCTTTCCTGTTTCACCATGACAATGCCCCCATGCACAAAGCAAGGTCCATACAGCAATGGTTTGTTGAGATCGGTGTGGAAGAACTTGACTGGCCTGCACAGAGCCCTGACCTCAACCCCATCAAACAGCTTTGGGATGAATTGAAACGCCGACTGCGAGCCAGGCTTAATCACCCAACATCAGTGCCCAACCTCACTAATGCTCTTGTGGCTGAATGGAAGCAAATTCCCACAGCAATGTTCCAACATCTAGTGGAAACAGTGCCTTCCCAGAAGAGTGGAGGCTGTTATAGCAGCAAAGGGGGGGGGACCAACTCCATATTAATGCCCATGATTTTGGAATGGGATGTTTGATGTTCGGGTGTCCATATACTTTTGGTCATGAAGTGTATGTTAACTAGAACGGCACTCAGTAGAGAGCATACATCCGCCTGGTGAACAATTTACGTTTTGTATCCCACTGGTAGGCCGTATCTGGATTCGGACCTGAACCAAAATATAATGGGCTTGTTCTTGTCACCTCACCAACTCATCCACCAAGTTTATTCATAACTCGTCCATAACTTTTTGAAATATCATGTTATATATGCTCCAGCTCCAGATCTTCACTAAAATCGAATCAAATCGTCCTTTTCACACACCCAACCTCTCCACCAAGTTTCGTCCAAATCTGTCCACAACTTTTTGAGATATCCTGCTATGTATCGTTTTGGTGCTATCTCTCAATGGTGAAGAATCACTTAAAAAATTTTAGTAGCTGGATCCGAATCCGGATCTTCACCCAAATCAAATAATTTAGTCCTTGTCACATACGCTACACGTCTGTCAAATTTTGTCTGAATCCGTCCACAACCTTTTGAGATATCTTGTGCACAAATGGACAGACAAACAGACAGACAGGGGTGAAAACATAACCTCCATCCACTTTTGGTGGCGGATGTAATGATGATGTCATATGTGCATTATGATGTCATAATTCAACAAGTACCGCCTAAACAGACTTATTACAGGTGAGGTTCCCTATCAGGACAGTCGAAGCACCTACCTATGCAGATATACCTGGATCTATATATGCCCTACCCCAAAATTCATAACAATATGTTATTCCCCATGGAGAGTTCTTTACAATGAGCCATGTCTCAATTTTTTTCTATGGAGTGCTTTTGGAGATAGAGGTGCAAAGTTTTTCGGTTTTTCCAAGATGGAGCCTGTACCAGGTGACCTATGACGTCATAATTGACATGAAAAAATTATACAGGTGGAGGTGCACCTATGGTGAAAAATTCCTGTCAATCGGATCAACGGTTGCAGAGGAAAATCATATTTATTCTGTGCGGACAAACAGACCGACAAACGGACTCAAATGTAACACCCTCTCCGCTGGCGAGGGTAATTAATCGACCTGGTGGGGGCCAAGAAATCTTTACGAGATAAGCTGAATTTACGACACATAAACTATTTCTTATCTAACATTCTCACACAAGTATAATGCCAACTTATAGGCAAAGATTAGCATTTTATCAGCTAAAGCTACAGATTTCAGAAAGCACAGAATTTTTTTTTGGGGGGGGGGGGGGGGGGGAGGGGGGGTGTTCCAAAACATTAATACAGCATAACAAGCAAAACATCTTCACGAGGTGGTTTAAGATAATCTTGCACCCACTCCAAAACAATTAAAATTACATTTCAGATTTGCAAGTATTCCGACTGGAGCAAAGCAAACGGAAGTTCCACAATTATGAGGATTGCTTGGGTGGTATTTCGAAGGTTGGAATTCCAACATTGATGGTAAATTTTAATGTCTCTTTACATACATGTTTTTTTTTTAAATACACAAAGTGTGTATTTTGTACAGATCTATCAGCTTACATCCAATCATCAGCAAGGTCATGGAATCCATCATCACAGTTGACATAAAATCCTTCCATTTCTCAGATGACTAGTTTTGACTCAGACCAGATAACTCTACTCTGGAAATGCGCTTCTGCTCTCCTAACAATGCATGGAGGCCCCGGGTGGTTCGTATGCAGCCTTTGGCTGCTTGGTTGCATCATATTTTGGGGGCACAGCTGTGCTGCTGATGCAATGGCCCCCTATTACCAGTTTGCAGAGTTTGCAGCTGTATCAATCTTGATCACCTGGTGTCATCCACTTGCTCTCATTCTTTTCCACATCCCTTATTTCTCCAAGTCCCCCTCTAATTTATCCCTCAACCCTATTGTTGATGTATTCCTCTCCCCGCTCCTTCACCTCACCTGCTAAACCTGTTTCTACTGGTCTTTTCTGTTATATCCTGATCTGTTCTGTGTTATAGCTCATCGACGAGTCTCACCAAAAAAAAAACAACAACAAAAAAACAACACCACAAGTAGGCAAACCAGTTTGTGTCTCAGGACATACCTGTCTCCACGAAAAAAGTACGTCTTGTTTGGGATGTCCCACCAGAGAGCCATGTCGACACGATCATGTGGAACGCCACGGCCAAGTTCCCGTAGGGGTCGCGGATATCCTGGTTCTATCCCTTCCGTGTTGAAAACCCAAAAACGATTTCCTGTTGCAGTAAAGCACAAGATGTTCACTCAAAGGCAAACATGACTATAGAGCCCTCAGAGCCTTTATGACGGGACAAAACCTACAATTTTTTTTTTAAATAGCGTTCCCATTGCCAAACGTACCGAGCTTTCCGACGGCCAAACATATATAGGCTAACATCTGAGGTACCATTGACCTGAAGGAATGGCCTTCCTTGCGAGGACTGGGGATGCGGTGACACACCCACCCAAAAGCTTAGGCGTTAAATGGACTGCGCTACAGTGCATCTTTAGGCATCTTGTGCCACTTTATAAAGTCTTAAAACATGACATTTTATTTGCAAAAAGAGAGAATAGTACTCAACCGCTCTCTGTGGCAATTCCGTAAACAATCGAGCAAAATGATCAATTCAGCTATTTAGCTAAATGTCAATGAAATGGAGCAACTAAAGTTGACCCCTTAATTGGTGGGTATTGATGTACAGATCAATTGGTGGGTACAAAATACAACCTAGGAGTTCTGTTCTATATCTACAACTACACACACAGCGCTTGGGTGGTTGGTACGCTAAGGTGCGCCTTCTGCAACCAGTTAAGGCATTCCTCCTCCAACCAGGTGGTTGGCCACGTGAAGCGGGTTTCAGCCGCAATCTCTTCCAAGGTATTGATGTTATTACTACATTGATTCATGTTTTACCTTTAAGGGTGTCCTTCGATCTCTTTCTCTGGCCACCAATGCTTTACTGGCCATAGCTTAGCTTCATTGAGAGAAAAGTATCTGCTTTGGTATTAGTCGGCAGCACTGTAGATACGTATATGACGGTGGCTGTGGATATTTTTGTCTTCACTTGTAAGCACCTTGCATTGAATGTCTTCCCATCTAAATGGTGCCGGATGTCAACTCCATTGGCTAGGTTGATAGAGGTGTGGGTGAGGAAGGGTGACAGATAAATGGAGAAGTGCGAGGGCAATGACACGTCTTGTTGGGGGAAGACCTCAGATTGTGATCCGCAGTGAAGGACAGTGTCTTTTATGTTATCGTGCACGAGTATCTGTCTGATAGTCATTTTTTGGGGCAGCCCAAAATGACAAAGTCTTCCCGTTCATCGAATCGAAGACCTTGGTGAGACCAATTGAAACCATGTAGAAGAGCACTCCACTTTGCTCTTCGACTTGGCATACAGCAAAACTCGTGTCAACGGTTCCTCTGCTGGGTCTATTGCCACAGTACAATTTTGGGAGTTGCTCCACGGCTACTTAGGAACACCCTGGACAGAACCTTTTCAGCCATGGAGGGCAAGGCAATGCTACGATAAATTATCCCAGTCTGAATCTTCTCCCTTCTTGAAGACGGTGATGAAACTTGTCTTTTATGTCTTGGAAGACATCTTGGGCCTCGACACTTTGTTTAAGAAGACGAAGGCGATGGGAAAGGAGGGTGCCTCCCTGCTTATAGGATTCACTTGGAATACCTACCCGGTCCAGCAGCCTAGTTGTGGATCTAAACTATTGTCTTGTGTACTTTGTCAAAGGTTGGTAGCTCATCGAGCTCGATTATGAGCAGGTACTGAATGGTCTTGGTGGCTGTCTGGGTATCAATGTCTGAATCCCGATTGAGAAGATCTCTGAAGTGTTCCTTCTATTGTTGTAGAATTCCCACATAGTCTTTGACAATGGATGTCACTTGATCACAGGAGGGCAGCTCTTTTCAAGCTAACTCTTAGTTCTGATGGCACTGAAAAAGTCTCGAGCCTGTGGCCATCTGCATAGCCTGGCATCTCTTGGGCTTTGTCGACCCACCATATAATATTAATCACATGGATCATGCATTGCAATTCTGCCCATGAGTGATGGGCCAAAGTTTTCTTGGCCTCGGACTGTGCTCCTTTGATAGTGTTGAAATGCG